>NC_089589.1:89684977-90002430 GCF_019320115.1 Miscanthus floridulus
TGAAATTAAATTGTGCTTAGTGAAGATGGTGTGAACAGCTTGCATTAAGAGATTAAAAATTAGTGGGATGACATGGCTATTAGTGGGAGGCTATGGATAGGTAGTGGGAAATGATGTTGACGTCTTTTTGAGATAAAACTTGTAGTGGAGTAAAATTATATTTTATTATTTATTATTTGCAAAATTTAATATTATTTCAGATTATTCCCCATTTCCATCCATACTGTCGTCTCGATATTTTGCTTGATGCTACTTTTGTGCGGTAGATATATCAAACACTTTTGTGCGAGATATATTTAAATTTTATGAGAATTTTAGGTTGGCTTATTAAATCTATATTGCTTCATGGTATATCTGGTTTACTAATATGTGTTCACTACAAAGCGTCCAACAATCACAAGATGGTTTGGACAAGCCAGCATTTAGTGATAATGGAGGGATGAGCTTCTTAGGCCTCGTTCTCATTCTTAATAATAAAATTTATAAATGTCAGTTTGAGACGCTGTTTTTTTATGCATCTTTTTGCCCGACTTAGCTTGAGCTTGAATACTTTAAAATTCACGGGTGCTTTTAAGTTGTTTTTATTTCTTTTGAGCTGAACAACTGTTGGAACATGTGATTAGTATATGAATGGATTGTTTAATATTCTCACATTGTAAATTATATTTCTTACATGATATATATGAAGTGATTTCAAGAAAATAATATTGAAGAGTCCCACATTGCGCTTGATATATGGTTTTTATAAACACGTGCGTGATGCTGCCTGTCTACTAGTTGGGCCAAAATGACTTTCTACTTTCAACTTCCAACATCCAAGTCTATATTGAAATTCCAAAATTACTTCACATATATATAAATTTGGCCTTCTTGTTTGCATTTTCAAAATACGAAAAGGACAATACATACTACCGGAATGCGGCACATGGCGAAGCCCAAAAAACACTCGGCAAAGGCTTTGTTAAGTGTTACACTCGGTAAATGGCACTCGGCGTACACAGTGACGACAAAAGTTTATTTGCCGAGTGTTTTTTATCGGGCAAATAAGTCTCCATCCTTGTTTCCCTAAAATGGCTTTGATGAAAAGATGCAAGTCACGAAAGCCTATGCCGCCTTTTGATTTGTGCTGTGTTAGTCGTTCCCACCGGAGCCAGTGGATACGCTGACTATCTGCCGATCCACCCCACCAATAATTCATCACCGTGTTGATATCGAAAAGATCATCTAGGGTTAGGTCTAGCGGGTCTACTTGCACTTGGATAAACCATGAGTCCTAGAACATCTACTAGTGCAGTAACAGTAGATAGAACGAGAGAAAGAGAGAGAGATGAAGAAGATCGTGTCGAACCTGACACCGCAGAGGGAGATGGTCCAGAAGCCGTCATCTCGTTCGTTAGTGAAGTCTGCGCACGGACAGCGACGTTCGGGGAAGAGGTCGATGAAGTCATCGACGTCGATGGAGCAGGGCGACGCGGCTGGTGGCTTCCCGTCACTGGCTGCGCCCCTCTCTGATCGTGATTAGAGTTCAGGTTTCGGTGGGGAGCACGGCTCAGGCGAACCTCGTACTCAGAGCCACCGGCCCCCACCTCTATTTATTGCGTAGTGTGACAGGGGCCCTCCAGCTATAGTGGGCTGGGCGTCCCCGATCAGGGCGCGGATCAAAGGCCCAACTGGGCCATTGGGCCTAGTTTGGGATTAGAGATCAATCTAACAATCTCCCCCTTGATCTCCTACCATCTTTCAATTTCATATCATTTACTTTTGTTGATTCCATTACAGATTAGCGCATAGAACATGTTTCATCATCACGGTCAATTGTCGATAGATTTAACAACTAAAACACACCACTTTGTTCTAAAATAGATACTTCACTTTGGGCCTTCTTTTGTCCAGGAATTATAGTGTTTCTCTTAAACCCATGCCGGCTACATGTTCTCTGAACACGTTGGGTGGTAAGCCTTTTGTAAGCGGATCCACGAGCATCTTTTCGGTACTTATATGCTCAAGACTTATGACATGATCCCAGACTTTATCTTTCACAACATAATACTTTATGTCAATGTGTTTGGTAGCACCACTTGACTTATTGTTGTGAGCATACTGTACTGTCGGATTATTATCGCAGTATAACTTAAGTGGTCTATAGATGTCGTCAACCACCTTCAAACTGGGTATGAACTTGTTTAGCCAGTTCACCTGCCCCGTTGCATCATAACACGCTACAAACTCGACATATATTGTGGATGATGTAGTGACGGTTTGCTTTGAACTTTTCCATGAATAGCTCCCCCTATGAGAGTGAATACATATCCAGACGTGGATTTTCTATCATCTTTCGCATAATCAGAATCTGAATATCCCACTATATGGAGTGAATCTAATCTTCTATATGTCATCATGAGGCTTTTTATTCCTTGCAAATAACGCAAGACTTTCTTTACTAATTTCCAGTGTTCTGTTCTAGGATTGCTCTGGAATCTGCCAAGTAACCCGGTAACAAATGCCAAGTCAGGGCGCGTACATACTTGAGCCTATTGTAAGCTTTCAACAGCTGAAGCATATGGAGCCGTTTTCATTTGATCGATCTCATACTGATTTCTGGGGCATTGAAAATCCCCATATCTGTCGTCCTTGACTATAGGAGCAGGTGAGGGACTACATTTGTGCATACTAAATTTCTTTAAGATCCTTTCTATGTATACCTTTTGTAATAGTCCTAATACCCCTTTACTTCTATCTTGGTGAATCTCAATTCCTAGAACGAACGAAGCATCACCAAGATCTTTCATATTAAATTTTGAGGATAAAAACTTCTTTGTCTCCAGTAGTAGACTGACATCACTACTAGCAAGTAAGATATCGTCCACATATAGGACAAGGAAGATAAACTTCCCATTCTTAAACTTTGCATAGACACAATTGTCCTCAACATTCTCTTTAAACCCAAAATTCCTTATTGTCTGATCAAACTTCAAGTACCACTGTCTTGAAGCTTGTTTTAATCCATAAATGGATTTCTTTAGGCGGCATCCCATTCGTTCTTTTCCTTCCATGACAAAACCTTTTGGTTGTGCCATGTAAATATTTTCCTCCAAGTCCCCGTTGAGAAATGTCGTCTTTACATCCATCTGATGTAATTCTAAATCGTAATGTGTCACTAATGCCATTATGATTCTAAAGGAATTCTTACATGAGACTAGAGAAAAGGTCTTATTGTAATCAATGTCTTCTCTTTGCGTAAAGCCTTTTGCCACAAGTCGCACTTTATATCTCTCTATATTCCCTTGAGAGTCAAGTTTTGTTTTGTAGACCCATTTATAGCCTACTGTTTTGGCTCCTTTAGGAATTATTTCCAAGTCCCAAACTTTATTGACATTCATAGATTTCATTTCATCTTCCATTGCATCAAGCCACTTTGATGAATGATCACTTCTCATGGCTTCTCCAAATGAGGTGGGATCATCCTCCATTTCAAATTTCTTAGTGTTGTATACTTCATAGTCAGCAGGAATAGCTGATTCATCATTTCATCCTCTAGGAAGACAATGTGTCTCGTTTCTACAAACTTTGTATGTTTGTCTGGACAGTAGAAACGAAAACCTTTTGACTTTTCTGGGTAGCCAATGAAATGGCAACTTACTGTTTTGGGATCTAGCTTCCTAATATTTGGGTTAAATACTTTAGCCTCAGCAGGACTCCTCTACACACGTAAGTGGTTTAGTGAGGGTACTCTTCCTGTCCACAACTCATATGGTGTTTTGGGCACCGACTTACTTGGTACTCTATTGAGAATATGAATGGCAGTTTTTAACGCCTCCATCCACAAGCTCAACAGTAAGGTGGAGTAATTTATCATACTGCACACCATATCTATCAGGGTACGATTGTGTCTTTCAGCTACTCTATTCTGCTAAGGTTAGTCCGGTGTAGAATACTAGGCTACTATGTCATTCTCCTGTAAGAACCTTGCAAAAGGTCTAGAAACTTGGCCATATGGGGTATGCCAACCGTAGTACTCCCCCCCACGGTCGGACCTGACTATCTTAATCTTTAAATTGTGTTGGTTTTCAACTTCTGCCTTAAATATCTTAAATTTATCCAATGCTTCTGTTCTTTCTTTGATTGGATAAATATAGCCATAACGGGAGTAATCATCTATGAATGTTATGAATGAATCATAATCATCCACACTCTTTACAGAAAACGGACCATAGATGTCTGTGCGAATAATCTATAAAATTCCTGCGCTTCGTTTGGCATCTTTCTTAATTTTCTTTAAATACTTTCCTTTTATGCATTCTCTGCATTGTTCTAAATCTGAGAACTCTAATGGAGGAAGAATATCATTCTTAACTAGTCTTTCTATTCTCCCCCTCGAAATATGGCCTAAACGATAGTGCCATAATTTCGACGACACATCGTGAGCTCTGTTTCATTTTCTATTTACATCCGTAGACGAGGATACATTCTCATTGTCGCACGCAACGTTCCCATCATCGCACACAACATTCATATCATCACGTAGTGATAACAAATAAAGCTTATTTTGTAAGATAGAAAGACCAACACATGCATTATTAAATGTTATCTTACATTTGCCATTTCAAAAATGGCAATCATATCCACCATTGTCCAAGCATGAAACACTAATCAAGTTTCTCTGTAAAGTGGGAACATAAAGTACATCTCTAAGTAAAAGTGTGAAGCCATCAGCAAGCTCTAGAGAAAGATCACCAACGGCTTCAACATCTGCTCGGACTCCATTTGCAACTTTAACGTGTCTTTCTCTTCTTTGCGTAGTCCTCGTCGAACGGAATCCCTGTAAAGAATTAGCAACATGAATAGTTGCACCTGAGTCAATCCACCAAGTAGATTTCAAATACTGTACATATATGGATTCATTTATGAATGTAATAATGTTCTCACATTTCTTTGCTATGATCATTTTTAAGTAATCGGGACAATCTTTCTTATAATGTTTC
This sequence comes from Miscanthus floridulus, assembly GCF_019320115.1. NCBI lineage: Eukaryota > Viridiplantae > Streptophyta > Magnoliopsida > Poales > Poaceae > Miscanthus > Miscanthus floridulus. The sequence continues at coordinate 89,689,960 of NC_089589.1, forward strand.
GTCTTCTTGTAATAGAGACACTGGTCTTTCTCTACTGTGAACTTGTTCTGCTGAGGCTAATGCAGCATAGGACTCTTTTCCCTTTGACTTTGAGGAGGAGTTAGCATTATTATTCTTTTTCTTGTTGTCTTTCACATAATTAATAGTGCCACCATTGACAGCTTTCATTCTCTCCTCCTCTTGCATACACATAGCCATGAGCCTCTCTAAGTCCCACTTCTCGGACTGTATGTTGTAGTTGACAACAAAAGTGTCAAATTCCTTTGGTAAGGAAGCAAAAATCAGATGGATAAGGAACTCTTTCTTGAGAGCCAGATCCATTGGTTTTAGCTTGGATGCCAAATTGCTCATCCTTAGTATGTGCTTTCTTATGTCACCATTTCTAGAGTACCTCTCTGTCACCAGCTGCTTTATCAGCTGGGTAGCATATGTCTTTGAACAGCCAGTGAACTGACTCTTTATTCTATCGAGGTACTCGGTGACCGTGTCACACTCTGGGATTGAGCCCATAATTGCAGGCTCAATCGTGTTCTTTATCACAGCTATACATTTCTTGTTAGCAGTGACCCACTTCCTATGCTCAAGGTCATAGGACATCTTTTGGGATGTAAAATCCCTCTCTCTAGTTGCCCAAGCGACATCAGCCTCGTTTGTCTCCCTCACCGGTGCCACAGGCTCAGTGGGACACGGTGAGGTGACTACCCAGTCCACCTCAGTCAAGATGAAAGTCAGGTCAATCTTTTTGTTTCATTCCGTGTAGTTGTCACCTTTGAGAGTGGGGATCTCTTTGATACACCCTATCAAGTTGTATCCGCCTGAAAATACAATTCATATAGAGTGAGAACATAAACATAATAATAACAATTGCATGCCTTAGTTTCAACGTTGGTCAAAATTAAAATATACAATTGTCCTCTACACTAATTCTATATCACCGTTGAGCAGAAATAGAATTAATGCATGACAAAACTCATAAATAACATCATAATATTGTCATTAATCAACGTTGGTCAGAATAATAATAATATTATAATAAACTGAAAACATATCCATTTTTCAAAATTAAATTCTCCCGTTGATTCGAATTTAAAAATGAAAATAACAACCTCGTACTCAGAGCCGTCGGCCCCCACCTCTATTTATTGCGCAGTGTGACAGGGGTCCTCCAGCCATAGTGGGCTGGGCGCCCCCGATCAAGGCGTGAATAAAAAGCCTAACTGGACCGTTGGGTCTAGTTTGGGATTAGAGATCAATCTAATACATCGCACCCCTTATCTTCTTGCAGGTTGTTTTGGATAAGAGGAAAAACTCATTGAGTATGTGGGCACTGCTTGCGCAATGGCTTTGAGAAGGACCTCCCTGCCTGCACTACTGAACTCGCGGCCACTCCAAAGCCCTCTGATTATTGTAGGAATGAATTCAAACGCTTCAGCCGTAGAACGTCCCAACGCTGTAGGCAGCCCCAGATATCTATCTGACAATGCCTCGGTTGGCATATCTAGCTCGTTCCGTACCAGTTCTTTGATCGGATCCGGGCAATTATTACTGAAAAAAACTGCCGACTTGTCCCTGTTAACAAGCTGACCCGATCCCTTGCTGTATGTGTCCAAGATCTCTCCAATCCTAGCAGCCCCTCTTTGCGATGCTTCTGAAAAGACAATACTATCATCCGCAAAAAACAAGTGCGATATCCCTGGAGCGTGAAGACCCACGCGAACGCCTCTAGATAAGTGCACTGGACCTACGGACTTCAAAAGACTGGACAACACTTCCGCACAAAGCAAAAACAGATATGGCGATATAGGATCACCCTGCCGAATGCCTCGAGTTGGTCTGAAAACACTTGACAGAGCGCCATTAACTTTGATTGAAAAGGAAACAGATGTGACGCACCTCATTACTAGAGAGACAAAGCCTTCGTGAAAATCAAGTTTCAGCATGATTCCTAGAAGATAAGTCCACTCTACTCGATCGTACGCTTTGGCCATATCAAGCTTGATTGCACATAAGCCACTTTTTCCTCTTTTTCTCTGAAGGTAGTGCGTACACTCATAAGCAACTAGTACGTTGTCCGTAATTAAACGGCCCGGTACAAACGCACTTTGCACCTCAGCAACAATATCATCGAGGAAACCCCTGTTAGATAATCTGCTGTGTGTGAACACACGGCGGGAGAAAGCGGTGTTGAAAATGCTCTCTGTTGTGGTAGGGGCAGGTGCCGAAGTCAGCCCTGCTGTCACATCTAGTCACTGTAGCAGCATGACAGCTGTACTAAGAACTAGATGGATAGAGTTGTATATATAGTTTGCTACTACAACTCAGTAAAAAAAGCGAGTTCAGTTTGTCATCTCCTCTGTAGAGCTCCAGCCAACGCTGGTGCTTATGCTGTGTGTGTGCTCTGTTCTTCCTCTAACCATAGTGTGTGGTAGCCAATGATAGTTCGTGGTCGGCATCGTTAGTGTGAGCTCGGCAATACTAGCGAGTGGTCGGATAACTCCGCGTCGGAGATCCAGGGGCCAATAAGTGGTATCAAAGTCGTACAAGCGCCGTCGCCAGACTAACCGCTGGCGATGATGGACGGTTTGGAATTAGGCGACAGCAGCGGAGCTGCTGTGGCTGCCCAGCCACGACAGGAGGTCGTTGTTCGCAAGGTGCGGGAGGTCAGCAGCACCAGTTGGCCGACGCTGACTCGCACCAACTATGGAGAGTGGTCGTGACCATGAAGGTCAAGCTCAGAGCCCGACGGCTCTGGAATGATGTTGACAAGGGCACCAAAAATGAAGATGACATGTTAGCGTTGGAGGCTATCCTCGCTGCTGTACTGGCGGAGTACGGGGAGCCGTTGGGACGAAGAGCTCTGCTAAGGAGGTGTGGGAGGATATTGCGGCGATGCGCGTCGGTTCCGACCACGCAAAGAAGGCGATGACCCAGCTTCTGAAGCAGGAGTACGTCAACCTCAAGTTCAAGGATGGTGAATCGGTGGAGGACTTCTCCCTCCGCCTGCAGACGCTCATCAGTAAGCTGATGAGCCACGGCGTCAACATCGATGAAGAGGAGGCGGTCTCCCAGTACCTCCACTACGTACTGGCAAAGTACATCCAGATCACTCTCTCTATAGAGACGATGCTGGATTTATCCACCCTCACCATTGAGGATGTGACAGATCGTCTATGGGTGGTGGACCAGTGCCTAGAGTAGGCAATAGCAACGAAGGACAGCGGCAAACTACTGCTGACAAAGGAGTGGGTTGCTCAGAGGAACTCCGGGGTGGCCTCCTCCAGCCACGGTGGCGATGGCAAGCACCGTGGCAAGCTTTTCGGAGAAAAAGAAGCAGGTCGACCCCAACGTCTACCGGCGCTGCGGAAAGATGGGCCATTGTGCAAGGAAGTGCCCAAATCGCAAGCATGAGAAGAAGGCTGAGGCTCATCTAGCGCAAGCTGATGATGATGATGAGGCCACTATCCTAATGGCGATGTTATGGGTATTGCACGACGTCGAGGCCGAGAAGGGAGAGGTGATGACGGTGAAAGGGTCTAGGAGGACCCTGAAGGCTGTCAACCTCGACGAACCGCGCGCCCAAGTCCACCTCGAACGTGTGGGCGGCGAGCAGGAGCAGCGGTGGTATCTGGACTCTGGTGCCAGCAACCACATGACGGGCTCCAAGGCAGCCTTCTCCGAGCTCGACGATGATGTGACCAGAACGGTGAAGTTCGGTGACAGCTCAAGGGTGGCAATCCAAGGGCGCGGCACCATCATCTTCAGATGCCAAAACGGCGAGCACCGCGCGCTAACAGATGTATATTACATCCCGCAGCTGTGTTCAAGCATCATCAACATTGGTCAGCTGGATGAGCGCGATAGCGAGGTACTAATCAAGGACGGAGTCCTCAGGATCAGGGACCGGGAACAACGACTTCTTGTCAAGGTAAAGAGGTCCCAGAACCGGTTGTATCTACTCGACTTGAAGGTGGAGCAGCCGGTGTACCTGGCAGCAAGGCACACCGAGGAACCGTGGCTATGGCATGCCTGGTTCGGACATCTCAGCTTTCACGCACGCACATAAATCCACATCTCTTTTGATGGGCAAAATTGAAAAAAAAACAAAACTGCTCTCCAGCAACTCCTTATCTCAATCTCAATCTTTCTAATCACGTTGAAATATATATATATGCGCGCTTATCGATCGGTCAATATGGAGATGGAAGGACGTGGAGAAAAACAAGGAGTAGGACAGGGTTTACAATGCAAATGTACAGGAGAGAAAGAAAGTATAAAAGTTGCTATGGTGATTTGAAAATAGTGTATGATTCCTGACGTAAAATTGCATTCTATATTTTATGAGCGAGATTTCTATATTCCTGACGTAAAAGTTGTTGGAGGAATCCTACAAACATGCTCCCAACATTTTTTAGCCACTTGAAAAACTCATTGATTTACCAAAATTTTTTGGAACTATTGGAGATGCTCTAATCTATTCTAAAAATCTCAGAACACATCAATTATTCCAAGATGGTGGCATGATTGTTCTTTGGTTATCCTGCACATGCAAACATAAAATAAATTTAAGTTAGTTACATTTTTTCACATGTGGACACCTCCATGCTCTAGTGTAGGTGGTGGATGAGGTATGAAAATTCTATTGTTTGGGAATCTATCAGCTTATGCAAACATGCATCATCTAATATAATACGACCAAATTAAATCTAACTCTACCAAAATTGGGAATTACCTTGAGGGCCAAGGATTTTCTTGAGTGCCAAAATCAAACCAACAAGGAAAGTATAGTTTCCATGGCAGTGGACATTGACCTCCAAAGAAATATATATTTCTTGAGGGTTGAAGTAAACCGCCAAGGAATAAAGATATTTCATTTGCGAGTTCTAAGCACCTCCAAGGAAATTACTCACACTACACCACAACACCAAGATTAGCGATGGACAATCTGACGCTAAAAGTGGATACAACAATAAATGATCTATCGCTAAAAAGTTATAGCGATAGACTTGTGCAGACGGTGTAAGTCCAATCGCTAAAAATCTTTATAGCCACAAACAATACTTTTACCGATAGATCATCTGTTGCACTAAATATTTATAAAGACAGACAGCCCGCCGCTACTTTTTAGCGACGATATTCCATAACAATCTTTGCCGACAAACCAGTTGATGTTATAAATTGTTTTAGCGACTGATGGTTTAACAAGATCATTTAAATGGCTTTAAAAAAATAAAAGGCCATTTGGCCGCAATTTAATACAAAAAATCCAATATAACATCATTATACACATTTGTCATACAAATAGATTCATCCATGACCAAGTCCAAACATTCACAAAGACATACATATGTGATCAGATTAGCCATTACACACATCGATGATAAGTCCATACTATACCATTACACAACACTATCTAAAAGTGATCGACTAGCACCAGCTTTGAGTGGCAAGTCATCCACAAACTTGATACCTAGCACCCTAGCAGACCCTGCAGTAACCTGCTAAAATAGATCCATGATTAGGTTAAGTTACTACGCTTCAATATGATGTATTATTGTGAAAGTATGAATCACTCCATTTTAGACGGTGCAGACAAGTATGCTACTAATATTAAGTTACTATGCTTCCACTATCTTTTTTTTCTTTAATTGTGTAAGTATGCTACTAATATTTTGTTGGAATCTTGTTGTGTAGGACCATGAGAGGTGCTTTTTCTTTCAGTGGATCGACGGTGCAGACAAGTTTGACCCTAGGTACCTCCTTTTCGACGATTGGTTTAGAGGGAGACATCCACGTGAGCACTTCAAGCGGTGAGTTCCACCCCCCTAACCCTCCACCAATGATGGCTAAGGAGAAGCACTTAGCCGCAGTTAGACGACTCGAGCAACCTCCTTTGTGTGATTACGGAGATCGAGCTGTGATAAACACTGAGAATACGTTGGAGTTTGTGTCCAAACAAGCATGGAGTAAGTGCAAAGTGCATGTGTTGAAATGTTGAGCTATATGTGTTCATGTACTAATGTCACCTTATTTAGGTGTTTTCAATGGCGAAGTGTTGTTTTAAGGAGTGGTTGTATGGTCCTAAGAACCAATAGCTGGAAGAACCACAAAAGGTTAAGGAAAAGAAGAAAGAAAGGGTAATTTACAAAGCACATCCTGTCATGTGCGAATGTGGTGTTAAATCCAACTATGGCATAGTCCCTTTGGTGCTTGGAATAGGCCATTATTGTGGCCATATGGTTGACTATGATGAGGTTGGTTATTTTTGTGGTAAACATGAAATCATATTTTGTTTCTTTTACTAAGACACATATGATATAATTTTTCGTTTGAACAGAGCACTAGAAAATGCAGGTGGGAATGTTATGATGGTCAAGCTAAGTTCTTGGATGAACTGAAGGGGAGGGAAGTAATTGCACAGAAGAGGGGATATGGACCTGACTATGCCAACCTATTCGTTAAACGTCGCAAAGAAAAGATGCATGAGTTTGCTAGACAGCGCGGTATTTGTAAACCGATCGATGTTGGGCTTGACAAATGGGGATTAGAGAGACGGATGATGTTAGAGGAGGAGAGAGCAAGGGAGGAGACAAAGAGTACAGATGCAGATCTTGAACAAGCATGTTGTTGCATTATGTGCCAGTGGGTGCTTGAAAGCCTTTTTTCGTTGCCTGATTTTAAATGTAATATAATCGCGCTGCTAACTTATTACATTTTATACATGAAGGGATTGGATGCAGCGAGGAACATGCCACAGAGGTGGCTCATGCAAGGTATGAGGAAAAGAAGTGAGATGAGCACAGATCGCGAGCTGGTCGCACCGTTCAATCAACGATTGTGTTGTCTACGGGATTGGGGCCTATACGTAAGAAAGGCTTGGCACCAGGAACCCTGGTGCCGAGCTCGGCGCCAAGATCACCGCTACGTCTACTTCGAGCCCAAGAGCTCGGTGCCAGAAACGCTGGTGCCGAGACGTGTAAGCTCAGCGCCAGCAACGATGGCGCCAAGATAAGGGTCTAGATTTGGAAATCTTTCCTCCAGGGGCATATTTGTGAAAAAATTTCAAAAAAGGGCTAAAAATAAAAAATTCAGCGGCTCAAAGGGGTGTGGGTGGGGAGCGGGTAGGAGTGGATTAGGGTTGGGGGCACATGTTGTAGGCCCAGTAGCGCAAAACATCATGTGCGATTTTTTTTTTGGAGCCACTTCTTTTTTTTTTTTGAGTTCCGACTTCGGAGCGAGCAGGATAGGGGTGGGCACGCGAGCTCAGCATGGGGCCCATTTTCTTTCGCGATGACAGTATACTTGGCTTTAGCAACAGACTATTCAATATTAAATATCAATATCTATAGTGACAGATAATAAATTGCTAAATAAGGAATTAGCGACAGATAGTTTGTGAGTTATCTTTAGCGACAGATCATCCATCGACAAATATAATTTTTGGCGTTAGATGTCTGACGGTGGCCTAGAGTGTTTCCTTGGACGTTGCTGACTATCAAGAAAACTAATTTACTTGGTGGTCGTAACATTTTTTTGTCCCTTTGGTGAATTAAGTATGGTCTTAGTTCTCTTGGTGGCCAGCCTCCAAGAAAATTATCTTTGAGTGCCAAAACCGTCAAGAAAATTAATTTCTCTTATCTTCTATCCTTGAGTGAATTTACTTGACGGTTTGTGGCCAAGTATCATTTCCTTGGCGGTTTAAGCCCTTGGCGGTTTTGAGCACTACAATTCAGGATTGTGGTAGTGTGATGTAGTAGCTAATACGATATTGGTTCAGCTTGGAGCATTGTGCAAACCTATATAAAGACATTTATAGGGAATAAAAAATGAATAAACTGCACTGCACAATCTAAATATAAGCTAATGCAGACATCTAAACACACCCAGATTGTTGTTCTAGATCCCCTGCCTTAGAACACTGGGTTGTCACACGAACGAATCAACAAAATGAATAGCGGAGCGAAACCAAGATGAATAAAACGCAATTGGTTTATTCACTGCGAAGTATTGTCTCCTCCCTTACAATCCCCGTCTTGGGGGCTATTTATACACGCCTGTAAGCTTTCTATAGACAACAATACACCTGCAACTACTACATATTCGGGGCATATTTCCATCCGCCTTGGGCTTGCTCGCCTTTTTGGAGATGTCGCCCGCTCTGGATGGCGCTGGCCCTCAGGACGTCGCATGGTCCCGCACCGTGTCACAATTTTGTCGACCGAGCGGACCCCGGCGGACTAGCGCTGCAGACGTGAAAGGTCCCAATATGGCTTGAGGGGGGTGAATAGCCTATTAAAAATTCTACAAGATCACTAGAGCAATTTGGTAGTACACTAAACAGTGAAATGCAATTTTGCTCTAACTCTATAAGGGTTGCAAGCCACCTATCCCAATAATTCTAGTTGCTACGATCTCTAGGCACACAAGAAGCTAAGTCACTACTCACTAAGAGCTCTCAACAAGGCTACACTAAAGAGCTCTACTAGGAGAAACTAAACTAGTAAGCAAGCTCTCAAAACTAGCTACACTAAAGAGCTTGCTACACAACTAGTTTGCAAGAATGTAAGGGAGTGAGTAGCGTGATTATACCGCCGTGTAGAGGAATGAACCAATCACAAGATGAATATCAATTCAATGACTGGGAGAAAGCCAATCACAAGATGACACATGATTTTTCTCCCGAGGTTCACGTGCTTGCCGGCATGCTAGTCCCCATTGTGTTGACTAACACTTCGTGATTCAGTGGCTAATAGGTATCACACACCTAGCCAACAAAATGACGCTGCAAGAACATACCCACAAGTGAGGTAACTCAATGACATGAGCAATTTACTAGAGTTGCCTTTCGGTGCTCCACCGGGAAAGGTATAAGACCCCTCACAATCAACGGGAGACGGTCACGAACAATCACCAGCTCATGCCGATGCTCCTCTGCTGCTCGAAGCCGTCTACATGGCGGCAGCCACCAAGAGCAACAAGAAATCCGCAGCCACAACGATCTTTAAGTGCCACTAGATGCAATCACTCAAGTAAAAGCACTTGGAATCACTCCCAATGTCACTATGATGATGAATCAATGATGGAGATGGGTGGTAGTGTTTGTTTAGGCTCACAAGGATGTATCACTGTTGAAAATATCCAACGGAGTGAGCCCAAGGTGCCCCAAGTCTATTTACAGAGGTTCAAGACCTCCACTAGCCGTTAAGCTCTCGAGGCAACCGGACCTAGAGACCGGACCGTCTACGGTGCGGGTCCGGTTCACAGGATCGCGCCACGCGTCTGTCCTTTGAATCTCATGCGTCGGGTCTCAACGGCCTAAACTACGCACGCAAAGAACCTCCGGACCGGATCCACTATAGCACATCCGAACCCTCACGTTCCCTGGGTCCGGAAGGATCCAGTAAGCATCCGGAGAACCAAAATGGCTCCGGACCCGGTCCACTCTAGGCTTCCACACCACGCACAGTGCAGGCCCGGAACTCCTCCATGTGCCACATCACTCTTCGCGCCAATCACCGCCCATCCGGACCCGTGCTAGCCTGAGTCTAGACTCACTGTGCCCCTAGGTCCAGAACACACATCATGCGCCGCTGCTCTCGGCCTTGTCTGCACGAGACAACTGGACCCGGTCGAGATGGTCCAAACCCCTGCCAGGCAGGGTCTGGAACAGCTGCCAGTCCCCCATGAACCTAGGGTTAGGTTCTGGACCCATACAGAGATGGTCTGGACCCCCTAAACCCCTGGGTCCAGTTCTCACCTCCTTCTCCTTTTCTTTTTCCAACACTTCAACCACTTCACCCTTGCTTCCAAGTTGCTAACCACAAAGTGGGTAACTTGTGTACATGTGTGTTAGCATTTTTCAAAGCATTTTACAAGGGTTAATTGTTAGCACACTAGGTCCCTAATGCATATGCAAGAATCATGTCACCTAGTGGCACTCGATAAACCGCTTAGTCATCCCTTTCTGCAGCTTGGAGCGCAAGCTGTTCTTTCAGCTTCGTGCACAAGCTGTTCTTTCAGCTACTAATTTTTGGAATGTCCCCTTTCAGCCTTAAATATTTCTTGTACGTGTTGATTGTTGCATCCCTAAAGTCATCTTCAAATCTGTTAGTCACCAAAAACATATTAGATAATAAGGTGTAGTTTATATAAAGGTGCTAAGATTCTAAACAATATGGATACACATGAAGAAACATAGATGGTATACTTGTGGATTTGTCCTTTGGCAGCTCCTTTAGCCAGTCCTTGTATGCATCAAATGGATCATCCATAAACGGATGCTCATCTTCTTCCGGCTGCTGCCTTGGTCGCTTGAGGGGTGTTATGCTCACTTGCTGTGTCATCTCTTGCTCCTTTGAGAGGACTAATCTGATTTCCTTCTCCCTCTCATCGTCTTGTAGCATAATCTCTGCATGTCTAGTATAATCGATGACCTGAAGACTAGCTACATCTCTTCCGCATCACTTCTTGTAATATAAAAAGTCCCGGATAGCATACCCAAGCTGGTCCTTAAGAGATGCCAAGGTTGCCAAAGTTATATCAGCCCTATCAAGTTTGAACATTACATACTCATATTTGGACGTCCCCTCTTGCAATGAACATAAAGTGTACAGATTTCACCCATCCTTGTGGCACTGCATACATAGGACAATTGTTGATAAATAAACATGTTAAGAAAAAAGGTGAAGTATTACCCATTGGCCGAATCTTAAGTTAAGCAAGAATAAACATGTCGATCTTGATAGCAACTCTTTTAATTTTTCAGATCAACTATAGTGCAACAGATCTGAAAACCACACAAATACAGCATTCTTAAATTTCACTTTGTCGAATCAAATCAACCAAAACAAAGAAAGATTCAGTTAATCAGAAAATTAACTACACATTCTGTGAAATCAATTAGAAATTGTCAAAGTGAAGTGTCACAATTGGGTCTGAGTGAGTCACTGTGATCTTTAAAAAGACTCACCTCATGCAAATCGTAATTTGTCGGCGCAGTATATTCGTCATATTCACACTATCTGACTAAAAGAGGAGTGCACACTATGATTCATTTTCACACTATCTAACCAAAGGGAGAGTTCACACTAACAACAGTAGCATACTAACAACAGTAACATACTAACAGCAGTACACCAAATGTGGACATATAACTCGACATAGCAGGTACCATTTCACACTAACTGAAAGTTCAGAAAATTCATATTCACACTAACACTATTAGGTACACTAGACCAGTCCATGTTCTGCTCATTTATCGAACTTGATGTCACATATACAGACCTGAATTGGCCTCTTAAACCTTATAGTGCATTTTCCTTAAAAAAAATGTACACAAGGATGATCAATGAAAACAAGATGTACACAAGGATGATTTTTTTCACACAAGACGTGATAACAGAAACAGCACACTCACAGCATCAGAGGGTTGCCTATAGTTGAATGCATATATGAAAAATAACAGATTATATTGTCAGGAGGCTATAGCTGAATGCAAATGAACAACAGCAGGGAGCTATATTGTCAGATTCAACTGAGAATGGACATAAAAAAATAACATGTTTCCAACTTGGCTACTTGTCAAATGCTAAAATTCAGATGTACTACATGGTTACAGCAACATCATGGCAGGAACTGATTCACAAATTTGGCATATAAAAGAACAGCAAGATTAATAGAAGCATGATCACTAATTTGGCAAGTTTCAGAATATAAAAGAAAAGTACAACATGTAGAATCTAATAAACTAAGTACTTAAATTGGGCTAAAGCCCCAAACCAGTCTGGACCTCAGACTCAGAGAAGTGTTAGACGATATCAAGTGGCACAGTTTTTCATTTCACAAGCACAAGTAGCAGCAGAATGTTGATGGTCTGATCATTTCTGTCAAAGAACATCTTGGTCAGGAAATACGTCAGATATTCAGAATGGCATCAGATTGAAATGAGGAAATCTAATATAGATTCATGTAAACAAACTGCACAATGTCATCAGGTTGCACAGCAGTCAAAGCCAACAATCTACCTGGTGCTATATGGACGAGAGAACCCCTGTTCGTCTTCTTGTTCGAGGGTGGCTTCAACATATCGATCGGCGCCCAAGGCTGTGGCGTCGTTGCTGGCACTGGTGCCCTGAGGAGGAAGCGACATCCTGGCTGGAGGCGGCGTCGGCGTCCTGGATCGCGGCGACGCCATGGCCTCACGGGTTCTATTAGATCACGATCTAATTTTGGGGAGGGCATACCAATAGGCAGGTACAGGGGAGGAGGTGATACCCACGATATATGGCACTTTTTTCTTTTTTATTTTCATTTCTGCGCAGAAATTTGGCGGGGTGGGAAAGGAAAACGCTGGCAAATTCTGGGAGGGACTCCGTTCGTGGTCTCGTGGTTTTGGTCGGAAAATTTGGGAGACAAATTTCTCTCAAAAAAATACTATAGTATGTCCGTGCTAACGCTATGGTAAAACCCAAAAACACAATCGAATTCATGTCACAATTTCATGTGGGCACTTTTCATACAAACAAACATAATTTCACAAATATAATTCCTAACTTTTTACGCTGCAGCTACAGCTCAATGAAAGGTCCTATGCCTCAGTAGAGCAAAGCTCCATACTGGGTTATTTACATGCTCATGTGGTTATTTAAACAAACTTACGAGTTGTTTGATTCCTTCTATAGTAACGCAAATGTAAATGGAATTAGTTCAAATCTATCTCTCACTGGTAACATCGGTAGCTTTATTTCAATTATGTTTGTGTTTACGTTGGTACAACCAAACAGCTCATTAGTGCAATCGTTGTAGCTTTCAGTCAGCCCTGTTCACTAAAAATATAATAATATACATTAAAAGGAGCTCAATTAAGATGTCCATGTTTACTGGGTTCAAACATCTTCTCTTTAACAATAAGCTCGTTATCCCAATAGGATGTAGAGAAGAGCCAAAGCATATTACAAAGCTATAAATAGGGTCACAAATCTATATTTTGATTTTCAAACACAAATTTTAAAATACATGTATGTTTTTGGTATAGGGTCACAAAGCTATATTATGATTTTCAAAAGTACATGTATGTTTTAAAAAATATAAATAATTTTTCAAAAACACATGTATGTTATTCGTCATCAATATGACCATGATATAAATAAATTTCAAAAATTTTAAATGCAGTTGGAATATTCAATTTTAAAAGTTAAATATTTTTAAAAAATTGGAATAAAAAAGGTTCGCACTGTGTGGGCCTATATAGGGCCGGTGGCCTCAGATCACCAGGCTCAACCGCATAGGTAGCCTAGCAAAGCAATCTGGCCCAAGCCAGTCCAACAAAAGTGCATTGCGTTTAGAATGGCTTATGTTATAAGGAGTTCACTGTGGTTCAGTCCCTTTAACTTTTAAGCTATGTTTCATCCCTCTAAATTGGCGAGGAGGTACTAATGTACCAGCGTTGGGCACCAACTCGGCAACAGACAACACAACCCTTTAGGGCTCGTTCGTTTAGGGTGGTTCTGGGCAGGAATAGATCCTGGTTGAGAACAGTATATATAAATTAGATAAGTGATACTGGCCGGAATAGTTCCTGATCTCATAACCCCAGGAACCGAACAGGCCCTTAATGGGTCGGCCCACTTCGTTTCCTCAAAACCCTTTTAGTCCCCCACCGCCCGCTTCCTTCTCCCATACACCCTCCCCATCCCGTGACTCCCACAAGCGATAGCAGCGAGGGCGGCCTGAATCCCCACGGCGGCGACGGAGGCAGCGGCGGAGTCATCGGCCATGTCAAGCGGCAAGCGCGGCCACAATGCCCGGACCCAAGCGCGCAACTCACGCGGCCACTTTGCCCCCGCTTGTGAGGTGTACCTCGTCAACTCCGACTCCGACGTCGATCCGGCCGCAATGCGATTGGCTTAACAAATATGTTCAAGCATCGTTTATGTTTAGGTGGGCTTAACAAATATCATGTACATTTTAAGTGAACTTTACAATTTCAAGTGTCATATACATGTATGTGAATTTACCAAAATAGATAATAAACACTTAATGAGGCATATATGTTTAAGTGTTATATAAATGCATTTAACTACTTAAGTGTTATACATGTACGTGAATTTACCAAAATAGATAAGCACTTAATATATATTTTAAATCATTAGATAAAGTATGTACAAAATTAGACTAGTTCCATGGAAAATGTTGTGTCTAGTCTCTATCTCTATCTCTATCTCTACCCATATAATACACCACTTCAAATTATCCTACAGCCACCAAACAAATCCCACATCTACAGTCACAACCTAAACTACGTTCACCCCACGAAACGCATACAGATAAAGATCACATTAAAAAAGTACACATCGGATTAACTCTCACTCATTCTCTCTCCTTGCTCAACCACGTCTGATGGTCCTCCTTCTTTGATGTGCCTTGCCCTAGCGACCGCCCGCGTCCCCCGCCCCAGGGATGCGAGACCGCGGCACCCCGACACGAGATCGTGCCCCCGCCCCAGCGACGCCTGCAGCCTCCGAGGCTCCGCCGGCGCGTGCGGAACCCGCGGCCATCACTCAGATGCCGCCGCGGCCACCCAGGCCGGACGACGAGGCGAATAGGCGGTCGCCCGTGCTGTCCAGGAGATACGGCGTGCACTTCTCGGCGTCCAGCTTCATCAGGCGGTGCTCACCGCGCTGCTCGAGTACTCCGGTATGCTCCGTCTAGATCCCGGCGACGGAACCCAACAGGGCGGTGCCGAGGATGGGCCGGGCGAGGCATCGATTTGTATCACCGGCGGCGGCGCGGGGCGGACGCGGCGGCACGACGACGCTGCGGCAGGGAAGCGGCGGCGCGGTGCGGAAGCGGCGCATCGTCACTGCTGCCGTCTCGGGGGCAGTCAACGAGGCCAGGAGGCGTGGGGCGCCGCAAGAGGCCGGGGAGGACGGGAGGAACAACACGGACATCGGCACACTCGGGAACCTCTGCGTCGACGTCGTGCTCAGCGTGCCCCAGCTCCTGCCCGAGCCACGGAAGTAGCGGAAGGTCTACATGGAGCGCCTCGCCGCCTCACCGCCTGATCAGGTACGGTCACCCTTCCCTAATCGTGTTGGCAAAACAGTGCTCCGGAGCTATTTGTTGTTTGGACATAGTGTGATGAACCAGAAATGTATGATCGTTGGTTGTGGGATTTTTTATTTGGTTATTACAAATTCCGCTGTTGACCGGAAGGCTTGCATTGTTTCCACTTTATGTCGTTTTTTAGCTGGGTGGAGGATAGGTCGAGCCTTAACAACAGATGTTGATGGTTCAATATGGATAAGCTTGTAATCCGTAGCTGTTTTTGTGAGGCTGATCATGATTTCAGAAATGGAACGGCAAAAATGTAGTTGGTAGCTATATTTTTGGTTGCTACTTTCTGGAGAAATGTCGAGAACCGGATTGTATATCAGTATGTTTACTATTCTGTCATCTAAGAACACGAGTGACTTATGTCTAACGCTTCATGAGCCCCACGTAATGCAATATTTGGTTTTTGTATGTTCTGAACATTTTGTATTCTATCACTTTTGTATGTTCTGAACATTTTGTATTCTATCACTTTAATAGAAATTTTGGGAGGCTGGTGGAAACTGCAATTTAGCCTTTGCTGCAGCTAGGCTTGGGCTTGGTTGTTCCACTCTTGGGCATGTAGGGGAGGAAATATATGGAAAATTTCTTCTTGATGTGCTTCAAGCAGAGGGCATTAGTGTTGTTGGGATGCTTGAAAATACCAAATGCTACTGCATGCCGCCAGGTCTATGAAACACTTCTATGCTGGGTTCTTGTAGACCCATTTCAGAAACATGGTTTTTGCATGTTAGAACATGCTTTCTTGGAACAAAATTCTTATTCTTGTTTCAATTACCATTACAAAATTCATGTCAGCCTAATCCTTTCTTTTTGGTTTAATGTGCTTGGTCATTTTATCAGTGTTGCTTTCTTCGCAATGACAGCCGTGCAGACTTCAGTGAGCTTGTCATGGTCACAGGATATTATTGCTCTATTTAACCTACCTTTTTTATTGGTTAACACTTGTAGACTTGTAGTGAAATCTGAAAACATGATAATCAGGTGGCTCCTGGATGTGAAGTCATCAACTCTTGGCAACAGTATTGAACTCCTTGCTGTGCTGTGCTGGAATATTTCAAGTGACCACAAAAACCTTTGCAGATAGTAACTTCGGATCTCATGCTGTGAAGCTCATAATACATGTGACTTGACTTGAAGTTGGTGTCAATGCAAGAGTCACTGTTCTGACGGCCAATAATATGATGCATGAAAATTCTGTCAGCAACCCAAATAATGTAAGAGGGTGACTGCTTTTTACAACCTCTTTGGTATTGCAACCTTCTGAATATCTGCATAAATGTCAGTGCAAACAATTTTATAATTTTGAAACTTGCAAACTAGCGGAGCTCAAATTTAGTTTCGAAATGATGCTGGTTGTGTTGATTACCGATGGGCAGCAGGCCATGATGCTACCAATGACACCAGCCTACTCCATCAGAGGTGAGATGTCAGGAAAGCTGTCCTAATTGTTCAATTGCAACCTTGTAATTTTTCTTTCACATGAAAAAAATTGGTGCTTTACTCAGCTTCCTACCATTTTGGTTGTTTCTTAGAAAAAAAATATAGTTATTTGGTTGTTGTCGTGCGCGGCAACATTTGGCGGCAAAAATCTGCGCGTGGGAAAAAAGCGCGTGTGCAGGATGGGAGCACGAGCGCGAAACAGAGTCACATCGCAGCAAGAATAAGGGTCGGGGGCGGCTAGGTCACAGAAAAGAAATCCATCAAGGCCATCGGTCCTCCTCGGGTCGCCGGCGCTTTGCCATTGCTCTCCATCGCGCCGCCGCTGGCAGCAATCGTGAGGGGAATTAACCCTGCTCATCACCCCGCGAGGCGACGACGAGCGCTCGTTCTCCAAGGTGCTCTCGCCGGCAAGAGTTAGCGTTGTACGGGGCCGGCGACTCGAGTCGAGGAGCGGGCGGATCCGGTACAGGCGTGCGCTCGGCAGCGGCTCTCTTCCTCGGTGGCAGTGGATCTGGCCCGGCGGCGCCTCTTTTCCACTGGCAGCGGCAACAGCGCAGCATCAGCATCGGCTTGTTCCATGGCTACATCCGGTGCTGCTGAATCCTCCTCATCGATGGTACGAAAACTAATTCCATTGTAGTATTAAACCAGTATGATAGTCATCTACTTGTGAACTCAATCTCCATCTCCTGTATGTTGTCGAATCAAAGCAGTATGCCAGACACCAGTCATCTCCTGTATGTGCAGCTTAATATATTATTCTGATGCTGATTTTCCTTATTAATCAAGGGAAATTTCATGATTTTTCAAACATTCATCAAGTGAAACTGATACATATGCACTAAGATAATTTTGGTCATTTCAGCTATGCTCCACCTCTTAGTTTTGCAGCTTTCTTGTAGGCAGTCAGTATACACATTGTTGTAAGTCCTTTTGTGCTAGCTACAATTCTGAAGAAATATATCGTGCATCACCAACCACAATTCTTTTTTTTAGTTACAACTAGTGCTCATAGGTTTGCTCTCAATGTGTTACTGTACGGAACTGCTAAGGTTTTTTCGGTTACAGCTAGTGATTGAAATTGATCACCTGGCAACAATTCATTTTATCTTGCCAGGTTTGATCATGTACCAACCAGCTTCATAAATTTTTTACTAGTGCATATGAGGTTGCTTAAGCAGTCCAGCATTAGTTTTTTTGACCTGGATAATTTTTTGACCTGCATCTAAAGACTACAATGAGGTTGCACTAGATTGATGGCACTTGATTGGCGGCACACTTGCTGCTAAAGTAGCATGATGAGTCTTTGCTATATATTTGACACTATTTGTATCATAATTTGTGGAAATTTCCAAATTAATCTTTGAATTGTGACTTATCATATTATATACCCTTTGTGGTTAGTTTATTTGATTTTGGACTGTTGATTCAGAAATAGAGAACTATAACTAAACTACTCTCTGTTGCAAGCTTTCTCCTGAGTTAATTTCAGCCAACGTTAGGTAGCATGATTGGTGCTACTATGTATCTGGACTGTTGAATTTCAGAAATCATGCTACTCATGTTAGGTAATTAAAACATGAATTGAACTTCTTGTTCCTCAATGTAGGTTTGCCCATGACCGGACAATGGACACAGACTTCAAACGATGAGGAAGATGACTATTAGTACAATGGAGATGCATATGTATGAGTCAATAAAACGTTTTGTGGCCTTTTCAGCAGCAGGAAAGTAAATGTGAGATAACTGCATGCATGGTTGAATTTCTTAGGTTATATGCTTGCTTTGGACATGACAACAAGGAACTTCCAATCTGGTGCTAAGGTAGGTGCTACATTCTGTAGTTTTACAGATTTTGGGAGTGACAGGAATTTATGCAGCTCATGTTTTGTGAACTGCAATGGAAACAGGGGCGGAGCCAAGGCCCGGCCACCTGGCCTGGGCCGGTGCCCGGGCTCACCTGGTGAACACGTGCCAGCACATCAAGCAGATTTCTTTGCTAATTGGTCGGAGGAAACTATGATTAATTAGCCAATTTAACAAAATCTGTTGAGACAAAAGAACCACTCCATCATTTCGGATAAACTAGAAGCTATATGCGGCGTTGCCGTGCAGCTGCCTGTTTTGGCCATCCTCTTTTCTCCATTAGAGAGAAAGGATCACATGGCAAAGATGAAAATGCAGTCCGAGCCGAACGACCCTCATGAACAGTTGGTCCACCGGAACCTCCGGGCACTAGTGGAGACCGCCGTCATTCAACAAGCGGAGAGCTCCGTATCGCGACGCCGACTCGTGGCCTCACACCCCACCGGGGGAATGGGGATGCAATAGATGGGTCGCTCCACTCGCTCACCACTACAACCGCCAAGCGCGGCACAAGAGGCCGCATTGGCGCCTCGTCTTGACTCGACGACCGCTCCGTGCCGACCGCCTGTATACACGCAGCTCGGGCCGAACCGAGACACACGCAACAGCAACCAGAGTCCCAACCCTGACGACCTAGGACCACGGACCTTTGTCCAACACTTCCAGCGAGCGCTGCTCCCGCCGCGCTCCAACGAAGGCCAAGGCAAAGGCAAGGCCAAGCGCCAGGATCAGGATGAGGGCCCCTCCACGCAGAGGGGGGAAAAGAACAGAAAAGATAGCCGCCGACCGGTCAGCTCCGTGTTGGTCGCCACGGCTGATCACGCGGGCAAGCAGCCCCAACAGGACCCTCCGGGCCACTTCCACAAGCTCATGGAGAGCCCATGCACCAACCACGACTACCCCGTAAAACACCTCTACAAGGACTGCCAGCTCCTCAGGCGCCTTCTGCGGCAGGCTGGCGGGCCAAAGGAAGAAAAAGGCGAAGAAGCAGCGACCGAGAAAGGAGGCATAGCGGGCAGGGATCCGGATGACTGAAGGTTAAAGTGATCCGACCGGACGCCTACCGACTGAAGGATAGCAACGACGACATTCTCACCGAATGCTTGGAACAGCTATGTCATTTTTTCTTGCCCTAAATTTCAGTCTTACCATTGTTTACTTAGCGTTTGCTCCTATAAGAGCACCCCGACCCGAACACTTTTCGGCCTAGGGCGCTCGGGGGCTCCACTAGGGTACACTACGACCTCTCTTTTTCGTTTACTATCATATAGTGAAACTCCTTCCTACCCAACCAAAAGGGTAGTTCGTTCTTTTAATTTGCCTTACGTAGCTTTGCTTTAAAACATTTCAATCGGTTGCACCCCGCCTTTTCCTACGGTTACAAGCAGCTGAGCCTCGTGGGCCATGCCCCGGGCTCCCAAGGTTGCGGCCTACGGGATAAATGGGCAGGTACGATAAAGAAAGAATAAAAAACAAAATTATGCTAAGGGAAACTAAGGAACAAAAGGAACAAGCTTCCCCAAACGGAGTGACTCCATCATAGAAAATGAAACCAACTGTAGTCATTAAGTACACAAGAACATTTACACTGGGGCTCCCCCATGAACTTAAACTCTTTACGTTTACCGAACTACTTATATTTTACAAGCTATTGGGCCGGCTCGGCGGCATCTGTTGTCGGTGCGACCGGCGAAGGCGCAGGCTGCTCACTCCCCGGCAGCACGACATTCGGCTCGGTCGAAGCTGGGGCGACGTCCACCTCTAACCCAGGCTCAGTGCCATCCGTAGGCTAGGCAACGTCCTCCCGACACACGCTTCTGGCCATGTCTTCATGGCGAACGTCCATCACCCACTGAGTAGAGACTTGCTCTGCCACCGACCTTGCGTGCGGCAGCAAGCTCTCCTCGATAGATTGGATGTCCTCCATGCTCAAGCCGTCAGCGTACCCACTGCAGATAGTGGCAAAGTCCAAGTTTGGATGGTGCGTTCCCACCGAAGTCAACACCCCCGACGCTCCGTAGAACAGCCCGCTCGTGATAAGGTCCCGGACCGCATCTAAGACCTCTGCTAGTTGGACGGCGGGCGTGCTAGTGCTTAGCGCCGACCCGAAGACCTCCGAGACGACGAGCTGGGCAACGTTACAGATCTAGTCAAGTTCCCCCTCGAGAGCACGTCGCTCTTCATGGGACTTGGCCAGCTCCTCTGCATTCCGGCTAAAAGTCGCATTTATTGTCTCCAGTCCCCGCTCTAGCGTCTTCACCCTTCCGCCCAGCTCTGAAAGAAGGGCGACAAGCTCAGAAACAGGCTGAAGGAAAAAACCAACACGACAAAAAATAGAAAAGGTATGTATCGACGCAGAAGTTCTCAAGGGTGGACAATTCTTCTGCCTACCGGGCCACCTGCTCGGGCAGCCGGGCTCTCGCCTCCTCTGTCCCCATCACCCGGCCCCGAAGCGCGAGCACTTCCCAGTCTGCCTCCGACCGAGCCTTCCGCTCTGACTCCAGTGCCTTCCGCGCCAACTCTAGGGCATTCCGCTCTGACACCAAGGCGCTCCACTCTGACTCAAGGGTCTCCAGGGATTTCTAGAGCGCCACCTCGGTGTCCGCCAGGGATGTCCCCAACCCCGCCTGGTGGGCCTTCATCGCCTCAAGCCCTCGCCCGGCGGGTGGTCGCCCGCTCCGCTGCACGATGCCCCTTCGCCCGCGCCGTGGTCGCCTCGGCCGCCCAGTCGTAGGACTCACAGCGAGCGGACTCTAGCTGACACTCAAGCTCAGCCACCCGGGCGTGCTCCATTCGGAGGAAGCAGGACTTGCAGGACGACATCCCCTTAAGACTACAAAAAACAGGCATGCTAAGGCAACCAACAAAAGATTCAGAGGTCAAGGACAAGTACGGGAAACTCACCTCTGCGGCAAGCTGTAGGTCGACCTCGACTAACTGTTGAGCGGACTTAACCCGCTCCTGGGCGTTTCTGAGCTTCACGGATAGGTTGGCGAGTTCGAACACCGCGGCAAGTCCTTGCTCCCTAAGGATGTCCCAGAGCTGATGCTCCTGCAAATCCTGAAGGATGAACCGCACCTTTGCCGGGTCCTCAGGGCAGGGCCACTCTAGGTCACCCTCCGGTAGCTCACCAGAGGGCCCCACCTCCTACTGAATCACCGCCAGCTCCCACGACGACGTCGGCGGCTCCGCCACTACATCCGCCTCGTCGTCAGATGGTATATCCACCACCTCGGTTGCACAGGCCGCTGCCGGGCGTTCCGACCCTATCCTGGCCACGTCTCCCCCAGCGCCTTCGGCTCTAACCTTGAGGGTGAGTCGTGTAGCCCTCCATCCAGCGAGGCAGGAAGCTCGGTCTTCCTCTCCTCTTCCGCCGCGGCTAGTGGAGGAGGGGCCACGAGAGTTACCTTCGACGCGACCTCCGCCGTCAGCACCGAGATCGCCGCCAATGCCACCGCCACCATACCAGCAACTGACCCGGGGGCACCACCCCTAGAAGTGAAGGATTCATCGCCACCACCATGTTCCCCCCGTCGCTCGACGTGGCAAGCTACAGGGTGGGCCTCCAAGTCTCCTGCACGAGAGTTGGGGTGATGCTCAACCCCGTCACCGCCCGGCCACTAACAAAAAGTGCAGGTAAGTAACACTCCAAAAAGACGCAATGGCAAAAGATCAAAAAGAAACAAAGAAAAACGTACCGGGAGGTGAGCGGCACGACTCTGAAGGCAAGACTCGATGTCGACGGGCCTACAGGGCAAGGACCGCTCCCAGGCTACGACCCGTGCCCCCTCACTTCAGCCGGGGGCGGAGTCGTCCCAACCGGCTCCTGCCCGGCCTGCGAGTCGCCGCGACCCTTGGCTCGGGACTTCTCGACCAAAGCAGCAGGCGAGGTATCCTCCGGCTGTGAGTCGCGTGACGCACGGGTGCTAGTCCGCTCCTCGGACCGCCCGACGTGCTTGACCGCGTCCGTGGCAGGCGGGGTGTCCTCTAACTACGAGTCGCGCGCTGGCACCAGTCCAGGCGACACACGGGTACCAGTCCGCTCCTCGAACTATCCGGCTTGCTTGGCCACGTCCGCAGCAGGCGGTGACGGGACCGGCGATGCCACCAAGGGGCACAGTAACCGCGTCCGCTTTGCCTCCCGTTCACTAACGGCGTCCGTGCTCGCCGCACGCTTCCTCAGCACGAGAACCACTGCGCGCCTCTCTGCCTTCTGCTCATCACCAGCGGACATCGTCGTAGGGTTGCGACGCTCCGTCGAGGTCACAACGACCTCCTAACTTTCCTCCTCCTTGGAGAAAACCATGTCATCCACATCCATGGGATCCTCTGATGTGAGCTCCAACTCGACGTCGCTCTTACGTTCCCTAGCCTTCACGCGCCGGGTGATCTCCTTCTCCCTATCTTGCTTCCACCGAGCCTCCCTGGTTCTCTTCTTCTTCCTGGCATCTGTCGCCTCCTTCTAGGCGGCCTACCGAGCCATGCCCTCTGGTCCCTTGGGAAGGTGCGGCCGAGACTTGTAAACTCCAAGGCCCTATAGGACGGGTGGCTCGAAATAAAAAAATAGGAAAGCAGAGGAAGAAGCACATACTAAATAGAAGGGAGCATACCAGTCTAGACATGATCGCGGAGTTGAAAGGTGCGGGCTTCCCATCGACCCTCTCTTTGGGCTTTAGTTGCAGCACCCGTCCAAGGCGACTCTAGACCTCATCGTCCGATAGCTCCTCCAGCGACGCACGGTCTAGATCCGACGGGCCGCTGTACTTCCACATCGGCTGCGTCCTGTCCGCCAACAGCGCAACCCGGGCAGCGATAAAGGGTGTGGAACACCTGCACCCCGTCAAGGCCACACCGCACGATCTTCTAGAGCTCCTCCTCAATGATCTCCACCTTCTTCTTCCCCTTACGGGCACAACCCCGTGACCAACTGTCCTGCTTCTTTGGCCTCCCGCCGGTGAATGTCGGGAACGGCGCCTCCGTCAGATTCCTGATGTAAAGCCACTCCCCATGCCACCCCTGGTTGGAGTCGCAGGGGATGTACGCGGAATACGAGCCTCCCGCACTCGGTTTCCTCTGTAGGGCAAAACCTCCCATCGGCGCGACCTCGGCTGGATTCCCCGCCGTCAAGGCTCTCCTAGAGAACAGCTATCGGAAGAAATCCATGTGCGGCTCCATCCCGAGGAAAGCCCCACTCATTGAGGAGCCCATACAGAAACCAGTGTGCGGGGTATCCTAGCCTGTGCTCATGGAAGGTGAGAAAGGAAACCACTTCGTCAGGCTGATGTTGTGGGAACTCCTCTCTCCCAGGAGCCCTCCAATGCGCCACCTCCTTCGGCGGTAGGAACCCCTTCATGACGAAGGCCTTCAACACCGACTCCCTCAAAGTGGATGACCTCTAGTCCGACATTTTGCTTCGAGATCACGAAAGGATTGGTGAGTTTTTCTCTTCTCCCTCACTCTCTCCCGTTTTCTTTCCTAGAAACCACCGTGGCTCTCAAGAACGCTCACGGCAAGAAGGAAAAGGAAAGGATGCGACAGATGAGGAAAAGGTGAAACCTCCTCCCTTATCCTACTTAAGGAAGAGGGTGCAACAGTTAGGGGAGGGCACACCGATCGGGAAAGATGAAATGGCAAAGCGAAAAACCCTCTCTCTTTCCAATTTAATGCAAAAGAGACGCGCCCTGACCGATGAAACGTGCCCTGCCTGACGGAACGTCTCCTGATCAGATGGGATATGGCCTGGGTATGGCCCACCACTACCGCACGCTAGCCACTACCGCACGCTGGGCACAAAAACCAAACCACCACCGCACACAGGCGGCTCTCCGCATCCCTAGGTGGGACATAGAAAAACCCAAAACAAGATCTTCGCCAGGAGAGACCGTTGGGCTTCTTAAGTCGATTGAACGGCTCAGAAAGACACACCAAGCGATAGGTAAGGAGCAAAGGGACGCCCCATGTAGGCCATGCCAACTCCGTCACGAACGACGAGCATGGGTCCCGGTCAGACATTTCCGACTGGAGCTCTCCAAACCCCATCACTCAGGTCATCAAGGTAACACTACCAAAACCCCTCTATTTATTTATAAATCATTTCATACATCCATAAGAGCATTCATTCCATACATCCATGCCCCCCGGACGATTCGGGCCCTAAACCGCCCGGGGGCTCGAGA
Source organism: Miscanthus floridulus (assembly GCF_019320115.1). NCBI lineage: Eukaryota > Viridiplantae > Streptophyta > Magnoliopsida > Poales > Poaceae > Miscanthus > Miscanthus floridulus. The sequence goes on from NC_089589.1 coordinate 89,714,553, forward strand.
ACTAAGCATCGCACATGCAGCGAAATGCATCACAACGCTCCGTGTTGCATCACAAAGCGGCAGTTGCCTCATTCAACATGAGCAACAACAAAGCCAGGGGAGAAAAACGCAGATGAGCCCCGTGCGGCCCTCGCCCAGTCTGGCAAACAGGGTCATCTCAACCTTCTCGTTCGATCCTAAGCCTCTGCCAAACCCACAGAATCTCCATCGAGGGGAGGCCATTAGGCCACCTGGATCGGTCTCTGGAATGACCCAGGCATCTGCTGGGTTGCAGGTAAAGGAGTAGTTGAATGTCACAAGAGGGCTATGCCGACCCCGTCACGAATGATGGACCCGGATTCCACTCGATCATACCTGTTAGCGAACTCACCGAGCGCGTCACTCGAGCCCGAGCGATCGGGACAAGCGACAAAACTCAGCTCCTCTGGTTGTGAGGAACCAACAATGGGGTAACGCAGACGACTCACACCAACCCCTACTAAAGCCCAACGGGGCTCGGGGGCTCAAGACACAAAACGCATGGGTCTACGACCCTGAACTCGCCCCATTCGGCTATGGTCCGACTGCACTCCAAAACACCTGGGTCTGCGACCCCGAACTCGCCCCATCTGGCTATCCTTCGACTACACTCCAAAAAACACATGGGTCTGTGACTCCAAACTCGCCCCATCCAGCTATGCTTCGACCACGCTCCAAATCACCCGGGTCTACGACCCCGAACTCACCCCACCATGATCCACGACTCCGACTCCCCTGATCCCACGGTGCGCATCGACGCCAGGATCCTCGAGCGCCGTCTCACCCGATCCCTGAAAACAACTAACCGCCTCGGCTGCACAATGACGCCTTGGTTAAACAACTAACCGCATCGGCTACACAACGACGCCTTGGTTGACAACTCTGTCTAAACTGAAAAACACGCACACACGCCTGCTAACAAACACCCCCCAGACGGTTCTGACCAAACCGCCTAGGGGCTCGGGGGCTACACCCGTGGGCGCGCTCGCACACACCCGCCAACGAAACAAAAACCTCCCCCGCTGGCAACATGGAAAACCCCCCGGACGGTTCTACCTGAACCGCCCAGGGCTCGGGGGCTACACCCGCTGGTGTGCTCGCGCGCACCTGCCATCAAGACAAAAATCTCCCAGACGACTCTGCCTGAATCGCCCGGGGGATCGAGGGCTCCTGTCGCGTTCATAAACTCGGGGTCCATCGCGGACCGGTTTCCCAACAAAGGCATGGCCCAAGCAGACAGCGAGCAAACTCATGGGCCAGCCCAATTATCCAGACAACAGGCCAGAAGGGCGATCCAATCACCGACTGGAAGGTCTGGCCGAGGAGGAGCGACACCTGTTTTCCAACTCTGGCCTACCTCTCCGACCGGAGCGCTTGCTCCGACTCCAGCCGCCTCCAGACAGCCTCTTCGACCGGAAGCCCTAGCCGAAGCACTACTTCCGACTCTGACCCCACTCTCCGACCGGGGGACGCAGAAGCCCTGCTCACCGCTCTTCTCCGACTGGCGCAACCAGAGCCGACTGGGACCAACTGACCGGGGACGCCCGCCCGAAAAGGACTAGGGAACGAACGGAGAAAGCAAGGCAAGGCGCACAAGTCAAACCACGATACCGGGAACCATACCCTGTACACTTGTAGGAACAGTACTCTGCAACCGCCCTGACACAAACAGTGTTGTAGGCACCGACTTTTTACCTACAGTATTGTGGGCGCCATTAACTCCCATACGGTAAGGCCCCCCCCACATGCCTCTGGACATCGACAGTGTTGTGGGCGCTGGAATTTACCGTACCGAGTGAACATGGTGAAACTCCTCACATGCCTCTGGGCATCAACAGTATATACAGGTACCTCCATCTGCGATACCCAAAGCAAGATGACACAACCTCCCACATCATCCGACATCCAATAGTGTTGTGGGCGCTTACCATCATCATGTACCTGCAGGCATGGGTAACAAGGTTTAGAAGCATACGTACTCTCTCCCTCTCACTTATAAGGACATCCCCTTCATCTATAAAAGGAGATGCCTCTCTCCCAAGAGAAAAAAAGTCGATTCAAGTTCATACAAGTAATTCCAGATTCATTAGATCGACCAAGTTCACTAGTTCCTAACCACAGAACCGCTAGGTTCGGACCTTAAGCACACGCTTGAACACTTAGCTCATAGCGGAGCTCCTGTCGCTCTTGGCCCTTCCGATCGGAGCCGATCGGACCTCTTGTACACCCCATCTTTCTCCTTCTCGTTTGTAACCCCACTGCAAACTTTGAGCACCTAGGCCCAGGAATAAAGTCACCGACCGACTCAAACTGGACGTAGGATACGTTGCCTAAACCAGTATAAACCCTATGTCATTGAGTGCTAGGCCACCTCCAATCACAACGTACGGCAAAACTACAAATACTTACTTGTGGTCACTTTCTGCACCGATAAATTTACTATTGTTATGATAAATACATGTTTGGGATTAAAATTTTTAATCATTCCTTTTGTAGTTTTTTTTAAATCTTTGAAGATTTTTTTTTCAAATCCGTGAGATGGCTTTGTTGTATATGCTTGTGTGCTTTTGCTTTTTTTTAATAATGTTTGTTAGCTTGTACAAGTAACGTTAGCTTCTAGTTGCTTTCTAGCCTATACAAGATAACCCGCGTACTTTATGCTCCATGTGAGAGTCTGTTGATTTGGATCTTAGTTCATAGTGGTGCAGGCACTCCCAAACATGTCATAAGCATTATTGCAGTAGGACCTTAGCTTTTGCAACGATTTATTTTTTTCATTGTTATATGTACAACTCTTTTGCAACGCAATCGGCTATTACATACAACAAATCATATTTGTTGCAATATAGACGCGCTTTCGCAACCATCAATTAAAGAGTTGCAATATCATCTCAGTATTGCAACACCAATAAAACCGCCCGCAACGCAAATCAAATCGTGGCAACAGTGACCACTTATTGCAACTGTTTTACAATTGTTTGTGATAGCACTTACTTATTGCAATGATCTTCGCACTCACGACCACGAAATAATTTGTGGCAAAAATTCCGCCTATTGCAACCGAAAGTGAAATGGTTGCTATAATACCCCTTATTGCAACCAAATCTTGCAGTTACGACAAAAATGCGTGGCATAAGGGTCAGAAGTTAGTAGTGATAGCTCTAAAGCTGCTTGTCAAACCATCACATGCTATTATCAAGACAAGGCTGCTTCCAGACGTGGATGAAGGTGAAAAGCAGAGCAGGATCTGACGTTCTGATGGATGGCGATCAAGTTTATGGTCCTTCCGTTGGTTGATGGTTGTTTAGCTCTATTTCGGCGTTTTGGTTGTTTTGATGTATGATATGGCAGTTGATGGTTTTAGCCTGTTTATCATTTGGTGAGATCAAACTCTAATGTACCTTTGCTGCCCGAAAACTCTACACTCTGATGTATTCCCTTTAGTCTTTAATGGAAATGGGGAAAGGCCTCGGTTCGAAAAAAAATAATGTTTTTTCAGAGTGGTAGCTGGTAGAGTTAATTATACACTATGAGAAATTGTGAATATAAGTCGTATACACTAAAATAGACCCATGTGATTAATTTTTGTCAGCCTTGCTCAAACAATAAACAATGTAATCTGATAGCTGCCTAGCACTAGCAGCCATGCATGTCAAGCAGGTGAGCCGAGGGGAGGTGAGTGTGTGGTATACGACTCAAGGAATAAGGCCGACACGAGGCTTCTAGAGGCATTGGTTGAACCAGAGGGCGGCATGGAGGAGAGTAAAGTGACTAGGACGCGTGGGTGGAAGGAAAGGCGTTAAAAACCGATCGGACGACCTCGTTTAATCAAGGCGACGTCAATGGACTGGCCTGACTGTGCAAAGAGTCCAACTCCTTTGTAACACTAGTAGAGAAACTAGCTGTACTCTCGGTTCTCAACCCCCTTCAGTCCTGGTTTTGGAACCGGGAGCATGAATCCGGGACTAGTCCCGGTTGGTAATACTAACCTGGGCTAAAGAGGCCTCCCGGCCTGGCCACGTGGGCTGACCCTTTAGTCCCGGTTGGTATTACCAACCGGGACTAAAGGTTTTTTCTTCATTTTTTTGTTTCTATTTTCAATTGATGATTCGTTTTGGTTTTCGAATAGGTTTTCGAATACGCATTCTACGCTGCTAATAATATACGTATTCTACACGTTTATAATGTTTGAACATTTTGTATAAACTAAAGTATGAAACTAACGTATATATTACATGCATATATATATTGTACATTATTTTATGTACATATAATATGTATATATATATATTACAAATAAAGCTTTCATTGTATATTCTATCATATCTTTGGGATAACAAATTCACTCCATCTGGTTTGGCTTCCATGTTTCGTTCACGTCATTGTAGAACTCGTCGACGGGGTTTAGGACCTGGTCATTAAGAAACCTACTATGGTCTCTTGAATTGCTTTCAGTTGGTCACGTCGTATGACTTTTTCCTTCAACCATAGTCTTCAATAAAAGTTATAGGAAAAGTATTAATATATATATGTGTGTTGGTCACGTGATTACTTATATATATATGAGCAATAAAAGAAATTGTGAATGTATGAATATATTTATATAACGTACTTTGAGGTTCTCTTCAGGAGTTCTTTTTTAGTACGCCATGATGAACTCGCAAACATAGTATTCGCAGTAGTTGTTCCCCTGTTCTTGCCTCAGAACCCACTTTTACGAGAAAAAAGATCCGATGAATTGAAAGCATGCATGGTGTTAATTGAATTAATTATATATATATATATATATATATATATATATATATATATATATAAATGTAGCTGGTACTTACTTTGTGTGCGATTACATCTAGTGGCGCTTTGCAATGTTTCATGTGGTGTTTCTCAATGAAACTTTTCCAAACACTGCGCCCAATAAAATAAAAAATTAATTTGGCCTTTAATAATTGTTGCAGTTAAGAGATCGGGGTATATATAGTTGCTAGAGAGACTAAATTACCCTTGGATAATATCTATCATGTCTTTGTACTCTGTTTGCTCTTTTCTTAACGAGTCTAAGATGCTCAACCGACTATTGGCGATATCGATGACCATCAATATCCAGTGATTGCTGCATATGTTTTTATACACAAATATGATTGACATTAACTAGAGTCAACATATATATATGGAAGATAGCTTAGCTAGTAAGCAAATAATTGAACAAATGTCTATATGATCGACATTAATTATTTAACACTCACTTGAAGTTGTAGGGGAAGAGTATGTCCTTGTTTTGTTGGTTCACTAAGAACCTCATGAGATTTTTCTCGAATTCAGCTTTCCATTGAGGCGGGGGATTAGGGTGTTGGAATAAGACATTTGGATCAACGAAACCAACATCATTATCCTTTCTCTTTCTGAGTTCTGTCATCTCATATCTGCATATATTAAAATATAGTGTGAGGATATATAATTTATATATATACATATAGCTTTATATATATATATACTTTAATAGTAGAAAATAATCACACTTACAGACAATAGCAGCTAATGAGACTTTTATCGAGAGTCCAGGTGGCATAGTTAGTGTAATTCTAAAAACTCACATATATGACGTCATCGCCACGGAAGTAATGTTGGTTTCTAACTCTGACAGAAACAAAGTTCTCTCCCCGTTCACACGCCGCCATGTACCACTTGTTTAGCAGGTACATTTGCGTACCCAGTTTACCTAAGGCCTCAAGGTTGTATAGACTCTTTCCATGTTCAAATTTCTTTCAAGGATCCACTTTCGATGTAGATGGTCCTTCAACGAGCACTTGGGCAAGGTCCAAACAGGTATCCTCGTAAAACAGAGCCAGGTCCTTAAAATTGACGTCCAGTACGTCTAAGTTTGAACCATATTCATTATGAATGACAAGAGGGGGACTGATTGTTGCGATTGTTGTCCGAGTTGTGCGACACCTTTCCCTGCTCTAGTCTTTTTCTGCGCCGCCTCAAATGACTTGGTGAGAGAGCGGTCATAGTCCGATTTTGATAGGGTCTTTTGAGATTCCCGCTTTTTCTGGTCCACCTTCTTTCTTAGAAGATCTGGAGGTAGGTAGAAGTACGGTTTCTCCGGGTTCTCCCTCGCTTCTCGTTGCTTTCTTACTTTTTCAAAGAAACTGCTCACATCTTTTTGTACTGCAGCATTTAATTCATTTTCACTTTTCTCGTAAGCCAGTCTTTGAGGAATAACTGGATTAGAGGAGGCTTTCTTCTTTGCCGGCTGGTGGACCAACGGCTTTGTTTGTGGGGCGGACCGCTTAGGAGCTGGCTGTTTCTTGGTCATGAAGGGAGGCGGGGCAGCCATTGGAGACCTCCTTGGAGGTGGCAGCGTTGCATAATCATTGCCCGGAGCACTATGATGATCTGGAGATTGAATAATTGGACTTAGGCTGGCGGTGGCCCTGCTGTGTGAGTACAAAAAAGAATAATTAGGTATAAGAAATTGTTATTATTAATCATGTATGTCTATAGAAAATTAGTGAAAAAATTGTTTTGTTCACTTTTGTCCGCACCTATTGTCTGGCAGTTGAGGAAGCGACGGTGGACTAGAGACCCCAGGAATAATGATGTAGCGCTTGCACCATAGTATGAATGTCTTCTTTGCTTCTCCTAGAGTCTTCTCCCCATCACCTCTTGAAATGTCAAGAGCCAGATCACTAAAACCTTTGTTAACTCTATCCACTGAGACGCTAACATATCCAGGTGGTATTATTGCCCCATGGATTCTTGGTGTCTTGGTAGGATCTAGAGGAGAAAAAACACCGAGAGCCACCATGATTGTGGCATTCCCTTTTGGAATATGTAGCTCACATGATGCAAACGGTGCAGTGATGTCATCCACGGGGAAACGTAGCATTGCGTCATCTTAATTTGGCAACTCCGTGGAAGCGCAGCTGCTTTTCAACTGATCAGGGGGCAAATATTAATGTTGATTCTTGGATCTGATGCCTGCCTTTGGGCACTCATTGCTATTTGCACTTGCTTTATGATTTCGTCCTGCATTCTAGCTTGCATGTCTTTTTCGCACTCCCGTGCTTGAAGCAACGCCTCCCGTGACTCACGAACATATTCCTCCAATTTACTGATCCGCGCTACTTCCTCATCCTTCCTTCTCTGCCAGCTTCTGTAGGTATCTCTGTCGTTAGCGAAACCATGCTCCCAAGAAATGTTCTGTCCTAAACCTCTCGTTCAGCCACTGTGTTCAGCAGTCCTGATAGCATACGTCAGTTCATCCTTCTCTCTATTGGGCCTGAACACACCAATAGCTTTAGCTTGTAGAGCATAAGAAAATCTTTGTATTGCTCTTTTGAGTTTTGGGCCATGAACCAGCTTCCCGGTCTCTAGGTCCAGTCTTCCCCTATGAGCGAAAAACCAATTCTTCGCGTGTTTCGGCCAATTGAGTGATTCTGGTGTGATACCCTTAGCAAGAATGTCCGCTTCCATTTTTTCCCACATGGGAATGGCAGTCGCGTAGTCACCTGATCCCATGCCATGGTGGTATACCTTCTGTCGGGCATTCTATTGGTTCCTTCTCATCCGTTCCTCACCCTCTTCCGATGTCTTGTACTGTACAAAATCATTCCAGTAGGGCCTCAACTTCACGAGCGGGCCACTAGTATTGAAATTGGGCGTTAGGTTCTTCTTGACGTATTTCGTGTATAGGAATTTCTTCCAAGTCTGGAATTGTGTGGCCATCTTCTTCATAGCCCACTTTCGAACTAGCTCCTTCAATTCATCATCATTGATATCATCATAATCATCTGCTTGCAACGTGAAATGTTGAAGGATATCATCCCAAATTAAATTCTTATCAAGATCAGAGACAAAACTAACATGAGGCTCGTTGATCTTTTGCTTCCATTCACGGGCACTGATCAGAAGTCTATCCCTTACAAGGCACCCACAGTGTTGCACGAATTTCCTTGCATGTGGACCAAGTGGTTCGCCTGTCTCGATATTGAATTCCAATATTATGTAGCGCCCCTCCAATGGCTTTTTCGGGCCTCGAATATTTTTGCTTTTCACCGTTGTGGTCGTCGATCCAGAGGGCTATGTTTAAAAATAAATAAATAAATATCATGTGTACACATAATAGATGATAGATATTCAAATATATATATAATATTCAAATATATATATAAATATATATACCTCGCCAGTATTTTCTTGCACAATATTTTCTTGGTTATCTTCAAGAGCCAGGTATTAACTTCCGTCATCTATATCCTACTGGTCACCATCGGCAAATTGAGTGCCGGTGTTGATAATATCCATCATTTCTTCATACATGTTGTCTCTCGGGGCAGCCATCTAGCTTTTACACCACTAGATATATCTATAAAAAAATATAAACTATGTCTATAAAATGGACACCTGCAGGACGTGCCACCTCAAGGATAGTAACATTTGTAGATGACATTTGTAAGTCTGAAGTTATCAAATATCCATCAAATTCTAGCTCAAAAATATGTTTAAATAAATAACCATCCATACTAGTTGACCTTGCTTACGTGATCATCTCGGCGAGCATTTCTCCACCGGACGGCACCGTACTTGGCCACGGAAGAGCTCCGATTCTACGAGGAAGGGAACACAGTCTTCCACGACCGTTGCCGCTCTCCCTCGTAGAATCAAAGCTCCTCCTTGACGTCAGTTACCGCTTGACAGAGAACATGCTAGCCGAGATGAACACAAAAGTTCAACTAGTACGGATTTTCTACAATTTTCTAACTATTTTCTAAGTTTTTTATTTCATGGAAAAATTAATTCTAAAAAATAAAAGGCATGATTTCTAAGTATTTCATTTCATGGAAAAATTAATTCTAAGTGACCTGCTCGACATCGGCGAGCTCACGGGTGTTTTATGGAAAAATTAATTCTAAGTGACCTGCTCGACAAAATTGAGACAAAACACACGCTCTCATGACCCCACACATCTTCTAAGATCACGTAAGCTTCCGTACTAGTTGACTTTGCTTACGTGATCATCTCGGCGGGCATTTCTTCACCGGACGGCACCGTACCTGGCCACGGAAGAGCTCCGATTCTACGAGGAAGGGAACACGGTCTTCCACGACCGTTGTCGCTCTCCCTTGTAGAATCAAAGCTCCTCCTTGATGTCCATTACCGCTCGGCAGAGAACATGTTAGCCGAGATGAACACGGTCCGCAAGTTCAACTAGTACGGATTTTCTATAATTTTCTAACCAGTCTGCGCCAAGGAGGTGGAGGTATGCCCGCCCGAGTACGAGAACTACGTGCCCTACTACTACAACGTCACGGACGCCATCGAATGTCTCGGATCTGGGGGCCGGCGTCATCATAAGCTACCGTGCAAAAAGTAGGAAACGATGAGACACCGGGCCGCGCCCGTGCTCCACTGAGCTCGATGGCTCAGCACAAAATCGCATTACAAGATTTGTCAGCACGAGGGCTCGGCACACGCATCCATCCGATTACAAAAGGTTGGAGCAATTAATCCATCATAAATAGATTATATATGGTGGCGGCGGTGGCTCACATCCAAGGTGTCAAACGCGAGGTCCTGCTCCTATAGCCGCCAGAGTAGCTCCAGCAACTCGATCGGACTCCGACTGCAACAACGTGAGAGCAGAGAAGATTCAGTGAGAGTTACCAATAGAACCGGCGGCGATAAAAATGGCGGCGGCAGAACGTTGCAGAGGTGAGGAGGAGGGACCTTTTCTTGGTCATTGAGGAGGATGGCCTTGATGCGCTCCGTCTCGGTGAGGACAAGAACATCGTAGCATGGCGTGCCGTCGTCGGTGATGGCCTCAGCGCGGTCTGAGCTGCAGAGGCTGGGCACGCTGGCAGTGCCCTCGAGGTGGAGCTGCGCCGGCATGGGCATGGACGATGGCGGTGTCCTCCTCAGGCGTGAAGGGCCGGTGCTCCGGTGAGGACGAGCAAGGTGGGCCAAGGACGAGGACAACGCAAAGCGTGCGTTGGCCGGCCGGAGAAGAACCGCACGTGCGCGTGGGGCTGGTGACAGCGTGCGCACGTGATGAGGCGAGGCTAGGGTGGTCGCCTAGGGGGCGGCGGCGCTGCTGGATCGGATCGATCTGGTGGAGAAGATGAGGTGATGGAGAAGAAGGCTTGGCGGCTACTCGATCCGGTTGGAGAAGAAGGCGGCGGAGACAGAGAGGAAGAGAACTAAGGGAGAAGGGCGTGGTTTATAAAGGGGGACCTTTCATCCCGGGTGATGGTTTGAACCGGGACTAAAGGTCTGACCTTTAGTCCCAGGTGTAGCCATGGCCCGGGAGTAATGGGGATTTTGGCGGGCCGTGAAAACGCGGCCCATCTTTAGTAGTCCCGGGTGATGGTTAGAACCGGGACTAAAGCTATGGTTAGACCCGGAACTAAAGGTCTGACCTTTAGTCCCGGGTGGTTGGTCCACCCGGGAGTAAAGGTGGGCTGCAGTTTGGCTTCCCGCCAGTTTCTAGAAGTTTTTCCTTTTTTATATATATTTTTTTATATAAATATGCAGAGAGTTATTAATTGTCTAGTAAATAAAATATTAGCAAAAAATTACAAAAAGAATTCCGGGGCCTGGTTTTGCATTATTGTACATAAGAAAAATCTACAACCTAAACTCTTTTGTTTTACCATATAAATATTTAACATAGTGTAAATAATAATCATAATTTTCACCACGCAAAAATGTACTACTTAATTAAAATCATTAAAACTATTGCTTTTCGATAGGAAATTAGTTTTCACATCTTATTGACATTGATCATTTGTTTTTTCATCACACATTCTCCACAGGAAATCCACCATCAAGTAGAAAATTCATTTAAATCGTAGAAAATATGAATACACGACAGAAATATGAATACACTATATATATCAAGCGGGCATAGTAGTGAACTTCTTCTTAACATATATTCCTTGGTTATGATCGCGCCGTAACCATGGAGTGTCCTCATCATTTAGCTGGATGCTTGGGTCTTTGTTCACTATGAAGGGTGGAATTTGGTCATCCTTTTCATAATCTTCTGATATGTCTGACTTGTCTTCAATTCCGACGATGTTTCGTTTCCCTGAAAGAACTATGTGGCACTTTGGCTCATTGATTGGGTCGTTGTTGTTTTTCCCTCTCTTCGGTTTTGTAGACATGTCCTTGACATAGAACACCTGATTCACATCCTTGGCAAGGATGAATGGTTCGTCTTTGTACCCAATATTGTTGAGCTCTATGGTTGTCATTCCATACTGGTTGTCGACTGCTACCCCGCCTCCAGTCGCCTTTACCCATTGGCACTTGAACAAAGGTACCTTAAAAGTAGGTGCATAGTTTAGTTTCCATATCTCCTCAATGCGACCATAATATGTTTGCTTATTTCCATTAGGGTCGGTGGCATCTATGCGGACACCACTATTTTGGTTGGTGCTCCTTTTATCTTGGGCTACTGCGTAAAATGTATTCCCATTTATCTCGTACCCTTTGTATGTGAGGATATGCCACGATGGCTTCCTAGCCAACAAATACAGTTGCTCATCAATACTCTCATCACCCTAACATTCTTTTCGTAACCAGTCGCTGAAAGTTTCCATGTGCTAACGCGTAATCCAAGCTTCAGACTTCCCTAGAAACTCGGATCGGAGCAACTCTTTATGTGTCTCGATATACGGATCCACCAAAGAGGAGTTTTGCAGAACTGTGTAGTGTGCTTTATTAAAATAATTGTCCTGCATACCAATATATGTTTTTTCCCTAGTGTCCCCTTTCCACTTAGTCTCCCCTCGTGTCGTGATTCAGGAACACCAATTGGGTCAAGGTCGGGAATAAAGTCAACACAAAACTCAATGACCTCCTCTGTTCCATAGCCCTTGGAGATGCTTCTTTCTGGCCGAGCACGGTTGTGAACATATTTCTTTAGGACTCCCATGAACCTCTCAAAGGGGAACATGTTGTGTAGGAACACAGGACCAAGAATGCTAATCTCCTTGACTAGGTGAACTAGGAGGTGTGTCATGATATTAAAGAAGGAAGGAAGGAACACCAACTCAAAGCTAACAAGACATTGAACCACATCACTCTGTAGTTTAGCTAGATCCATTGGATCGATTGCCTTTTGAGAAATTGCATTGAGGAATGCACATAGCTTCACGGTGGCTAGACGTATATTTGGAGGTAGAATTCCTCTTAATGCAACTGGAAGCAATTGCATCATGAGCACGTGGCAGTCATGGGACTTTAAGTTTAGGAATTTCTTCTCTGGCACATTTATTATACCCTTTATATTCGAGGAGAATCCAGATGGTACCTTGATGCTTGCTAGGCATTCAAACTTGCTTTCCTTCTCTTCTTTGCTAAGAGTGTAGCTGACAAGACTTAAGTAATGGCGTCCATCATATGTCTTCTCTGGATGTAGGTTGTCTTGTTCTTTCAAACACCACAGGTCCTGTCGTGCTTCAAGTGTGTCCTTAGGCTTCCCATACACACCCATGAAGCCTAGCAGGTTCACACAAAGATTCTTCGTCAGGTGCATCACGTCGATCGCGCTACGGACCTCTAGGACTTGCCAATAGGGTAGCTCCCAAAATATGGACTTCTTCCACATGGGTGCATGACCGTCGGCGTCGTTCAGAACAGATTCGCTGCCATGTGCCTTTCCAAATACTACTTTCACATCCTTGACCATATTGAGTACATCCTCACCAGTTCGGTTGCCCGGCTTGGCCTGGTGGTCTGCCTTACCTTTAAAATGCTTGCCTTTCTTTCTTAGGGGTGATTCACAGGAAGAAATCGACGATCGCCAAGGTACATGACCTTTCGACATTTTTTCAAGAATATACCTTTAATGTCATTGAAACAGTGCGTGCATGCATTATATCTCTTGTTTGATTGTCCTAAAAGATTACTTAGAGCAGGCCAATCATTGATTGTTACGAACAACAATGCTCGTAGGTCAAAGTGCTCCTATTTGTGCTCATCCCACACACGTACACCTGGTCTGTTCCACAAAAGTAGAAGTTCTTCAACTAGTGGCCTCAGGTACACATCGATGTCGTTGCCAGGTTGCCTTGGGCCTTGGATGAGCACTGGCATCATAATAAACTTACGCTTCATGCATAACCAGGGAGGAAGGTTGTAGATACATAGAGTAACAGGCCAAGTGCTATGACTACTGCTTTGCTCCCCGAAAGGATTCATACCATCCGTACTTAAAGCAAACCTTAAGTTTCTTGCGTTATTTGCAAACTCCAGGAATTCTCTATCGATTGCTCTCCACTGGGACCCATCAGTAGGGTGTCTCAACATATTGTCTACCTTATGGTCTTCTTTGTGCCATCGCAACAACTTTGCATGGTCTTTGTTTTTGAACAGACATTTCAAGCGTGGTATTATAGGAGCATACCACATAATCTTGGCTGGGATTTTCTTTGTGGGACGTTCGCCCTCAACATCACCAGGGTCATCTCGCCTGATCTTATACCACGATGCATGACATACTAGGCATGCATCTAACTTCTCGTACTCCTCGCCACGGTAGAGGATGCAGTCATTAGGACATGCACGTATCTTCTGGATTTCTAATCCCAAAGAGCAGACTACCTATTTTGCTTCGTACATAGTGACGGGCAATTCGTTATCCTTCGGAAGCATCTTCTTTTGGATTTTCAGTAACTTCCCAAATCCCTTGTCAGATACACCATTCTTTGCCTTCCATTGCAGCAATTCTAGTGTGGTACCCAACTTTTTCTACCCCGCATCACAAGTTGGGTATAGCAATTTCTTGTGATCCTCTAGCATGCGCTCGAACTTGATCTTCTCCTTTTCACTTTCGCATTCTCTTTGTGCGTCACGAATGGCCTGATCAAGATCATCAGCGGGCTCATCTTCTGCCACTACCTCTGCTTCAGCTTCCCCCATTGCAGTATCATTGAAGGCACCATATTCAGCAATAATGTCATCATCGTCCTATTGTTCTTCTTCACCTTCTTTCATTACAACCCTGGTTTCTCCATGCTTTGTCCAACAAATATAGTTTGGCATGAAACCCAACTTCAACAAGTGTGAATGAAGACTCCTTGAGCTAGCATATTCCTTCAAATTCTTACATATGGCACATGGGCAGCATATGAAACTATCGCGTTTGTTTGCCTCGGCCACACATAAGAAAGAATGCACGCCCTCAATGAACTCTTGGGAACGGCGATCAGCATTGTACATCCAATGCCGGCTCATCTGCATTACATGACATACATACCATATTAAAACCTAGAACATAATTAGTTAATTATACGACATGCATGCCACCACACAAGGTATTAATTTATGAAAGTCTCGCTACAATGTAGACAATCCCAACTACCACTAAAAAAACTAAAGCTAAAATGCACTTCGGCAGCATAAGGATTTCACGACCAATCCCAACTAAAACAGATAGATCATGCGTTTGTTCAACATCTATAGGCTTCTTCCGCAGGATCACTGCCTCATCAGCCGTCGTAGCCGCCTGTGCAAGAGAGTTTTGCACGTGTTCAACATACTCTTCCTCCCAGTACCAGCCTAAACATCCAGTGCCATCCCACTAAAATTAAAACAAAAAATTAGAACTTTAATCACAATCATCATGAAAATAATTATAAATTAACCATAATGCATCAAATGCGACAAAATAACTCACATTGCGATCCGGACACTTATAGAAGATATGGCCCTTGTTGGGACACTCCTTCCTCACCCGGTACTCCATCACAATCTTCTCCTCACACTTGCCGCATGCAATGAGAGGGAGGTCCGGCCTCAGTCGCTTTGGAACCCGATGAGAGGCCGAGGACCCGGAAGCAGTTGCCATCTACTCTCTATACTCATTTTAATATAATATAAATTTCTCATTTTCTAAACAAATAAAATTAAAAAAACTCTAAAATTCTATATATCTCTAAACCATGAAGTGTGCTATGCATACTAGAAATGAAAGCTGAATACTAGTTTTGAATAACTACTTTAACCTTCCTTCATCCAAATATGCAAACTTTAAAGTGATTTTGAGCTTAAATGGCTTACAAATAAAAAAAATCCACCATAAAAAACCACATATATCTAGTCCAGAAATTAGATATGCTACTAATGAAACATGAGAGTATAAAGTTGGTAACCTTTAGAACCGAAGAATCGGTGGAGGAATCGAAGAAATCTTGTGATTACCGGCGATGAGGAAGAAGAGAGGCCGGCGATGAAGCAAGAACACTGAGCTCGATGTGGCTTGGGCTCGGGGAGGAACAAGGGCTATATAGGAGGGGACCTTTAGTCCCGGCTGGAGACAGAAACCGGGACTAAAGGTCCCTTTCTAGTCCCAGACGGAGCCTTTAGCCGGGAGTAGACTTTTACTCCCGATTGTATGGACCAACCAGGAGTAAAAGTTAACCTTTAGTCCCGGTTGGTAGCTCCAACCGGGACTAAAGGTCCCCTGCAGCAAAAGCCTGCCGCAGTAGCCGTTGGGCAGGGACCTTTAGTCCCGGTTGGAGCTTCCAACCGGGACTAAAGGTTTCTCTAGTCCCGAGCACGAAAAATACCGGGACTAAAGCCAAATTTCGAGCTGGATCAAAGGTCATTTCTCTACTAGTGTAAATAGAAATAAGAATTTCATGATGTATACTTAATTTGGACCCAACGACTTATCATATTTAATCAAATAAACCAGCATGACAATTGTCAGCCAGCTCTCTCAAAACAGTAAACCAAGATGATTTCATGACACACATGATTTGGATCCAACAGCTTATAATATTTAATTAAATAATTTAATGAAACAATTGTGTGCCAGTTGTGTCAAAACAGTAAACCACAAAGATTTCATGAGGCGTAGTTGGTTTGAATCAAATAGTTTGTCATTTTTAATAAATTTGTACGGCAGCTATCTGCCAGCTGTGTCGAAATAGTAAGCTACAAGGATTTAGCGATGTACACTTGATTTGGATCCAATGGCTTGGCATCTTAATTTACTTATGGCAATCCACCACCAATGTTGAAATAGTAAACGATGAAAATTTTAACTCCAGCAGGCAGTATTGATGAAATAGTAAACGACAAGGATTTCATGATAGACATACTTGGTTTGAATCTATAATTTTGTTGTCTCTAAATGAATTCATAATATATGCTTGTTCGCTAGTTAAATTAAATACTAAATAAATTGTGAGGTTTCGTGACATATATTTAGTTTTTTTTTATCCAGTTGTTTGTTGCCTCACACATCTTTGTGAGTTGCCTATAACTGCCCATAAAAAAGGCAATCGTTGCACCAAAATATTCATATGACCACATGATACATGCGCTGTATATGTCCTGGATGTAACACCCTAGGTGTTTGGCTTCCACTAAATTGCATGTCATTTCATAAACATGTGCATTATCTATGTCATCATGTCATTGTTACTGAAACGTGCATATGCAACATTTTCAACTGTGTGTGTTTCATGCTTGATTGTTGTGAATGGTAGTAGTGCAACATGTGAATGTTACATGAAACTCTCATACTTGGAAACATGGCAATATGGTAGTAATGTGACAAGTATAGGATAACAACAAGGTCATGCAACATGTGAAACATTGTATTGAAACATATGTATGAATTGCTTGTTTTACTTTCTTTATCACATGTGATCAGTAGAAGTGGTATAACAACTTTGTAAAATGGTTGATCATGGTCTAATACACCTTAACTATACTTAGTTTACTTGTTGGAACATTGTTCATGTAGACCAAAATGACCAAAATGCCCTCAAGTGCAAGTTTGACTTAAATTGACCCATGGAGTGTCATCGTTTGACTGATTCAAAAGTCCAGCTTAGAAGCTTTGCATGGCTGTGCACTCTTTACAAAAGTTGTAGCTAATTTATCAAGGAACAAAAGTTGTTTTATGACCAACTCATGAAAATGGCTAGAACATGCTCAAACATGGCCCACAAGTCAGGTGTACATGCTGATTTCATACTTAGCAAATTTTTCTAAGTCCCCAAGCAGATTTCAGTTTCATGAGCTGATGTTTGGAGCACTGTATCTCACTGACCAAGCCAAACTAGTTCGAGCTCCAATTAGCAAACTTATAGTACTCATGTAGGTCTCCAACTTTGCTAACTACGACTTAACCTGGATCGCCACGTATTAGGAGTTAATGATCGTCAAACATGCTCTGTCAGTCGGTTCGGTTAGTTACTGAAACGAAGAATTCAGACTCTACAGTGCTTTGCCGTTTCAGAAGTCGACGGCCGCGTGGCGCTGCGCGTCGACGGCCGACTGACCGCCCAGGCCACGCGCCGTGGCTGGCCTGAACCCGCTGCCGATGTTTTCCACTTGAAGCCGCATCCTCCTGCCTCTCCATTCACTCTTGTTCCCTCCTCCTTCGCCTACTCCATTCAGCCGAAGCGCAGTAGCAGCAGAGCTACCGCTCCGCCATTGCTCGCCGTCGCGCAGCCCCTCCGCCGGTCCACCCTGGAGAAATTGCTCGCGTGCATTGGAGCGTCCCCCACTGCTCTACTCGCTCGAGCTCTCCGCAGTTGTGTCCGTGGCTAGGTGAGAGTCCTATGGCCATTTCTGCGACGCCGCCATGTCCGGCGCCTCGCCGGAGCGCGAGCTCGCCGTGGCCCGAGCTGATCAGCGGCCCTCCGTGCCCCCTTTGCTCTGCATTGTCTTCCCCGTGCCTCATAGTGTCTCTAGTCCTACCCCATCTAACCGTTACAGCCCGGAGGTCGCCAGTGGGTGAGCCTCGCCGGAGTAAACTCCACCGTCGCACGGACCTCTCCATGGCTAGGCTTCCCGAGCACCCCCCCCTAACCTTATCTTAGCACTAGTACTATCGCCTAAGCTCCGGGGTGCCGTAGAACCGTTCGCCTGGGCCAGCCATGGCCGGAGCCGGCCGGCGCACCGTCGTGTTGCGCCACCGAGCCACCATGGCCGGCGATAAACCATTTCCAGTGCACCTCTACCCTAACCATGAACCTCTGTCGATGCGGGATGGTGTGGTGAACACCCAGGTGGGGTTAGTTTTGCCGGCAGCTTCGCCGTCGGCGAGCTATCGCCATCTCACCGTCGACCCTCGCCGTGCTCTGTTTTTGTGTCAATGACACGTGGGCCCTGCTTGTCAGTCGCTGACGCGCGCAGCGGGAGCCAGCTTGGGGTGAGTCACGTCTTGGGCCGCGCCAGCGCGTATTCGTGGGCCGCCGTTCCTTGGGCTGGCCCGAGTAGGGCTGAGTGTTGTTTTCCTATTTTGTTTTGTTTATTTATTTCACAGATTTATGTACATCTTCAAAAATATATAGTTCCTAGTATATAGATCCAAATGATGTGGTTCTAATTTTGTTGGGTTCCTGGTCATGTCTAGTATTTAACAAAAATATAATATGAGCACATGTTTTAGAAAACTTGGATGAATTAAATAGGAGTTTGAAATGTGTTTTTAGAAGCATGCAAACTTGTTTGAATTTTATCTTGAGTTTCTGTGGTCCAAAAATTATGAAATTTTGTGGGTCCACTATTTTGGTTTATTAGAAGCTCTGGTAAAAATTTCAGAGCTAGTGCATGTGTAGTTTTTAAGTTATAGAATTTCCTTTTATTAATAGGTGGATCTTGTGTGAATTTTCATAATTTTTCTATAGATCCAGTGAAGGTGAAATTTGATGGGTGCTATTCTTATGATAGAAGGATGCTAGGAAAAATGGGAAATCTGTTACTTGACACTTTTCATTAGGATTTCTTAATTATGCCATTTTAAGCCAGTATGCCTTATCATTTTTGTGTAGACTGTTATACTTACTCAATGGCTTTGAAATTTTTATGGTAGTCTATGTGAAGCATGAGATAGCTACTGTAATTTTTGTAGATTTTTCTGAATAGTTTTACTATATATATTGCTTTAATCACCTGATTAACTAAATAAATTAGAAAAGGATATTAAATAATTTATTTAGAAGTTAGCACTATACTTTCTGATGTTTCTTAGGTATGAAAAACAAGTTGGTAAACTTGGTTTGGTCAAATTAGGCTTTTGCACCATCATTAAATAATTAAGTTGGCAACCCTGTCATTGCGGGATAGATTCTAGGTCTACTGGAATTGGATTTGGTCAACTTCAGAATCATGCTTTGATGTTTACAAATAAATGGTAGAGAATTTCATAAGCTTTCCAGAATGTCCTCTTGCAAGTCATTTGGAGTTATAGAACTCTGGTTATGATAGAATTAAGTTGCTACTTGTTGCATATGAAGCTTTAACTGTTATTTTAAGTATGTCTTTACTATTCTAAGTTCATGGTACTGTTCCTAGGTGTTAGGCCTTTAACTGAAGATGAGCATCTTTATCTTAGGTTATGCAAGTTAGGTAAGTTGCTCTTGTTATTTAAGTTAAGTGGGATACATGCTTAAAGTGATTTGAATAGAGCTAATTACTCGGTAAACGAGTGTCCAGTGATGTTTTCATAAACACCCATTGTGATTCATTCATCATGAGCATCATGTCATTCCTTATGCATCCATGATATTTATCTTGTGCATCGGCATGCAATAGGTGTACCGGAAGGAGTAACCCTGCTGGAATTCGAGGAACTGAACGAGCAGCAGCAGCCGACACCGGAGATTCAGGAGGAGCAGCCTTCAGGAGAAGTGCCAGACGAGGTCGCCGTTGAGTGCCCTGACCACCGTCCTTGCAACTTTGTGAAAGGCAAGCCCCGGAGCATATTAAGCCTCCTATTTTCCGAACTGCAGTTACAGTATTATTATTACATATATTGTTGCATTAAGTTTAGGTGTTGGATGCAAACACTTGCTGCATTTGTTACCCATTCCTTGTCCAGATATTGTTACCCTGAATCCTACGTAGCTCAGGCTCAAGTAGTGCTTAGCCCTGCTTAAACGCGGTAGAAGTCGGGTGATTTCCTGTCACCTGCGAGATATAGGATGATACATGTGGCACGGTTGGCTATATTTGCTATCGTGGAAAAGAACCAGTCTTAATTTGAAATGAAGACCGGACGGAGGCTTGCCGGTTTGTAGTGACTCCGTCTGTGTCGATTAAGGACTGGATCTTGGAGCCTTTCCTGTTCATGTTGAACGCATGCCTCTCTCTTAGTTGGCCGGCCTGAAGACCGACCGCGAAGCCGAGTAGCTCACCTCAGGCCGGGAGTCGATAAGTATAAAGTGCGCCTCGGAAGGGAGCCGTAGGCGTGAGTCCAAGGGCAGGTGATTTAAAAGTCCTGATCGTCCTGGCAGAAGGGTAATCCCTGAGAGTGCTGGCGCTGATCGAACCCGCGAATTTGGTTCCTGAGATGTTCCAAAGGTGACCCACGGCTACCCTTGCAAAGTATGCCAGGGTGAGAGTTAGGAATACCCCCTCAGCTGAGTTGTAATTCGATTCGAGTCGCCGTCTCTCCCGGTTAGTGAGAACTTGACGGGCTTATCTCCAATGTAGATACACTTAATAACATAATGGTTCGGAAATGATGATATGATGATGACAGCCTTATTATACCTGCTATGGTTAATATTGTTTGCTCCTAATAAGTGAGTGCTCTAGTACAGGTGCTAATCTAGTGGACAGGTAAATAATGATAAGCTTGATGCTAAGTTTAAATTGGTTACTGTAATCATAAGCTCTTTTATGCAACTGTGTCAAGCTAGCCCACCTGAAAAGCCTAGCATGATCCTTGGTGTCTTTTATTTCTGATTTTCGTCGGGTAAGTCTAGCTGAGTACCTTCTCGTACTCAGGGTTTATTTCCCACCTGTTGCAGATGACCAGTTCTACTTTGGTTGCTGCAAGTACTGCCTTCTCCCAGCTGGGGATGAAGACTAGACCGTTGGGCGCGGTCTCTACTAGTTCTCGTACCTGATAATGCTTTTGTGGGACATGACTCTGATCTTGGCAATGTATTTGAAAACCGTGATGTTTTGTACTAAACTATGTTGCTTCCGCGCACTCAAACTTGGTTTGTAATATTCTATTTCAACTCTGATGGAGGTAATCCGAATGCTATTTGTGAAATGTTGTAACAGATGATGTGTTGTGTTGAATCACTACGATCTTGGTTTGTATGTCGAGAGTTGGTTGAAATCCTTCGTGATTTCCGGACTACCGGGATTATGGGAGCTTAAGTACAGGAATTTGATCGCTTCGGTGATTGTTTTTGTACTTACGTTCTTATGATTTGGTCGGTTCTGTTACAGCTGGTATCAGAGCAAGATTTGACACTAAACATGTCATTTGTGTATTTAAAACAAAAGTATTGTGAAAATCCTAAATTAAATACTAAGTATTGCCAATGGTCATATCCCTTATGCCCAAATAAGGACTCTTAGGTGGCTTATTAAAGTACTAACTTGGGGGTTCCTGCTTGTTTCTGTTTCGTCGTCCATACGGCGTGCTATTGTATGGATGCCATCCGCTTGGGTGGTAATGTATGGATCCAATTACCTCTACGCGCTGGTAAGTGGAGAGTTGTGAGAGCATGACCGTCCAACCGTCGGTCTAGGGGAGAGTAGTTGTGGCTGCTCGCATATTTACATGTTCGATCATGTATCTATGAGAGTACTTAAATGTGGGTATCTCTGTCGGGTAGCTGTGATACTAGAGTATATGCATCAGGGGATGTATGTATGAGAGTATTTAGTGTACTGCTTGCTTTTATACTTTTTGGGAAATTATTGGGCTGAAATGAAATCTTCTGCAGGTACACTAACAACGTATCGTTGTAGATCGACTAGCTACCATATATGAGAGAACGTATGTATGCCACCGTATATTTCGCTAGCCTTTAAATTTTTTTTTTCTAGGATGGTGAGGACGTACGGATCGTGCATGCATCATGTTCAAAGCATACATGGCATTTCTTGCATTACTCCCTCCTTTAAAATATGATTGTCCCGACTAATTAAATTTTGTATCCCTTAAATGATTCTCCCCTTACGTTGTAACTTTTGCTACAGATGGTGCGCACGAAGCTCACTGCTCGCAAGTCCGCTGGAGGTAGGGCGCCTCGTCACCGTTTAGCTCCTCGTGAGCCCCGTCCTGAGCCTACTGAGGCGGAAAGGCTGAGGGCAGAGCTGGCTCAGGTGACTGCTGAAAGGACTGCAGTTCAGCAGCGTTTGGAGCAAGTCACGCAGGAACGGGATCAAGAGAACCTGGAGGTTCAGAGGTTGACAGTTGCTCACCGCAACTGTGAGCGTATGTTGGTTCACATGCTGAACCAACGGAATGAAGCCTGGCACGAGGAGAATGTGTTGAGAGCGAGGCAGGTTGAGCTAGAGCAGCAGTTGGCGGCTGCAGAAGAATACAATGACAATCTCCATGAGGAGGTCCACCTGTTACACAATCAACTTCACCCTATCCTGCCACCTGATGATGAGAATGAGATGGGTTCTGGTGTCATCATGGCTGAAGGTGATGATGACATGGAAGTCAATGGACCTGAGGACGCTCCACCTGATGAGGAGGAAGATGAGGAGTTAGAGCCTCCTAGTGATGAAGATGGAGGAGAGATCTTCGACACCGACTCCGAGGACGATGCGTAGTTTAGCTTACTACTTAGCTAATGCGCTAGATCTAGTCTTTTGTTGATCCTCATGCATGAACGAGTAGCTTTGTAGCAAGTTAATCGTTGGGATGTAATATCGAACCCTATGTTACCTTTGATGTAAGTTGAAACCACTATGGCTTGGATGTAACCTATCGAACGTATTATGCTCCACGTATGTGAACTTTTGATGAATTTCGCCTGTGCGGTTTATCGATCTCATTGCTGGTTAAGTTCATCGCATTAATGTGTCAATTGGTGCGCTTGATGAGTTATGTGATTGTGATGAATGATTGTGCCTTTGTTGATAGTATAAATTCATTTTCTCCATTGGAGTCAGTTTGGCATAATTATACAATTCATCTACAAAATTTTCACATCGTCAGTGCTCATTGGCTATACATTTTGCAGATGGCTTACAATCTTCGTCGCGGTCGTAACCTTGGAGATGAGGAGCAAACACCTCCTCCACCACCGCCCACACCAGCTGAGCTAATGCAGACGGTTGTGGAAAGTCAGCGCATGCTAGCTGAGGCTATGCGCCAGATGGCTAACCGTGAGGATCGGCATGTCCGCCAGGGACCCGAGCCGAACCAGTATAGCAGTTTTAAGGACTTCATGGACACAAAGCCTCCTATCTTTCGTGAGGCAGAAGAACCCTTACAAGCAGATGAATGGTTGAGCATGATAGAGCAAAGATTTGGATTGCTCCATTTGACTGAAGGCATGAAGGCTACGTATGCAGGACACCAGCTCCAAGGCCCTGTAGGCATCTGGTGGACCCATCACAGGACCACCTTCCCTGCTAACGTTGAGATCGTCTGGAACCAGTTCCAGGCAGCCTTCAGAGGACACTTTATCCCTCCTGGTCTCATGGCCATCAAGCATACTGAGTTTATGAAGCTCACCCAAGGCAACAAGAGTCTCAATGAGTACCTCCAGGCATTCAACAACCTGGCAAGGTATGCTCCCGAGTTCGTCGATACTGACGCCAAAAGAATAGCTAGCTTTAAGAGGGGACTTTCCCCAAAACTAATGAAGTCAATGGGAAACTGCAAGTGTGTCACCTTCAATGAGTTTATCAGTGACACTCTGACTCAGGAGAACAATGACAAGATTTATGCTGCTTCTAAGAATCGCAAAAGAAACTTTGAAGCAGGTGCTTCTCAGTCTAAGGCACCAATAGTATCCAAGACCCCGTACCGTCCACCCAATGCTAATGTCCGGTACCGCCCACCGCAGAAGAAGAACCAAGCTAAAACCGGTTTCCGCAAGGGGTATACAATTTCCTTGCCGAAGAATACCTCGGGGCAGGGTAGCTCCAATGTTCCACCAGCAAACAGGCCGTGCTGGAACTGTAACCAGCCTGGTCATTGGGCAAATAGATGTCCCCATCCTCCCAAGAATGCTCAAGGAAACGTCCGTCAGGGGCGTGTTCACTATACTACAGTGGAGGAAATTCCTGCTGGTGAAGTGGTCACCGCTGGTAAGTTTCTTGTTAATGATCACCCTGCAGTTATGCTCTTTGATTCTGGTGCTTCGCATTCCTTTGTGAGTTCTACTTTTGCATCTAAGCATTAGATGAATGTGATTACAATTGTCAGGGAGGGTTATTGTATTAGTGCCGCTGGGAATAATATCATGACTAACCAAGTAGTTAAAGATGTAAAGATTGAGATTGGGGATCGAGAGTTCCTTGTGGATCTTGTAGTTCTACCAGGGGTAGGAATCGATGTCATCCTAGGAATGAAGTGGATGAGCGGG
Source organism: Miscanthus floridulus (assembly GCF_019320115.1). Taxonomy (NCBI): domain Eukaryota; kingdom Viridiplantae; phylum Streptophyta; class Magnoliopsida; order Poales; family Poaceae; genus Miscanthus; species Miscanthus floridulus. Next base: position 89,738,897 of record NC_089589.1, read on the forward strand.
AATGGAGTGTTAATTGATACCTCAACCCATATGGTAATGTTGAGGGATCCTGTGGATAAGAAAGGTTTTCTAGTGCAGTTACCTCGTGATATCTCTATCCACAATACAGCCAATGCTACCTTAGCCAAAGCCATTAAGGATCTACCGGTTGTCTGTGAGTTTCCAGATGTCTTTCCTGATGACTTGCCTGGATTACCTCCGGACCGTGATGTAGAATTCAAGATAGAACTCATTCCGGATACGGCTCCTATTTCTCGAAGGCCCTATAAAATGCCGCCTAATGAGTTGGCCGAGCTGAAGAGTCGGTTGAATGAGCTTTTGAAGAAAGGTTTGATTCGGCATAGTTCATCTCCTTGGGGTTGTCCGGCTATCTTTGTGAAGAAGAAGGATGAATCTTTGCGCATGTGCGTGGATTATCGCCCCCTTAATGCTGTGACTATCAAGAACAAATATCCTCTTCCTCGCATCGATATTCTGTTTGATCAGCTCTCCAAAGCCAAGGTATTCTCCAAGATCGATTTGAGGTCTGGCTACCATCAGATCAAAATTCATCCTGAAGATATACCTAAGACAGCTTTCTCTACTTGTTATGGCTTGTTCGAATACCTCGTCATGTCATTTGGGTTGACAAATGCTCCGGCACACTTTATGTACCTGATGAATTCAGTATTCATGCCAGAATTGGACAAATTTGTCGTCGTGTTCATTGATGATATCCTGGTATATTCTCAGAATGAAGAAGAGCATGCTGAACATCTGAGAATTGTTTTAACTCGGTTACGTGACAACCAGCTTTATGCTAAGTTCGGCAAGTGCGAGTTCTGGTTGAACAAGATACCTTTTCTAGGTCATGTATTATCTGGTGATGGAATTTCGGTTGACCCTACTAAGGTGCAAGAAGTCCTAGAGTGGAAGGCACCTACTACGGTCACCGAAGTCCGAAGCTTTCTGGGTCTGGCTGGCTATTATCGTCGCTTTATTCCGGATTTCTCAAAAATCGCCAAGCCCATGACTCGGCTACTGCAAAAGGATGAGAAGTTTGTGTGGACTCCGAAGTGTGAAGAGGCTTTCCACACTTTGCGGACCTTACTAACCTCTGCTCCTGTATTGGCACAACCTGACATCGAAAAGCCTTTTGATGTCTATTGTGATGCATGTGGCACCGGTTTGGGGTGTGTTCTTATGCAGGAGGGCCGAGTAATTGCTTATGCCTCGCGCCAGCTCTGAAAGCATGAAGTCAACTATCCTACCCATGACTTAGAGCTAGCCGCAGTTGTTCATGCCCTGAAGATCTGGAGACATTACTTGCTTGGTAATGTGTGCAACATCTATACTGACCATAAGAGTCTCAAGTACATCTTTACTCAACCTGAGTTGAACATGCATCAACGACGATGGTTAGAATTGATCAAGGACTACAACCTTCAAGTGCACTACCATCCTGGTAAGGCAAATGTGGTTGCTGATGCCTTAAGCAGAAAGGCCCATTGCAATTCCTTAGTTAGTGAAGACTTTCATCTGTCACACCTCCTTCATCATGTAGTACTCCACAATATCACTGTGGATTGCTCTCTTAGAAGTCGAATTATCGAACTCCAGAAGACGGATGTGGGTGTGTTTCACATCAAGCGGAAAATGAAAGAGAAAGAGACCAAGCACTTTAAAGTCGATGATAAGGGAATTCTCTGGTTTAATGATAGACTAGTGGTACCCAAAGATAAAGAACTTAGAAATCAAATTATGGATGAAGCCCATTCTTCAAAATTGTCCATCCATCCTGGTAGCAGTAAAATGTATCAAGATCTCAAGCTGTATTATTGGTGGACCAAGATGAAGAAAGAAATCGCAGCTTATGTGGCAAGGTGTGATAACTGTTGCAGAGTCAAGGCTATTCACATAAGGCCCGGACTATTGCAGCCACTATCTATTCCTGGCTGGAAATGGGAAGAAATTAGCATGGATTTTATTGTTGGACTACCCACTACCAAAAAGGGTTGTGATTCCATCTGGGTTATCGTAGATCGTCTAACTAAATCTGCTCACTTTATTCCGGTCAAGTCTACCTATCATCCTCACAATTATGCTGAGATTTATTTTCAACAAGTGGTACGTCTCCATGGTGTACCCAAATCCATTGTTTCTGATCGAGGACCTCAATTCACGGCTCGTTTTTGGGAGTGCTTACATCAGAATCTTGGCACTCATCTAATCCGCAGTTCTGCCTACCATCCGCAAACATCAGGACAGACCGAGCGTGTTAATCAAATTCTTGAAGACATGCTTAGAGCTTGTCTTATCTCTTGCAAAGGCTCTTGGGAGGACTGGTTACCTCTCGCTGAATTCTCTTATAACAACAGTTATCAAGAGAGTATCAAAATGGCTCCTTTTGAAGCTCTTTATGGCCGCAAGTGTAGAACTCCTTTGAACTGGGTGGAACTCGGAGAAAGAAGATTCTATGGTATTGATTTTGTAAAAGAAGCCGAAGAGCAAGTCCGAACTATACAGAAGAATATGACTGCTGCTCAGGCCAGACAAAAGAGCTATGCTGACAAGAGAAGAAAACCTATTGAGTTTGAAGTAGGTGACCATGTTTATCTAAAGGTATCCCCTATGAAAGGAGTCAAGCGTTTTGGAATTAAAAGGAAGCTTGAGCCTCGATATGTTGGACCTTACCGCATTATCAAGAAAAGTGGAAGAGTAGCCTATAAACTCAATCTACCCCGTGAGATGGGAGCTATATTTCCGGTATTCCATGTGTCCCAGCTGAAGAAGTGTCTTCGTATTCCCGAGGAAAGAATAGCAACAAGGAAAGTCAACTTAAAATCTGATCTTTCTTATGAGGAAAAGCCCGTGCAAGTTCTGGATACTCAAGAAAGAGTGACTCGTACACGAGTGGTTAAGTTATACAAGGTAGTTTGGAGTAATCATAGTGAACGGGATGCAACCTGGGAGCGGGAAGATTATTTAAAAGAAAACTATCCAGCTTTCTATATTAAATGGTACGCTTTCCAAATCTCGGGACGAGATTTTTCTAAGGGGGGAGGGCTGTAACACCCTAGGTGTTTGGCTTCCACTAAATTGCATGTCATTTCATAAACATGTGCATTATCTATGTCATCGTGTCATTGTTACTGAAACGTGCATATGCAACATTTTCAACTGTGTGTGTTTCATGCTTGATTGTTGTGAATGGTAGTAGTGCAACATGTGAATGTTACATGAAACTCTCATACTTGGAAACATGGCAATATGGTAGTAATGTGACAAGTATAGGATAACAACAAGGTCATGCAACATGTGAAACATTGTATTGAAACATATGTATGAATTGCTTGTTTTACTTTCTTTATCACATGTGATCAGTAGAAGTGGTATAACAACTTTGTAAAATGGTTGATCATGGTCTAATACACCTTAACTATACTTATTTTACTTGTTGGAACATTGTTCATGTAGACCAAAATGACCAAAATGCCCTCAAGTGCAAGTTTGACTTAAATTGACCCATGGAGTGTCATCGTTTGACTGATTCAAAAGTCCAGCTTAGAAGCTTTGCATGGCTGTGCACTCTTTACAAAAGTTGTAGCTAATTTATCAAGGAACAAAAGTTGTTTTATGACCAACTCATGAAAATGGCTAGAACATGCTCAAACATGGCCCACAAGTCAGGTGTACATGCTGATTTCATACTTAGCAAATTTTTCTAAGTCCCCAAGCAGATTTCAGTTTCATGAGCTGATGTTTGGAGCACTGTATCTCACTGACCAAGCCAAACTAGTTTGAGCTCCAATTAGCAAACTTATAGTACTCATGTAGGTCTCCAACTTTGCTAACTACGACTTAACCTGGATCGCCACGTATTAGGAGTTAATGATCGTCAAACATGCTCTATCAGTCGGTTCGGTTAGTTACTGAAACGAAGAATTCAGACTCTACAGTGCTTTGCCGTTTCAGAAGTCGACGGCCGCGTGGCGCCGCGCGTCGACAGCCGACTGACCGCCTAGGCCACGCGCCATGGCTGGCCTGAACCCGCTGCCGATGTTTTCCACTTGAAGCTGCATCCTCCTGCCTCTCCATTCACTCTTGTTCCCTCCTCCTTCGCCTACTCCATTCAGCCGAAGCGTAGTAGCAGCAGAGCTACCGCTCCGCCATTGCTCGCTGTCGCGCAGCCCCTCCGCCGGTCCACCCCGGAGAAATTGCTCGCGCGCATTGGAGCATCCCCCACTGCTCTACTCGCTCGAGCTCTCCGCAGTTGTGTCCGTGGCTAGGTGAGAGTCCTATGGCCATTTCTACGACGCCGCCATGTCCGGCGCCTCGCCGGAGCGCGAGCTTGCCATGGCCCGAGCTGATCAGCGGCCCTCCGTGCCCCCTTTGCTCTGCATTGTCTTCCCCGCGCCTCATAGTGTCTCTAGTCCTACCCCATCTAACCGTTACAGCCCGGAGGTCGCCAGTGGGTGAGCCTCGCCGGAGTAAACTCCGCCGTCGCAAGGACCTCTCCATGGCTAGGCTTCCCGAGCACCCCCCTAACCCTATCTTAGCACTAGTACTATCGCCTGAGCTCCGGGGTGCCGTAGAACCGTTCGCCTGGGCCAGCCGTGGCCGGAGCCGGCCGGCGCACCGTCGTGTTGCGCCACCGAGCCACCATGGCCGGCGATAAATCATTTCCAGTGCACCTCTACCCTAACCATGAACCTCTATCGATGCGGGATGGTGTGGTGAACACCCAGGTGGGGTTAGTTTTGCCGGCAGCTTCGCCGTCGACGAGCTATCGCCATCTCACCGTCGACCCTCGCCGTGCTCTGTTTTTGTGTCAATGACACATGGGCCCTGCTTGTCAGTCGCTGACGCGCGCAGCGGGAGCCAGCTTGGGTTGAGTCGCGTCTTGGGCCACGCCAGTGCGTATTCGTGGGCCGCCGTTCCTTGGGCTGGCCCGAGTAGGGCTGAGTGTTGTTTTCCTATTTTGTTTTGTTTATTTATTTCACAGATTTATGTACATCTTCAAAAATATATAGTTCCTAGTATATAGATCCAAATGATGTGGTTCTAATTTTGTTGGGTTCCTGGTCATGTCTAGTATTTAACAAAAATATAATATGAGCACATGTTTTAGAAAACTTGGATGAATTAAATAGGAGTTTGAAATGTGTTTTTAGAAGCATGCAAACTTGTTTGAATTTTATCTTGAGTTTCTGTGGTCCAAAAATTATGAAATTTTGTGGGTCCTCTATTTTGGTTTATTAGAAGCTCTGGTAAAAATTTTAGAGCTAGTGCATGTGTAGTTTTTAAGTTATAGAATTTCCTTTTATTAATAGGTGGATCTTGTGTGAATTTTCATAATTTTTCTATAGATCCAGTGAAGGTGAAATTTGATGGGTGCTATTCTTATGATAGAAGGATGCTAGGAAAAATGGGAAATCTATTGCTTGACACTTTTCATTAGGATTTCTTAATTATGCCATTTTAAGCCAGTATGCCTTATCATTTTTGTGTAGACTGTTATACTTACTCCATGGCTTTGAAATTTTTATGGTAGTCTATGTGAAGCATGAGATAGCTACTGTAATTTTTGTAGATTTTTCTGAACAGTTTTACTATATATATTGCTTTAATCACCTGATTAACTAAATAAATTAGAAAAGGATATTAAATAATTTATTTAGAAGTTAGCACTATACTTTCTGATGTTTCTTAGGTATGAAAAACAAGTTGGTAAACTTGGTTTGGTCAAATTAGGCTTTTGCACCATCATTAAATAATTAAGTTAGCAACCCTGTCATTGCGGGACAGATTCTAGGTCTACTGGAATTGGATTTGGTCAACTTTAGAATCATGCTTTGATGTTTACAAATAAATGGTAGAGAATTTCATAAGCTTTCCAGAATGTCCTCTTGCAAGTCATTTGGAGTTATAGAACTCTGGTTATGATAGAATTAAGTTGCTACTTGTTGCATATGAAGCTTTAACTGTTATTTTAAGTATGTCTTTACTATTCTAAGTTCATGGTACTGTTCCTAGGTGTTAGGCCTTTAACTGAAGATGAGCATCTTTATCTTAGGTTATGCAAGTTAGGTAAGTTGCTCTTGTTATTTAAGTTAAGTGGGATACATGCTTAAAGTGATTTGAATAGAGCTAATTACTCGGTAAACGAGTGTCCAGTGATGTTTTCATAAACACCCATTGTGATTCATTCATCATGAGCATCATGTCATTCCTTATGCATCCATGATATTTATCTTGTGCATCGGCATGCAATAGGTGTACCGGAAGGAGTAACCCTGCTGGAATTCGAGGAACTGAACGAGCAGCAGCAGCCGACACCGGAGATTCAGGAGGAGCAGCCTCAGGAGAAGTGCCAGACGAGGTCGCCGTTGAGTGCCCTGACCACCGTCCTTGCAACTTTGTGAAAGGCAAGCCCCGGAGCATATTAAGCCTCCTATTTTCCGAACTGCAGTTACAGTATTATTATTACATATATTGTTGCATTAAGTTTAGGTGTTGGATGCAAACACTTGCTGCATTTGTTACCCATTCCTTGTCCAGATATTGTTACCCTGAATCCTACGTAGCTCAGGCTCGAGTAGTGCTTAGCCCTGCTTAAACGCGGTAGAAGTCGGGTGATTTCCTGTCACCTGCGAGATATAGGATGATACATGTGGCACGGTTGGCTATATTTGCTATCGTGGAAAAGAACCAGTCTTAATTTGAAATGAAGACCGGACAGAGGCTTGCCGGTTTGCAGTGACTCCGTCTGTGTCGATTAAGGACTAGATCTTGGAGCCTTTCCTGTTCATGTTGAACGCATGCCTCTCTCTTAGTTGGCCGGCCTGAAGACCGACCGCGAAGCCAAGTAGCTCACCTCAGGCCGGGAGTCGATAAGTATAAAGTGCGCCTCGGAAGGGAGCCGTAGGTGTGAGTCCAAGGGCAGGTGATTTAAAAGTCCTAATCGTCCTGGCAGAAGGGTAATCCCTGAGAGTGCTGGCGCTGATCGAACCCGCGAATTTGGTTCCTGAGATGTTCTAAAGGTGACCCACGGCTACCCTTGCAAAGTATGCCAGGGTGAGAGTTAGGAATACCCCCTCAGCTGAGTTGTAATTCGATTCGAGTCGCCGTCTCTCCCGGTTAGTGAGAACTTGACGGGCTTATCTCAAATGTAGATACACTTAATAACATAATGGTTCGGAAATGATGATATGATGATGACAGCCTTATTATACCTGCTATGGTTAATATTGTTTGCTCCTAATAAGTGAGTGCTCTAGTACAGGTGCTAATCTAGTGGACAGATAAATAATGATAAGCTTGATGCTAAGTTTAAATTGGTTACTGTAATCATAAGCTCTTTTATGCAACTGTGTCAAGCTAGCCCACCTGAAAAGCCTTGCATGATCCTTGGTGTCTTTTATTTCTGATTTTCGTCGGGTAAGTCTAGCTGAGTACCTTCTCGTACTCAGGGTTTATTTCCCACCTGTTGCAGATGACCAGTTCTACTTTGGTTGCTGCAAGTACTGCCTTCTCCCAGCTGGGGATGAAGACTAGACCGTTGGGCGCGGTCTCTACTAGTTCTCGTACCTGATAATGCTTTTGTGGGACATGACTCTGATCTTGGCAATGTATTTGAAAACCGTGATGTTTTGTACTAAACTATGTTGCTTCCGCGCACTCAAACTTGGTTTGTAATATTCTATTTCAACTCTGATGGAGGTAATCCGAATGCTATTTGTGAAATGTTGTAACAGATGATGTGTTGTGTTGAATCACTACGATCTTGGTTTGTATGTTGAGAGTTGGTTGAAATCCTTCGTGATTTCTGGACTACCGGGATTATGGGAGCTTAAGTACAGGAATTTGATCGCTTCGGTGATTGTTTTTGTACTTACGTTCTTATGATTTGGTCGGTTCTGTTACACTGGATTTGAACAATTTCAAATCTAGAAAGGAATTGGAAGTAGGACAAATCAAATCTAGCTAGTTGTATGTTATATGGAAGTAAAACTAGAACATCTGATACAGTGAAACACATCGAGAAATACTTAGTTTGAAATACTTGTCTAACAAATTATTGGCATATTGATATATATCAATCATCTCAAATACCTGGATTGGAAAAGAAAACATCTTATGTGACAAAGACAATATTAGACATGAATTATTAATTTAAATTAGACGCTATTGTTCTACAAACTAACACATAATTGGAAGAAAAGAAAGCTACTCATTCTATCTGTTTTATTATCTGCACTCTCTTATAGTCAGTATCTAAGCTAGGAGTAGTAACAAATTAATGCAACAACTAGTGCGGTTGTTCAAAATAGATGATAACCCTTGGCAGCGCAGGAAAGCGATGATGTGTCATGGTGGTGGTGGGGTGTGGTGGGAGGCCTAACATATCTAGAGAGTAAAACATTGAAGTCCACACAACAGCCCCCCGAACTTGATGACTTTCCCATCTTCCCCTTTTCTTTTTTCTCCCTCCTGTCCCACTCTCTACCTCCTAATAAACCCTAAAGGTCACGCCTTCCACTCACCGCCTCAAAAATCTAGTCATAGCCACTACCGTGTCTCCCACAAGCCAACTCCCCCATCCTCGCCTTCCCACAATCTAGGACCTAGTCCCTCGCCCCCCGGTGCCCCTCCCCTCCCTCACCACAAATTCCAACCAAGGAGTCACCACTATGTGCGTCCCCAAAAGCTGCCCTGCCTCGTCGTGATTTGAGACTCATCCTCCATGGCATGAAAACCTAAAGCTCACAATTTTCCTCTACCCCATCCCCAAAATTCGATTGGTCATAGCCGGTGCCACCAGGAAACCCTAAAGACTGCGTCTTTCCCCTCACCCACCCCCAAATTCCGATCGGAGCCGCCACCGCATCACCTGCCCCCATCGCCTCACCACGATCTAGGACTCGCTGGTCACAACACCTCTTGCAATGAAACATCAGGTACATCTCGTCATGATTGGTATCCTTTTTTCATCTCTTTCCTTTCCTTTCCCACCTCCCCTTTACTATTTTTGTCATCCGATTTGATCCATCTCCTCCTGTTCCCCCCATGGATTACCTTTTCTCGCTTCTTCACTACGCTCAGAGCTTTGGGGCCTGTTTGGGGCCGCTTCTGGATCACTTGTAGCGAAAACAAGTCGTCCGACCACCGCAAAACGTGACGATTCCCGATCGACTTATCTTCCCCGCGATTCTCCTCTCCACACTCTTTCAACGTACAAGCAAGAGTGATTCTTAGACCCAAGTGGGAGAAATCACGCTGATTTCTCATGCCACCTTAGGCCTGGGCATGGTCACCACCGGGCCGTGTCGTGTCGTGCTCAGGTCAGGCCAAAAAATAAGGCTTCCTGCCGTGCTACTGGCCCACGGGCTGCATGACCACCAATAGTCGCGGCCCCTCATGCCCCCATCACACTGCGCCTCCCTCTTTCCCCGCGATTCCTAGCTGCGACACCCCTCCTTGTTGGTGCTCGTGCCCTCTCCGCACGACCTCTTCCTCCTCTACTCCGATGTCGGTGCCACCTCTTCTTTCTCGCCAGCACCCATGTGGCTTCTTCCTTTCTCATCGGTGCATGTGTTGCTTCTTCGTCCTCTTAATCGACAGCGCACCACACATTGGTCTCCCTCACCACAACGCATTGCCCCTCTGGCCCCCCTCGATCCAACACGGTGGCAGCCCCAGGACTTTCTCTAGGAGAGGATAAGATGTTGGATCCGTCGATCTAGCGCTCCTACTTGCGGCGAGGTCACCGCATGAGGGTGGCGGTGGCGGCCCTAGGAGCCCCTTTCGGGAGAAGACATGCGAGTGCGGAGCTTCTCCTGTAAGTAGACTCCGAAATGCCATATTTTTACAAACTTTGCTTCTAATCAAAGCTAGCTATGTTACAAAGACAGATTTGATTCTAAGCGTGCTTTGATAAAAATTGTCGCAAACAATCTTGGTTTGATGGGGAAGTTTTTTCTTCTGGTTCGGGGCAGACCGCTAGAGATCTGCGGTTTCCTCCTATAATCCGTCGATCCATCTGGTCCGTAGGGGAAATAAAATTTGTGACTTTCCCTTCCGTGAGGTTCGGCAGGCGCTAGGTCTTGTCGTCTGCCAGCTGTGCCTGCGTGTGGGCCTCTTCGGTAGCCATACTGAGGCCTTGTTTAGATTGAGGTTAGGAATCAGTATTTGGCACTGTAGTATTTTCGTTTGTATTTGACAATTATTGTCCAATCATGGCCTAACTAGGCTCAAAAGATTCGTCTCGTAATTTACAATCAAACTGTGTAATTAATTATTTTTTATCTACATTTAATACTCCATGTATGTATCTAAAGATTTGATGTGATGAAGAGAGAATGAAAAAACTTGCGATCTAAACAGGGCCTTAGCATGGTTAGGGGCAGGTCCAATCCACTCCAGTGCCCTGCAGCGTGATCAGTCGGCACTGTGAGGTCCAGCTCACGCCAATGGAGGCACGCAGTGGCTCGTGGGCCCCACGCACGATTATATGAAAAAAGTTTTTTTTTGCTGTCACTCTCTCCTCTGTCTCGCTTCCTCCGACCGTCCTCATCCTCGCATGACCTGACGGAACCGTCCCCTCCTCTCCCTCACCATCACCCACCTCTCTCCCGAACAATTAATCCCGGAGCGGATCCACAGATCGAGCGAGGCGAGGAGTAGATCGGGCCGGCCGGCGAAGGATCCGAGCGTGGGCAGAGCATTCTGGGGATCTGGTCACGGATTTGGGGGCACGGCCCACCACGTGGATGGGAAGGCGCTCCTCTACCGATGTGCCGGTAAGCTTCCGCTGGCAGGGACGGGAAACGCTTGGCAGCGCGGCGCGGCGCGGTGCGGCACCAACGGCTTCCGGCGAGCCATGTGGGGCGGCAACCAGTGGGCACAGTCATTGCCGGCTCCGACGCCACTGACCGACCACATTGCGGTCCGGCCAGGAGCTCGTCGGGGACGACGCCGATGAGGTTGGCGCTCTGCATCACAATTCACACATCCTCACCGGGTTAGTGTTGGGCACTTTGGCATGGAGGTTGAGTCCAAGATAGACTTTTTTTTATCCCACTCCGTGCGACTCCGTCTAGAGAGGCTGGTTTTGACTCTGACAATCACGGTATTGGTACTCCATTGTTGGTGGTTCGATTAGAGTAGCCCGTGGTTCGACTTTGAACCACAGCAGAAGCTATGGCCGCCTATATTTCATGTCGCAAAAAATGCGGGTTCTGCGTGGATTCTTGTAGATACTACGATTGGGTAACAGTGTCAGCACTAATATCATAGCTTCATTTGCTGGCATTGACATGAATGCAAGTTAATCATGTTTGCTCATCTCTACCTTATTTGGTAGCTGACGATGCATACTTACTTGGTTTTACAGTATGTCTGGGAATTTATAAATTCGAGGTCTAGGTTGTATTCATTTCTTTTTGTAATTTTTTGGGATGTCTATATGGCTCGTTATGCTGTGTTATATTCTATGAACCAAGATATACAGCAGTGTAGGTTGTGTGTTATGTTGGGACGTATATAGTGTCAGGCTGTCAGGCCTCCTTGTTTCTTCTTCCTGTATGTGCCTTCTTTGTTTCAGCATACTACTGACTATCTCTTTCTGCAGTCTCGATGAACCAAGGTTGATGTGTATGGCATGTCATGCGATGCTTTGCTTGCTGTTTTAATTTTTCAGGGACGTGTGAGGTATTTGGTTTGGTTCCAAGATCACAAGACTGACGTGGCAAACTTGTGTGCTGCACACTCTACTTCTAGCAAATGGAAACAGCTGCTCTTGCTCGTAGAACCACAGCAGTGGAGAAACTGCGGTGTCTATCTGCAGTTGCTGAACCTGATGACGGACCAGCAGAGCTGGAGTGCGACCATTTCTCCCTAACGTAATGTTTTTCATACCATGCAATGATGCATCAATATCTAGTAGTATAGCACTTTTTAATGGGTGAGAGCAAAGAGCATGGTTTATCATACGTCTCCCTTCATACACACTCCATAGTTCTGCCTTTATTATAAATGCCAAAGCGGTCAACCCGATTCAAAAAAAAATACTTCTGACTTTATATTATATATACAATCAGGCACAAACAATGCATGGGCACTGTTGTGATGTTGGTTCTAGTAAGGTCACACATGAGTGTATCACTCACCTCTCTCTCTCACACACACACGAGCTGGAGGTTGAAGAAGAGAAGCATAGAGCACACACAAGCAGATGAGCTACTGATCTGTTTGGCTGTAGCATGCCAATGTCTCACTGGCCATGATGTTCACTACTCGGACCATGCTTCCTACTACATGTACTATTCTACCTACTACAAAGTACTACACCATACATCCACTACTATCTTGTTGACAGGAAAATGGAGGGAACTATCACTCACTACCTTTTGCCGAGGGTTACACTCGGCAAAGGGCGCTCGGTAAACAGTTTATCGGCAAAGACCTCTTTGCTGAGTGCACTTTTTCGGGCACTCGGCAAAGAAAAGTGGCCGTGACGGCGAGCGCCACCGTGACAGCGGCTTTGCCGAGTGTCAAGGTCAAGCACTCGGTAAAGGTACCCGCTTTGCCGAGCGCCGTTGATTTAGACACTCGGCAAAGGTGGCCACTGTGCCGAGTGCCGCCGACAAGACACTCGGTAAACAGACGACCTTTGCCAAGTGCCTGGCCCGTTGCACTCGTAAATCTGTGATGTTTGCCGAGTGCAATGGCCATTGCACTCGGCAAAGCATGTTCCCAGGTAGTCACTTTGCCGAGTGTCATGGCCATTGCACTCGGCAAAGTGACTGAAAACAACCTTTTTTATTTATTTTTTACATCCCATCCAAACAAACAGAAGATATATATAACAAACATCACCAACATTACATATATATCATCAACAGCACATATATATCACCAACACCATATATATATCACAAACGTCACATATATATATCACAAACGTCACATGTCTCACAATATATCACAAATTAGTTCACAAGTAATCCAAGTGCTCCATCATCTTCAACCACAATTACAAATAGAAGTACCATTAACAACTACAAGTATCATCACTGATTTGGTGAAGGATTCGCTGAAGCATGAGGATCGTTCGATGCCGTCAATTGATTCTGCACAAAGAAGAAGAGATTACATATGTGAGACAAGATAAATATATACCATACATGAATAAAACTTTCATACTCCACTAGGTTTGACCGTAAGCACGAACATACAAACTAAAATATTTATACTCACAGGAGTAGAATATTGAGGAGGTGGAGGTGGAGGTGGAGGTGGAGCGAATAGCGAAGGTGGCGGAACTACACCCGTAGCGGCGCCAAGACTTTGCATGTACTGAAGAATCTCCGCCATCCTCCGCTGCTCGGCCTCCCGCTCGGCCACCACCCTCTCCATCTTTGCCTGCATCTGCTCCCGTATCCTCCGCTCTTGTTCCAGCTGGGCCTATAATATATTCACCCCAATGTTACAATAATGCAAAGGAAAGGTATGAAAAAACCAATGAACGACGAATAAACCAGGAATAACCTCGAGTGCCTCCACCCGGTGGTGTGAAGTGTCCTGCCGAGGTGGTATGGCCGGGCTCCTGCTTGTGCTGCTTGCTCGAATCTGTGAGAGACTGGGAGTAGCGGCCGAGTCGATTGTGCCGTCGCCAATCCAGTACCACCCATGCTTCTTGCCTCCTCCCACCCTCATGACGACTTCTCCATCAAGGTCCTCGGTGCTCGGATCGTACTGTGGCCCATGGACCTCCCTTGTCATGAATGTGTACTCACTGAGGTGGTTGTGGATGGTCGCATTGTTGTACGCCTCGGGCCCGTCCTCCAGGTTGTAGTCGACGTCGGACGTCGCCTTGCCCTTGTGGGCCATAGCAAATGCCTTGAAGATGGAGCAAGGCTGGCCACCATGTGACGCCGACTATGAGAAAAACAGCAAGATGATTAGAAATCATGCAGAATTGAGCATTAGAATAAATAAATGAATTCGCGTACCCATATTTCTGCGTACCCACTAAGGCTGCGGCTGCCTTGATGGTGTGCTACACCTGGCATCATCAAACGCCGCTCCCGGCACAAGTTGTGCGTCTCCTCCCACTCGCGTGAGCACCAATTGTCCACCATCTGTTCCTAGCACTGGGGATGCGCGGCGCACCAATAATGAATCATCTACAGGCCATCAAGTACATGACATATCAGAAGATGAAAATGAATCATCTACAGGCCATCAAGTACATGACATATCAGAAGATGAAATTAAGCCTACTTAATCTCAAAAGGAAACAGTATTAATGGTCTGTATTTACCTGCAGGTACTGGTCCTGGGTAAGCGTCATGCTCCTTGCGTCCCTTTTGGTGACCTTCATTCCAAGGACGGTCCCGTGGTAAGTTACGACGGCCTGGATGCGCGCCTCGTAATGCATGTCCACGATGAGTTTTTTACAGCATTTGGTAGCCACCGCATGCGCCCTGGCCTCATGTCTGTCCTGGCATCTAAAGAAATCCTGCATACAAATAGGATATATCCATTTATTATTTCAAGAATGTCCAATGAATACGATGTATTGAGCAATGTAGTGCGAGGAGGACTTATCCACAACTCTTGCTTCACCCGCTTCGCCTTGTTGTTGAATACCCTGTGGGCCCGATCTGTAGCATCGGGGGGGGGGGGGGGGCGTAGTGGTCAAACGAGTTGGCCGACCCCATCACTCCGGCGTACTCAACCAGGCCAGGGAAGTGCTCCTTGCACAAAAGACCGAGGATGCCATTGACTTGGCATGTGTGAGCACCTCCACTCGCCACAATTATCCAGTTTCTGCCCAAGTGATTAAGAAAAATTATTAGTTTCTATTTTGATTTTCAACATATTATATAAAGTAGTGATAACATCTAAAGTTACTTACTTTTCCCCCTCGGGTCTAATCTGTGGGCGTCTCTCATGAGGTATCGGTCACTAAGGGAGGCTCATGGGACCTCGCAAGTAGATGCTCGACGAACTAGAGGAAGCGGAACCCCCTGCTGTTGCCTCCTCCTCCTCGTCCTCCTGTGTGTTCTCCTGCGCCTCCTCGACGTCCTCCTGGGGCACCTGCTCCTCCTCCTCATGCGATGGGGCGGCAGGCGATGGCTCCCTCCTATGGCTGCTCCTCCTCCTACTCTCACCTGGTGCAGCGGTGCTTGTCCTTCAGTACAAGTACGTTAGCTTCCTCATCCCACCGTCCACCATCTTTGTTCAATCACCTGCAATTAAAAAGAGTAAACCAATAAGCACAGATAAACAAGAAGTACTTAGAAAGAGATGCAAAATAAACAAAACGTAATTACAAAATAAAATAGTATTACATGTATTAGAAATAATCTTAATGATTAGGATTAGCTGCATCATAAGTCTCATCATCACTATCAATCATGTTGAAATAATCAACACTATCTAATAGGTGAGGATAGGTCCTAATCCCACACGAGGATCCATAGATGTGGTTAGTTTCCATGCTCTACTCCTATCTGAGACAGAATTTCGGCAGCACCTCCCCGCTGTTCTCCAAATACACGTCCTACTAGGGAGAGTGTGTATCCAGAGAACAAAAGGGAGATGATGCCGAAACTCTGTCTCAGATCGGAGTAGACCATGAAAACTAACCCCACCTATGCATCCGCGGCCTATCCAAAAAATATGGACAATTCGAAACAAATATGGTTTTAGATATGGAAATATCTGCATATTTTCAACCGTATCTCTCCCGAACGGGAGACGCCTAACTGGGTTACGTGATCTACGACCATGATACGGAAAGAGGGGTTATACCTAGGGTGATGATGGAGTCAGGCTAGCAGGGCCGTGGCGGGTCGGTGCAGTGGCGAGGCGATGCGGTTGCAGGCAGACCCACAGCGGCGAGGAAGGCGATCGGGGTCGCCGAGGTACTCTGGCTCCACTCCGACGGGCTCTTCTCTGCGAAAAAAGAAACATAAAACTGTCAATACAAAATTTTGGCAGCACCTCCCCTGCACAGTGAGGTTTCCAAAACCTGCAAGAAAACCAATGGCACGATGCCCGACATGCACATATATATGAACGGCACGATGGCCAACATGCACAAGATTATGTAAGGAACACCTAGCAACGTAATCAGGATAAGCAAGGATCAGGGATTACAAATTTAGGATCTGTATCTCATTAATAATATATTCCATAAGCTATATTAATTTATGACAAACATCAATCCATGCATCCACAATCCATCCATGCTAAACCTCATATTTGCAACTATGCACCATAACCAGCGTCCACGAAGGCACCCTAACCCGAACATCGTAATCTATTCATGCATCCACATCCATCGGGCGAAGACAGCATAGGGGCTCACCACTACAGAATGGCGATCGAGATGGCTGGATGCAGGTTGCCACTGCTGCGGGGCCACGCCACACACCGGCGACGTTGCTGTGGCGCCGTTGCAGGAGCGCGGGAGGGCGAAGGCGCCGTTGCTTCAGTGGCCTCCTTCTTCCTCCTCTCCTCCTCTCTTTCTCCTCCTCCGGCAGCACGGCGCGGGCGGCGCTGGCGCATGCGCGTGGGCGAGCACGGGCGCTCGGGCAGCGGCGGCGCTGGCATGGGCGGTGCGGGAGTGGGCGGCGGCGGCGCTGGCGCGTGCGTGTGTGCGGGCCGGCCCAGCCGGCGGGGTTAAATCCCCCTTTGCCGAGTGCCCCCGATTTGGCACTCGGCAAAGGTTTTTTAATTTTTTTACTTCTTTGCCTAGTGCCACCTGGCCTGGCACTCGGCAAAGATGATTTTTTTTAAAAAAATTCTTTGCCGAGTGGCCCCCATCTGGCACTCGGCAAAGTATTTTTTAATTTTTTAAAATTCTTTACTGAGTACCAACTGGGCTGGCACTCGGCAAAGAGGGGTTTTTCAAAAAAAAATTAAAAATCTTTGCCGAGTGCTAGCCGTACTGGCTCTTGGCAAAGAGTCTCCTTTGCCGAGTGTCATTTTTTGACACTCGGCAAACCATATTTTTTTCACTTTTGACCTCCAAACTTTTTCTGCAGTCCTCGTACAATGCCTGATACTCCATGTTTCAAGAGACTTTTCCCTGTGTGCCATTATAAAAGATCGTAATCCCTGTGTGCCCCTAGAAAAATTCAGCGGTCTTCAGCGCCACTACTCTAACTTTTTCGTGTCCTCCATGCTACTTCCGTCAGTTTGGGCTCTAACGTCGTTAAACTGCAAGTGTGAAAAGACGAAAATACCCTTAAGTCTAAATATGTTATTAATTTTTTTGAGCATCTTAACGACTTCAAATGAAAAAACTCAAAACTAGAAAGTTGTAGATCTCGTCGAGATCTATAATTTTCATATAAAATTTATTTTCATTTAATTCCGCAAAAAAATGATGATTTTTCTAAGATATATTAATCATATCAAATCATATTTTTTTGTGCAATTAAATGAAAAATAAATTTTATATGAAAAACTATAGATCTCGACGAGATCTACAACTTTCTAGTTTTAAGTTTTTTCATTTGAAGTCGTTAAGATGCTAAAAAAATTAATAACATATTTAGACTTAAGGGTATTTTCGTCTTTTCACACCTGCAGTTTAACGACGTTAGAGCCCAAACTGACGGAAGTGGCATGGAGGACACGAAAAAGTTAGAGTAGTGACGCTGAAGACCGCTGAATTTGTCTAGGGGCACACAGGGATTACGATCTTTTATAACGGCACACAGGAAAAAGTCTCATGTTCCAATGTGGTACATTTCTCGGACTTTTTCTATATTTCTTTAATTTATTTCATTTAATTGAATTTTCTTGGATAATTCAAATTATAACTGCTAGTCATTCGAATAATGAAAAGAAATGAATGGAAAAATGATATTCATATTATTTAGTATAATGAGAGGCTGTATCCAGGAATAGACCACCAATTTCGAACATCTTGTTCACGAAACATGACCACAAACTTACGGTCGAGTTGTTTTTAAAGTCTATAAAAACAAATGAAGTCCGAACATCATGAAACTTGTCAAGATATTAAGATATCATATGTGGAGGCTATGATAAAAAATTAAGGAG
The DNA here is from genome assembly GCF_019320115.1 of Miscanthus floridulus. NCBI lineage: Eukaryota > Viridiplantae > Streptophyta > Magnoliopsida > Poales > Poaceae > Miscanthus > Miscanthus floridulus. Next base: position 89,756,963 of record NC_089589.1, read on the forward strand.
GTTTCGCGCAAGTTTGTCACGTATGATGCTTACCACCTCATCGGCCTCTTCACGAAATCATGAAACTTCTTCGGAGATTCTTCGGTTTGTAAGCATCGTACGCCACAACTTGCGCGAAACCTTCTCAATTTTTTATTACAGCCTCCACATATGATATCATGACATCTTGACAAGTTTCATGATTTTCGGACTTCGTTTGCTTTTTATAGAATTTAAAAATAACTCGACTGCAAGTTCGTGGTCATGTTTCGTGAACAAGATGTTTGAAATTGATGGTCTATTCCTGGATACGGCCTCCTCACATTATACTAAATAACATTAATATCATTTTTCCATTCATTTTTTTCATTATTCGAATGACTAGCGGTTATAATTTGAATTATCCAAAAAAATTCAATTAAATGAAATAAATTAAAGAAATATAGAAAAAGTCTGAGAAATGTGTCACATTGGAACATGGAGCACCAGGTATTGTATGAGGACTGCAGAAAAAGTTTAGAGGTCAAAAGTGAAAAAAATATGGTTTGCCAAGTGTCAAAAAATGACACTCGGCAAAGGAGCTTCTTTGCCGAGTGTCAGGATAAGACACTCGGCAAATGATTAACGGTGCCTGCCGGCCGTTAACGGAGGCGGCCCTTTGCCAAGTGTTCTGGTTTGCCGAGTGCCGAGCCATCCTGACACTCAGCAAACCACCCCTTTGCTGAGTGTTATTGTTTGCCGAGTGCTCGGCACTCGGCAAACCACCTCTTTGCCGAGTGCCAGTTGTTTGCCGAGTACTTTCTCTCTGGCACTCGGCAAATAGCCTCTTTGCCGAGTGCCCGATAAAAAGCACTCGGCAAAGTTTGGGACACTCGGCAAAGAAGCCGTCTCCGGTAGTGACTGTACACATATTCCTATGATGTAATGATGCAAGGGAGATGGAGCAGCAGATTATCTAATAATTCTTTCCCTAATCCTGCTACTCCTTGATCTCGATCACGCTGATTCTGGCCCGAAGCTCCGGCAATCGAATGCATCCGAGTGGCTTGGTGAAGATGTCCGCGAGCAACCACCTAGAGTCGACGAACTTGAGGACAATCATATCTGTCCTCCATCAATGCAATCACGGATTAAGTGATAACTCGTGTTGATGTGCTGCGGTCACGGAGGACTGGGTTTTTTTGTCAAGAGCTCAAGGTGATGGTGGGCTTATTGTCCGCCATCAGCATCGTTCAGCGAGCTCTTGCTCTGTAAGCTCGCGAAGAAGCTGACTCAGGTAGACTCCCTAGCAGGTTGTGACTGTTAGGAGATGGGACTCGATCCGATCATGAAGAACATACCTGAGGTGCTCCACCTCGCTTTGACATCCCATGCCATGTTGCTAAACCCAATTAGCTTCAGCGGACTGTAACACTTGGGAAGATGATCCCATAGCGTAGCAGGTCCTTGACTGCAGCTACATGATCTTCCCATGGGTCTTCCATGAAAGGACTCACGTAGCCCACAGTGATCAGCGAACCCAAGGTCCGATTGTCTGTGAGTCAAATAGCGCAGTGTTATGGTTGGTCAGACCTATTAGAGGCGAAAGAGGAGCCGTGGTTGAGAATAGCACAAGGACTTGGCCAAAGGCAGCTACGCTCACGCGGGTGCGCGATCACCAGTCAGCCACGCATGAGAAGATGCGAAGGATGCGTGGTCACCAAGAGCTCCATCATCTTAGCACGGATCCAGATTAGGTTCAACTCTTCTAAGTTTAGCTTGCATCATTGATTATATATGTAATGCACGTTCGGTAATAGAAACTCAGCTGGAGATTGAATTCAATCTCTCCCGCTCGCTTATGCTCTCCTCCACACACACGCTCGCAGACGTTGGCCAACAGGACGGCATCATAGCCTCTCCATCACCGGGAACCCAAGCCCCGGCCACCCGTCTCCCATGACTACTACCTCCGTAGTGTAACCAGTTCTAACATGGAGCTTGATGACGATGCTCCATAGCATGTCACATCGACCTTCGGCACAGTGCTTTCCTTCGACAACTGGAGCCTCTCCTCCATCAGTATCGGGCACGCCTTGCACTCGGTCATCCCCGCTCCGCTAGCTTCTGTTGAACTCTTCCCCTGCTTCACCTCTATGCGGAAGTAGTAGGTGAGCAAACCGAGATCGCTCATGCGATAGAACCGCCATCTCGCGTTTGAAGTTGTCGATGTCACTCGGTCTCGACTCGGTGATGAATAGACATCGACGTACACACTGACAATGAGATCCTCTTTTTCTGATCATTGTGTATAGATCATGGTCAATGATACACTTGGTGAAGCCGAGGGAGACCACAATTGCATCGAGCTTGATGTTCGAGGTCCGCAGCGCCTACCTCAGCCCAGTGGCGTAGCCAGGATTTGTAGCTATGGTTGTCCATTGTCTAAATTTTTTTTAATGCTATACCAATTTGATAAGTAAATAGAACCAATGATAAACTTTATCACTCTTTGTTTCAACAATTATCCAAGAGAATTATATAATGTTTCAATATATATCCAATACTTTGCACCCAAAAAAATCAGTTTTGCATACCCTATGGCTTGTGCACTTTTCCTGTCTGACTGTCTGTGCAGATCGCAGATCACCGAACCGATCATATATTGAAACTGAAGAAACTGAAAGGAAAAGAAGAAACGTATGTACTTGTGACTAAAGGAGAATAGGGATAGATCATAGACGTTGGCTCAGCAGCCAGCAGGATTTAACGTTGGCTCAGCAGTTCAGTCTTGGAGTCGCTAGGATTCAGAGTACCTGCTGGGCTGCTGCTTTGCGTTTGCCGTCGTGGCGATGCCGATGTCAGAGTCCGATGGGCGATGGCCGACTGGTGCTCGCCGCCGGCAGCAGTTGCATCGCGGCCGTCCACCGATCCCAGTACCCCACAATTGCACCGCACACCACGCGAAAGAAGGAAAGCAAACAATACGATTGGAGACGAACTGACGGCGGCAGCTGGAAGATCCTGAGCGACTGAGAAGTCCTGACTCTACCTATGGGCTTTGGTTGGACCGAGCGCAGGGTGGTCCACGGCCCACAGGGACCACCCTGTAGCTCCGCCCCTGCCTCAGCCCATATAGAGCCTTGTGCAACTGCATCACCTTGTGCTCCGCCCGTTGACGTAAAAAAGACCATTTTACCCATATTTAATGTTTTTACTGACTTCTTTCTTCTACCTTGCCTGCTCCATTACTTGTTCCTGGCTGGTTCTCTTTTTATTTGCTCTTTTTTTTTTTGCTTGTTCCTTCTTCCTAGCTTACCCTCCTCAATCAACCCTCCAGCGCATCAAGCACCATCTTCACTGTCACCTTCATTAGTTCCATCCGGCGCAACTCTTGTTTGATCTCCGTTGGCCTGAACTTCTTGTTCTTGCGGGCACGTTCACCCCTCCCACTCTCCACATCCTCATCACTCTTGCCATTCTCACACACCTCTCTGTCACTACCATTAGCAATCTCAAACTCATCACAAGCAGTACTACCTCCACTGGCATTAGCAATTGCTTCCCAAACCCGTCACAAGTTTAGATGGACAAATGATGTAAATGTTTCTTTCTTTATGTATGACACACTTACAAAATGATATCCATGTGTGAAACTGCCTATCCCCAAACTTGTGTTCGATCTTTGTTAGCCAGAACTTCCTGTTCTTGCGAGCTTGTTCATCCCTCCAACTCTCCACATCCTCATCACTATCTCCAATCTCACAATCCTCTCAGCTCTCACCACCGGCAGCACAATGTGAAACCCATCACAAGTAGTACTTCCTTCACTGGCATTAGCAATTGCTCCCTAAACCCATCACAAGTTAAAATGGACAAATGATGTAAATGTTTCTTTCTTTATGTATTACACACTTACAAAATGAGATCTATGAGTGAAACTGCCTATCCACAAACTCATGTTTGATCTCCGTCAGCCTCAACTTCCTGTTCTTACGGGGACGTTAATCCCACTCTCCATATCCTCATCACTCTCTCCAATATCATACTCCTCTCCGCTGTCACACACCAGTAGCAATCTCAAACCCATCACAAGCAGTGCTTCCTCCACTAGCATTAGCAATTGCTCCGAACCCATCATAAGTCAAAACGGACAAATGGTGTAAATGTTTCTTTCTTTATGTATTACATACTTACAAAATGAGATCCATGAGTGAGACTGCCTATCCACAAACTCGTGTCAGATCTCCGTCAGCCCAAACTTCCTGTTTTTGCGGGCACACTCATCCCTCCCACTCTCCACATCCTCATCACTGTCTCCAATCTCATATTCCTCTCCACTGTCACATGCCACTTCTTGTTTTTGTGGGCACGTTCATCCCTCCCACTCTCCACATCCTAGTCACTCTCTCCAATCTCCTACTCCTCTCTATTGTCACACACTAGCAGCAATCTCTATTGAGTTACATGCACAGACCAGTTTAACCTAAAAGCTTAAGTTGATGAGGAGAGCTAGACAATTCACTAATACTTTAACACTCCACCTCACATGGAAGCTCCCTCAGCCTCAGAGGTGGACTAGGAGCGCACAACAATTATTTTATTTAATTGTGCTCACTAGGATTCGAACTCGAGACCTCTGGTTTTGATACCATATTAAGTTGCATGAACCGACTAGGTCAACTCAAAAGCTTAGATTGATGGGGAGAGGTAGGCAATTCACTTATACTTCAACAATCTCAAACCCATCGCAAGCGGTGCTTCCTCCACCAGCATTAGCCATTGCTCCCTAAACCTATCCCAAGTCGAAATGGGCATATGATGTCAATGTTTCTTCCTTTATGTATTACACACTTACAAAATGAGATCCATGAGTGAAATTGCCTATCCACAACTTCTGACTAAGTGCTTTTGGATATTGACCCCTTTTTTTAGAGAGCAAACATTTGATTTTTTGTGTATGCATATATCATTAGTCTTATTGATGATTGATGCTTTTGTGAGGGGTTATGTTGCTCTATATCAGAAGAAGGATACGAAGCTTTGCTCTCTTCACATTTCCTGTAACCAGCAACAATGTGATGAACACCACGATTACTCATTTCTAGATTCAGTGACAAAGCATCATTGATGGGACTAATAGAGTGAAATTTCAGGCCTGCGAACACAAGGTTGACAAGTACCCTTGTGTGTTCGTTTTGTCATGAGTGATTGTCAATGTGATCCACGAAGTAGGTTGAGTGGTGACTAACCCTACCATGGCGAAAGCTATGTGTGTGACATGTCTTTTGGCTTGTGTTGTGCAGGTGTGGAGCTCGGATGCGGTGGTCGACGACGAGGTGAAGGTCAAGGAGGATGTGCCGTGTCGACAGACCGGGAGCGGTGAAGGACGGACGTGAGGCTTGGACCGAGGGACCCAGAGGCCGGGTGACTAGCCGTGGTGGCTGACACTTGGGACACCGACAAGTGCAAGAAGACATGGAGTGACGGTGTTGACCGGGTCAAGACGGCGGACGCGTGAGTCGAGCGAGGCTCAGGAGCACTTGGCGGGCCGGCCGGTCGAGGAAGGCGGTGACACGCGTCGGATGGCGGGGGACGCGTATGGAGTACGCTACTCGCGGACGGTTTGATGGTTTGGACCTCAAAACCATCGGATGGACGGTTTACGGGTTTGGGCCTCAAAACCCGGGCGGAGGTTCCGAGGAGGGACGGACGGCACGTGGCGGCATCGGGGAGTTCGCGTCGAGGCGAAGCTACCGGTGAGAAGGCGCGGTGGCCGTCGGATCAAGATTACACCGGGTTGGACAACAACGCCCTTGGGCTTAGCGGTTCAACTCATTTGTATCCAGGGGCAAAACTGGGAATGTGTAATAGCCCTGTTAAATAGGATGAGGGAGCCCCCATCTTCCTCACCTCCTCTAGTTTTCATTTTCTCCTTTAGGGTTTCTTCCTCTAGTTTGCTTCCATGTATGAGAGAGGTCCACAACTCAAATTGTGACTTGGTTTTGAAGGAATCGGTGGCCGTAACCACCGTATGTCCTCCGGGATTCATGATTTAGTTGTGTTCTTGATGTGATTTTGGTGTTCTTCACGAGCTCCTTTTGTCCCTTCTTGTTTCCCCTCTCGTTTCTTCGATTTGGGATGGTTTCGGTTCGTTCTTGTTGCCTTGGATCGATCAGTGACATGAGTAGAAGCTTTCCACCGAAGGAAATCCACTAATCCCTCACGAGATCGCAGATCCGGGCAATTTTAGTTCTTGACCTATTTTTTGGGGTTTTCTTTAATTCCTTCGATTCACGGAGTTAGAGTTTGTCTCGGGCTATGATCTTTTAGAGGTTGCCTTTCTACCCGCTTGTGAACTCTTGTGCAAAGTTTCAAGTCATTTGGAGTTGATTTGATCAAGTTATGGCTTGATTTAATTTTTCCCGAGAAACTGCTCGTTCATACCGGACGTGTCCGATATCATACCGGACGTGTCCGATATTTCTCACTTTGGAGTTTTGAGCTGAAATTTTGTGGAGATCTTCCCTTGGTGTCTAAAGAGCTATGGTTAAAATTTCATGATTTTTGGACACCGTTTGATGGGGTTTCGGATTTTTCTCTTTTGGTCAGCTTGCTGCTGAAAATACCGGACGTGTCCGATATCATACCGGACGTGTCCGATATTTCTCACTTTGGAGTTTTGAGCTGAAATTTTGTGGAGATCTTCCCTTGGTGTCTAAAGAGCTATGGTTAAAATTTCATGATTTTTGGACACCGTTTGATGGGGTTTCGGATTTTTCTCTTTTGGTCAGCTTGCTGCTGAAAATCCCGGACGTGTCCGAGATCATACCGGACGTGTCCGAAAATACCGGACGTGTCCGATATAATACCGGACGTGTCCGATATTTGCAGGAGCAGTGCTGTTTTATTTTGGGAGTTTGCTCGTTTGGGCTTCGATCCTTGTTCCGTTTGCTCTGTGGTGACCCGTTGTGTTCTGAGGGAGTATCCACCCTTCTCTAGGGTCGTGGTCATCAAGTCTTTCGTGAATGCTTTTTGGGGATTGATGTTGGGACAGTGGTTGAAGATTTCGGAAGAAATTTGAGGCTCCCATTCACCCCCCCCTCTGATCGCCGTTTCCGGTCCTTCAATTGGTATCAGAGCTGGTTAAGGATCATTCCACCTTAATCGGTCTATGATCCACGAAGGCGACATGGAGCGTGGTTCTGGCAAACCACCGCACTTTGATGGGTCAAACTATCCTTATTGGAAGATCCGCATGTCTGTGCATCTCCAGGGGATTGATTGGCTCGTCTGGGAAATTTGCGAGGATGCTACTTACGTTGTGCTCCCTACCGCGGCCCGTACCACCCAAGATCACAAGGATCGGCACAACGCAAATAGCAAAGCTCGCAGTGTGCTTTTCTCGAGTCTTTTGCTTTCTGAGTTCGAGCATGTCTCCGATTGTACTACAGCTCGAGAGATCTGGGTGAGGCTTCAGAGCTATCACGAGGGGACCGCACAGGTCAAGACCAGACTCTACGAGACGTACAAGCGCGAGTACGAGAACTTCTCTCAGCTTGATGGCGAGTCCATCGATGCCATGTTTTCCCGCTTTCAGACTATCGTCAACAAAATGAAAGCGAACAAGGCCAACCTACCTTATAGTGATCATGAGAGGGCGCTCAAGCTTCTCTATGCCCTTGATCGAAAGGTATGGGATGTGAAGGTGTCGGCGATCATCGAGTCCGCCAACTACGACACCCTCACCGTTGACGAGCTTTTCAGCAAGCTCAAGTCCACAGAGATCGACTACCAAACCCAAGCCAAGCTCAAGAATCCCTCTGCACCAACCATGGCTTTGGTCTCAGGTAGTGGTTCAAGTTCATTGACTAACCCTTCACAAGCTTCTTTCTCTTTGTCGTGCTTGATGTCAGTCACAGAGGAGCAGCTGGAGTCTCTTGGGGATGATGAGTTGGCACTCGTCATCAGTCGGTTCTCTCGGTTTCACAACAACCGTTTGAATCGCCGACGCAGTGGTGGCCCGAAGGAGGGATGCTATGGATGTGGAGATCCGGACCACTTCGTCGCGCACTGCCCCAAGAAGAAGCCCTTCATCAACAAGTACGACTCCGGCAAGCGCAAGGATAAGCGCGACTACACCTCTGGCAAGCACAAGGCCAAGGGCGGTTTCGACAAGGAGGCGATCAAGAAGGCGTACCGCAGGAAGGCCAAAGCTCAAGAACGCGCCTTCCTCGCCTCCCTCAGCGACCTCGACGACGACTCCGACGATGATCACTCTTCTTCTCCCTCGACTGACGATGAGTCCGAGAAGAAGCGCGAGGACAAGCTCAACGGTCTCTGCTTTGTTGCCGGTGCAAACCGTGGTGGGTTTTGCACTATGGCGGTTGATGGTGGAGCAAAGCTCAAAAAGGACGTCGACGTCGACGACGACGAAAATGAGGTACCGCCCACACTTGACTCACTTATGCTTGAGCTTGATACTATGAATGATACATTGATGAGTCAAGATAAGTTGCTTAAGCGTGCTGCCCGCGAGAGAAAAGAGTTTAAGGACCAGCTAGAGGTTGCTTTGAAGGAGTTGGAGCTTGCCAAGAGTGGTGTAGTGGTGTCAGAGGAGGAGGAGTGCGATGAGTGCGCTATACACATGTCTAACCTCTCTGACTTGCAATCCAAGTATGCTGTTTTGCTTGATGAATGTGATGAGCTGAAGTCTCGTTCTGGGTTGCTCGGTGCATGCAAGTCCTGCTCAGGCTTGCAATCTGAGTTGGCAGAGAAGGTTGCCAAACTTGCTGAGTTTGAGAAGGCCAACTCAGATAGCACCACCACTACATGTGTTCGATGTGAAGCTTTGGTGTTGGAGCTTGAGTCCTGCAGGCACGACAAGATGAGAACCGAGGAAGAAAACACACAACTTTGGTCCATCTTGAGCTGGGTGTCGTGCAGTGAGCCCCAGTTGGGCATGATGGTGAGCCAGTTCAGGCGGGGAACTGACTCATCGGGAGTAGGCTTTGCTATAGGTGGGAAGGGTGAGCATGTCTATGGCAAGGTTGGTGAACATAGTGGTTTGAACCCAAGTGAGAAACCCACCAACACTCCCAAATTGATCAAGATCCCTCCACCAGAGTCTACCAAGCCTATGATCAAAGATGGTGTGTTTGAAGAACCACCAAAAGCTCCACCATCCAAGCAAGTTTGGGTTCCCAAACTGAACCACTTTCGGAACTCACTCGATACTCTACCCAACATCTCTAGTGCACCCCTTCCTAAAGCCAAAAAGCCTCAGAGAGTGAACCACATCCACAAGAGAGTGAGTCAACCACCATCCAAGAGAGAGGTGAGGTACCACTGTGACTATTGCCATAGAGATGGTCATTTGGCTGAGTTTTGCTTTAGGAGGAAGAGAGATGAGCGGCGCGAGTACGAGTTGAACAACCGGAACATGTACCGTCCTCCCCATGGCGTACATGTACCGCCTGTTCAGAGGCACAGTGTTAGGCCTAGAGGTGCAATGCCTCAAGGTGCTAGGCCTCAGGTGGCGAGACCACGTGGTGGTCGTGCCCGGCGTGGCCCAAGTCATGATCTATATGACTCTGGACCTCGCGACGGTGGCTTTCAGTCCCACACTCCTAGCGGACCATGTTTTTCCCCACGTGGTGATCGCTTCTCTCCAATGGGACATGGCATGTATGGTGTTTTTCCTAACACTTTTCCAGGGCAAATGACTCAACACTGGTATTCTCCTCATTTCACTAACCCCAGTGTTGTGCCATTTGCTCACCCCCTATCTTTCTATTGATGTAGAGCGGAGGCCTGGAGAACACGTGGCTTGTTGATTCCGGCTGTTCGCGCCACATGACCGGAAGTTCCAAATGGTTCTCCAGCCTCGACCCCATGCAATACAAGGAGTACATCACATTTGGGGACAATAGCAAAGGTAAGGTGCTGTCTCGTGGGACCATTCGGGTCAATGAGTCTTTTATCTTGAAGGACGTTGCTTTGGTTTCAAGCCTGCATTTCAATTTGCTCTCTGTTTCGCAACTCCTTCAAGATGGGTTTGAGGTGCGCTTTAAGACTGGACTTTCTCGTGTGCTCGATTCTCAGGGACATCTAGTTTGTCAGATCATTCCTTTTGGCCGAGTTTTCAGAGCTGATTTCTCTCAGTCTTTCGGTTCTTCTCGCTGTTTGGTTGCTGGATCTTCTTCTGATTTGTGGAAGTGGCATAGGAGACTTGGTCACTTGAGCTTCGATCTCCTAGTGAGGTTGAGTTCTCTTGACATGATCCGAGGATTGCCCAAACTTAAGTTTGAGAAGGATCTGGTATGCCATCCCTGTCGCCACGGAAAGATGGTGGCTGCTTCCCATCCTCCAGTGACTCAGGTCATGACCACGAGACCCGGTGAGCTACTCCATATGGACACTGTTGGTCCGGCTCGGGTTCGGTCAGAGGGAGGGAAGTGGTACGTTCTTGTGATCGTGGATGATTTTTCTCGTTATTCTTGGGTGTTTTTCATGGAGGGCAAGGACGAAGCGTTTTCTCATGCTCGTGACTTGATCTTGAGGTTGCAAACTGAGTTACCAAAGAATGCCATACGAGCTATTCGCAGTGACAATGGCACTGAGTTCAAAAACTCTCAGTTTGACACCTTCTGTGCTTCCTTGGGTCTTGAACATCAGTTTTCTTCGCCCTATGTCCCTCAGCAGAATGGTGTTGTTGAGCGCAAAAATCGGACTTTGGTTGAAATGGCCAGGACGATGCTCGATGAGCATAGGACTCCTAGGCGTTACTGGGCCGAAGCCATCAACACCGCCTGCCATGTTTCAAACCGCATTTTTCTTCGTGCTTTCTTAAAGAAGACATCCTACGAGTTGCGGTTTGGGCGTCCACCCAAGGTGAGTCATTTTCGAGTCTTCGGTTGCAGGTGCTTCATTCTTAAGCAAGGTAATCTTGACAAGTTTGAATCTAGATCTTCGGACGGTATATTTCTCGGTTACGCTTCTCATTCACATGCGTACCGTGTGCTTAATCTTGAGACTAACCGTGTCGTGGAGACTTGTGAAGTCACCTTCGACAAAACCATGCCCTCTTCTGTTTCTGTCTTTGAACATGCAGGTGATGAAGAGATGGGTGACAGCATTTTCGTTGAGGATGACGATGATGTTGATTGGGATGATCCCAAGCCATCTCAACCAGCTGCCCCGATCGAGCCAGCTTCGACCACTTCGGCTCACGGCCCCGAGCCCTCCACCTCTACTTCATGGGGTCCGTGCGAGCCACTTCCTCAATCGACTGAGGAGGCCCCAGCTGTGGATGAGGGGGAGGCGACTTCGTCTTTGGGTGCACCTCGACATATCCAGCGACGCCATCCTCCTCAGACCATGATCGGCGACATCGACGAAAGGGTAACGCGTTCCAAGTCTTATCATATTTCCCATTTCGCTCATTCTGCTTTCGTAGCTTCTTTTGAGCCTCGAGATATTGGACACGCACTATCTAATGCCGATTGGGTTAATGCTATGCACGAGGAGTTAGAGAACTTTGAGCGGAACCAAGTGTGGGTTTTAGTTCCACCTCCACCAGAGTGCCACCCCATAGGTACAAAGTGGGTTTACAAGAACAAGCAGAGTGAGGATGGGGTGGTGGTGAGAAACAAGGCGAGATTAGTGGCTCAGGGTTTTTGCCAAAAAGAGGGAATAGACTATGAAGAAACCTTTGCTCCTGTTGCCCGTCTAGAAGCCATTAGGATTCTTTTAGCATTTGCAGCTTCGAAAGGGTTCAAGCTGTATCAGATGGATGTGAAGAGCGCCTTCTTGAATGGGTACATAGAGGAAGAGGTTTATGTGAGGCAACCCCCTGGCTTTGAAAATCCAAAGTACCCCAACCATGTTTTTAAACTCCACAAAGCCTTGTATGGTTTGAAACAAGCCCCGAGAGCCTGGTATGAGCGTTTAAAAGCTTTCTTGCTTGATAAGGGTTTTATGATGGGTTCCGTAGATAAGACTTTGTTCCTCCTCAAGCAAGGCACAGATATCCTTTTGGTTCAGATATACGTGGATGATATAATCTTTGGTGGCTCTTCTCATGCTCTTGTTGCCAAGTTTTCAGATACTATGAGCAGGGAATTTGAGATGAGCATGATGGGTGAATTGACTTTCTTCCTCGGGCTGCAAATCAAGCAAACTCATGAGGGGACGTTCGTGCACCAAGGCAAGTACACCAAGGACGTGCTCAAGAAATTTGATATGGGTGAGGCCAAGCCTCTTTCGACGCCCATGTCAACCACGACGGCCCTGGATGAGGACAAGGAGGGAGAAGCCATGGACCAGAAGGAATACCGAAGCATGATCGGGTCCCTGCTGTACCTAACGGCGACGAGACCGGACATCCAGTTCGCAGTCTGCTTGTGCGCGCGCTTTCAGTCTTCGCCGCGCACGTCTCATCGTCAAGCCATCAAGCGGATCCTCAGGTACCTTCGTTTCACACCTGAGTTTGGTCTTTGGTTTTCAGCCTCCTCCTCTCTTTCTCTTTGTGGGTATTCTGATGCGGATTATGCTGGTTGTCGTGTTGAGAGGAAGTCCACTTCAGGGACTTGTCAGTTTCTTGGATCTTCTCTTGTGTCTTGGTCTTCTCGCAAGCAGTCTAGCGTTGCCCAATCCACCACAGAAGCTGAGTATGTTGCTGCTGCTGCTTGTTGTTCCCAGTTGCTTTGGATGATAGCTACTCTGAGAGACTTTGGGTTAGAGTTTAGGCGAGTGCCTTTGTTTTGTGACAGCACCAGTGCCATAAGTGTAGCCAAGAATCCAGTGCTTCACTCCAAAACCAAACACATCGAAGTCCATTTCCACTTTCTCCGAGACCACTATGAAAAAGGCGACATTGATCTCATCCATGTAACCACCCAAAACCAGCTTGCAGACATCTTTACAAAGCCTCTTGACCAAGCCCAATTTGCTCGCTTGCGAGGGGAACTTGGAGTTTGTTTCCCTTTTTAGAAGAGGGGAACTTTGGTTGTTGTATTCTAGTTTTGCTTTTCTTTGTAGTTTAGCCTTTGTTTTTGTTTTTATATCATTCTTGCATATCATATCATCATGTATCATATTGCATCCTGAGCTTCATCCTTATAGTAGCTAGATTGACACTATGCTCTTGTTGGGGATGTTATGGATATACTATGATGTGCTTCTGGCTTAGGCTCCTTTTGATCAATTGATACATGTTATGAGCTAAGCTTGTTTTCCAAACTGTGAACTTGATTAAAACTTGTTGAAACATGAAATGTGTTCACCACTACTTGTGGCACTAGCATGTGTAGAATGTGTCGAGATCTTTTTCTTGCTTCATATATATGCTTAGTTGCTACGGCTCATACCTTGAGTTACACACTTGCTTGAGAAACTTGAATATGTGCTAAAACTTGAAAATCAAACTAAGTGATTTGAAAAGATCGGGATGGGTCTGTACTATCCTATGTCAGAGTATCGAGACAGCTCCAAATTGCACTTATTGGTGAACTTGAGCTCTGTAATGGATACCGAGATCATTGTCTTAAGCTTCTGATTGCCTTTGGCATAGGCTTGATATGGTCGCTAAGGCAGGTTTTGATGGCACAGATAACCTCCCGCACACACTTGTCTGACAAACTTTGGTAATAAGCTGCATAACTCTGATAAATTTCAATTGGTGTCTAAAATTTGATCAAATCACAAGTTTGTCTCATGACATGATGTGTGAACTTTGTTTGGGGTAGTTCACTTTGCATACATGTGTAGCACAAGGTCGATCTCCTGTCTATTTTTGCTATGTGCTCCTTTGGTGGTGAACCCTCTTTTAAAATTGCTCAAACTTGATCAAAATTGCTTAAATGCCATATTTCGTCTCATTTGGTCACTTTGAGCATTTGCTAGCACTTGTATGTGTTGCTATATATACATGACAACATCAACTAGAGCCTCTTTTCAATCTACTTACTATAATCTTGAAGCTTCTGCATTCGTGCATTTCTGCATTCATAGCATGATTTGAGGGGGAGATGCAATCTTTGGGCTCTAGCTTGATAAGTGCATGTGTCAACAAGGGGGAGAAGTTTTCCACACTCACAAGGGGAAGAAACTTCCAATTTCAAACTTCCAATTTCACCTAAAGTTGAGAGATATGCATTCATTTGAGAGAGATTGCACTTGTTCAGGGGGAGTTGTATTTGAGGTGTTTTGCTAGATGTGTTGAGCCTTTGCCTCTTCTGGAGGGTCTAGCAGTTTTTCGGTTTTTCGAGCTTTGCTAGTGGTGTTGAGCCCGTTGCTTCTTCTTGAGGGCTAGCTTTGTTTTACTTGGTTGCGTCGAGCCGTTGCCCATGTCTTTGGGGACCAAGTTTTGCTCATTTTCAAATGACCCGGTTCTTGGCTTTTCTTTGGCTTTTGGTCTTTTGGGTGAGTTCTTTCTTTTCTCTTCTTCTTCTTTTTCTTTTGCTCAAGCTGTTCGTGTATTGGTGTTGACAATGCACTCATCAAGGGGGAGATTGCGAACACAAGGTTGACAAGTACCCTTGTGTGTTCGTTTTGTGATGAGTGATTGTCAATGTGATCCACGAAGTAGGTTGAGTGGTGACTAACCCTACCATGGCGAAAGCTATGTGTGCGACATGTCTTTTGGCTTGTGTTGTGCAGGTGTGGAGCTCGGATGCGGTGGTCGACGGCGAGGTGAAGGTCAAGGAGGACGTGCCGTGCCGACAGACCGGGAGCGGTGAAGGACGGACGTGAGGCTTGGACCGAGGGACCCAGAGGCCGGGTGACTAGCCGCGGTGGCTGACACTTGGGACACCGACAAGTGCAAGAAGACATGGAGTGACGGTGTTGACCGGGTCAAGACGGCGGACGCGTGAGTCGAGCGAGGCTCAGGAGGACTTGGCGGGCTGGCCGGTCGAGGACGGCGGTGACACGCGTCGGATGGCGGGGGACGCGTATGGAGTACGCTACTCGCGGACGGTTTGATGGTTTGGACCTCAAAACCATCGGATGGACGGTTTACGGGTTTGGGCCTCAAAACCCGGGCGGAGGTTCCGAGGAGGGACGGACGGCACGTGGCGGCATCGGGGAGTTCGCGTCGAGGCGAAGCTACCGGTGAGAAGGCGCGGTGGTCGTCGGATCAAGATTACACCGGGTTGGACAACAACGCCCTTGGGCTTAGCGGTTCAACTCATTTGTATCCAGGGGCAAAACTGGGAATGTGTAATAGCCCTGTTAAATAGGATGAGGGAGCCCCCATCTTCCTCACCTCCTCTAGTTTTCATTTTCTCCTTTAGGGTTTCTTCCTCTAGTTTGCTTCCATGTATGAGAGAGGTCCACAACTCAAATTGTGACTTGGTTTTGAAGGAATCGGTGGCCGTAACCACCGTATGTCCTCCGGGATTCATGATTTAGTTGTGTTCTTGATGTGATTTTGGTGTTCTTCACGAGCTCCTTTTGTCCCTTCTTGTTTCCCCTCTCGTTTCTTCGATTTGGGATGGTTTCGGTTCGTTCTTGTTGCCTTGGATCGATCAGTGACATGAGTAGAAGCTTTCCACCGAAGGAAATCCACTAATCCCTCACGAGATCGCAGATCCGGGCAATTTTAGTTCTTGACCTATTTTTTGGGGTTTTCTTTAATTCCTTCGATTCACGGAGTTAGAGTTTGTCTCGGGCTATGATCTTTTAGAGGTTGCCTTTCTACCCGCTTGTGAACTCTTGTGCAAAGTTTCAAGTCATTTGGAGTTGATTTGATCAAGTTATGGCTTGATTTAATTTTTCCCGAGAAACTGCTCGTTCATACCGGACGTGTCCGATATCATACCGGACGTGTCCGATATTTCTCACTTTGGAGTTTTGAGCTGAAATTTTGTGGAGATCTTCCCTTGGTGTCTAAAGAGCTATGGTTAAAATTTCATGATTTTTGGACACCGTTTGATGGGGTTTCGGATTTTTCTCTTTTGGTCAGCTTGCTGCTGAAAATACCGGACGTGTCCGATATCATACCGGACGTGTCCGATATTTCTCACTTTGGAGTTTTGAGCTGAAATTTTGTGGAGATCTTCCCTTGGTGTCTAAAGAGCTATGGTTAAAATTTCATGATTTTTGGACACCGTTTGATGGGGTTTCGGATTTTTCTCTTTTGGTCAGCTTGCTGCTGAAAATCCCGGACGTGTCCGAGATCATACCGGACGTGTCCGAAAATACCGGACGTGTCCGATATAATACCGGACGTGTCCGATATTTGCAGGAGCAGTGCTGTTTTATTTTGGGAGTTTGCTCGTTTGGGCTTCGATCCTTGTTCCGTTTGCTCTGTGGTGACCCGTTGTGTTCTGAGGGAGTATCCACCCTTCTCTAGGGTCGTGGTCATCAAGTCTTTCGTGAATGCTTTTTGGGGATTGATGTTGGGACAGTGGTTGAAGATTTCGGAAGAAATTTGAGGCTCCCATTCACCCCCCCCCCCTCTGGTCGCCGTTTCCGGTCCTTCAAGGCCCCAAAATGTTCGGATAGAGTGAAATTTCAGGCCCCAAAATTACATCTGAGACTGTTTCAATACAACAGGATGGAACTAATGATGGTTGCTCTATTTCAGTAGTTTGGACTTTTCCTAATAATTTTGATTCCAGAAGACTATTTTCCTGGTCACAACAATCATCTCAAGGGAATGATCGATCAACCCTTTCAAAGAGTGCCCAAGAATGCAATTCAAAATGCAGTTCTCCTTTTGGCAATAGAGTAGTCAGTACCGTGAATGTTGCAGCCACATTAGCTAAAGAAAATGATCTAGACACATTCATTGAAAGTGTTCCAACCACAGAAGGTATGGCTGAGCTTGGTGAATTCCTAATCAGTACTATTCTTTGTATACAATAACCTAATATGACAGTATGTCCTCAGATTTGCGGAGCTCTCCCAATAATATTGATGCATCGGCAAATATCCTAAATGATGTCTCCATGCTGATGATGTTGCCCAAATGATATCAAACATAGAAGAAAACGGCACACAAAATCCACACAGTCCAGAACCTTGTGTGGTACCAAATGAAGATGATAATATAACAGCTCAAGGTGTTCCTAATGATGACTGCACTGAGCCTAATGTTCGTAAACCGGCATCTAGGCACAAAGGCTCTAAACAAATATCTGTGAGTCGACAACCTGGTTCCACGCCGAGCATCTTTGAAAAGAAATGTTGGATCTTTTGGTAAGAAGAAAAGGAACAAATCCACTAACTTGGGTGATATTTCAGATCTCAAATTTTGTTAGAGAAAGCCAGGATACAACATACTGTAAAGATCCTCAGGAAGATCATCAGTGAATAGGTAGTCTGTGACATATGTTCCATCCTGGATATGGCTAGCATGGTCTGGTCCAATATTCGGAGTCACGGAACATGTTAGACATGGAATCCTAGATAGGCACTGACCAGGTAGGTGGTTATGCGGATGCTGTTGAAGTACACCTTGCAAACACTGTTGATCTCTGTGAGGATGATAAAAGCAAAATGCCATTTGAGGTAGGAAATAATAATGACACTCCAGAAAGTGGGTGAAACACAATCAAGAGTTGTCAAGAACATTGTGAATCACAAAGGAGTATATAAGGTTGATGGTGAATCTTCTCTAATGAACCGGATGAAAAACACTCATAGTTAGAAAATCTTAGCATAAAAAGGACCCAGAATAAGAGAATCTTGATTCTTCTACTGTTTCAAACTCGAGTCCAGATACAGTTGCTTCTACTGTTGGGGATTTGAAAAGATTATATCTACTAGCAATGCAGAATGTGGACCACCTATGCCAAAATGAATCAGGGAACTTGAAACAGGGGTTCTCAAATGGAAAATCAATGATTTTGCTAAATAGAAAGGTATTGTCAACTACAATTTCACGTGATGAGAACACTAAGAACAATACTATAAAGAGAAGTATGCTCAGATCTCATGATTTGCCTCAAATAGAATCTGAAGGCACTATGCAAAGATGTCCGGCAAAGGTATAAATAAAGAACAAAATCCAACAAACTCCTATAGAATATGTAAATAGATTATTACATTTATACCTGCTTTACCTAGTTTCCCTGATCTGAATTAGGGACTTTTGTGCAGTATATGGTTTGTTTTTCCTTTTCCCTTTGTGACATTTGTGTCTATCCACTTTGTTCATACTCTATTGTGTGCAATACTAGAATTTTGGCACTTTTTGTGACATTTGAGTTCACACTGCCATCTGAACTAGTTATTTGTGTTTATACCACTGAAACTTGTGTGTAGGGCTAGGCAGCTTGGCACACAAATTCTAGTGTCATACACACAAATAGCTAGTTTAGGATGGCAAGTGAGCAAAGCAGCGAATCCTAAATGACACACACTTTCCTTATAGTCTTTAGTATGATATATTAATTTACATTGGTGCAAGCAATGGAAAAAAAACACACTGATTTTTTTTCTTGCTTCTCTGGATAACTAGATATTATGAAATCCTCACTTGCCAGAAATCAGCATGAGAGACGGTTGATGACTGACACCAATTCTTTTGAAAACAGTCATACTCGACCTGTGATAGATGTAATTGATTGTGCGGAAATTGCTGCCAAGGACGGTCCAATTGACACATCAACAGAGCTTACACTAATTTCTAGAAATGTTTGGCATCAGAAAGTAAGCAAAAGTCCTACAGGGTCATGCATCAACTAGCACAGAGGCTCCCAGTGTGAATCCATAGGATTTACATACACATAACTTATCATAGTGTCACGCAGCATCCATCACCGAGGTTCTCAATGGCCACCTTCTAGAATCACAAATGCAGAATTCATTTAAGTACATGCATTACCCATCACAAGGTCTTCCATTTTGTACCCTCCAAAGCTATGTGTCCCTGACATTTTAGATTGTGTCTAGGAACAACAATATTTCCAAAGGGACAAAGAAGTAACCATTGGATGTACCTCACCAATATTTGCACATCTTCAACATATTGTCGAAGTGTCCGATCGGAGCTAGAGAAATAAAGGGGGAAATAAGTTAATGTGGGATTTTTTCAAGGCAACTTCAAGGAATTCACCAACATCAACATATGGTTTTCAATTCAGAAACTGACTTCAAGAAGTTGATCCAGCTCCCATTCATATGTATGAAGCATCTACTAACTATGCAGCTCACCCTGTAGTAATTGCAGCCTTAGACCACTGCACGAAGGAAGTAGTTAGCTAGGTTCAGCCGAAAAGTGTTCCAAGCACAGCATTAACTATGGAGGCTGGTAGAAGTGTTGCCAGCACATCATTACTATGGAGGCTGGTAGAAGTGTCGCAAACACATTATTAACTATGGAGGCTAGTAGAAGTGTCGCAAACACATCATTAACTATGGAGGCTCATACTGGTACGCAAACACATCATTAACTATGGAGGCTCATACTGGTAGGCTGTACCATCAAAGGATTACATGACAGTCTGGCCTTTACCCAAATAAACCTATGGCTGCAACGCATCTTTTGAGGCTTATGGATCCATCAACAGCACGAGGCTTCACAAACTATCTAAGAGCTAACATGCGTCAGATAGAACTTGAAACACAAACTCTTGGTTCACAGTATTGGGAGCATGATCAGTACAATGTGTCACCTAGCACATTATATGGAGGCCTCCTAGTTGAAAAGGTTCCACTGACGCTATAAGACTTGTCTCGGCGTCAGGTCTAGCAAAACTTGCACAGACCTTTGGGCCCTCACCCTCGAGTTGGTGTGCTCAGTTCGTTGCTGTAGCAGGACATTGCAAATTGGTCTGAGAACTGTGGGATACAGTTTGGATACAACCTAGGTGTGCCTAAAAAGATGACATTGTTTGTTGACATGGACACAAGAGGAAACTATGAGACCTTGAACTCAGGAATGTTCTCAGCAGAAGGATGGATCGCCCTGCATTTGGATTCTGTTAGCTCTCTTCTGAACACAAAACATTGATTGCCAAGGCATGTTACCAGTCAACTTTGGACCAGTGGCAAAGGGAAAACGATGCATCCTTTGGATAAGCTTGTGAAAAAGGATATCTGCGTTACTAGGAGAAACCTAGCTGGTTTTACCGTAATTAGTGACAAGAACAAGTATATGAGAAAACTTTGAGGTAGAGAGGAGTGTTGTGGTTGGAAAACAGTAAGATCGATACATTTCACTTTGTCATGCAATTATCATTTGTCGACGATAGAGGAAGGGCTTTGCTGAATCTTGTGCAAGGTAAAATATCATGTCTCTCTCTTTTTCCTATTTTACTGAACCACTTCGATGAAACATCGAGGTTTTCTTACTTTAGTTGGATGGTTCATGCAGGTTGTGTGTAAGACACTGATGGATGCGCTGTTTCCTGGATGAAGGAGTTATAGGTACCGCACCTAGGTGCAGCCACCAGTATATTGTTTGCAAATGTATATAGGCGAAGAGTTGATGCCGGGTGGCCGTGGAAAACCCCAGTAAAGTTTAGTTGTTTTGTACAAGCCCAAGAGAGAAACATGTCAGACTACACTGCGGCCATAGAATAGAAATGTGAAAGTACCAAAGGGGGCTGTGTGGTTGCGCTATTTGTAAGGTACTCCATCCGTCCTAGAATATCTGTCGTTCTCGCTTCCCAAGAAACAACTTTAACAAAATATATATTAAAAAAATATTATTATTTATGATACATAATTAGCATCATTGGAAAGATCTTTGAATCTAGTTTTTTAACAAATTTATTTGGAGACACAAATGTTGCACATATTTTGTACAAATTGAGTCAAAGTCGTGGCACGGACACCGAAAACGACAGATAAATTGGGACGGAGGGAGTATAACCGTATAGGTCAGCGGTTTCTGTCTCTGGGTGTTGTAAAGCTTCAGGCTGCCCTGACGAAGCCTTGAAAGAATGGCTGAATATTAGATGAGTTATGGTTCTCAGAAGAGGCACGTCATGATATTATGCTGTTCTCGGACATTGGGGCCTGCAGTTGTGCCATTGTTGAGTAGACAAGTTAGAACGAATAATTGAATGGAGCAGCAGCTTGTGATGCGTGGCTGGTGAGTGGCAGAGAGAGGATATGTGCCAGCAATGGGAAGGGAACCCGGTGGCAGTCTGGCAGAGGTGTTGCTAGTGTCTCGCAGTTGCTGGCAAAAGCAGAGCCTGAACCGAGAAGGTGAAGCCGCGACTCCTGCTTGCGTTCAATCCCTCTAGCTCTGAAGATGGGTTGTGCTTCTGAAGTCGTACTACTCGTACGTAGTAGAATTGTAGAAATGCAGCAGGCAGGAATTCAGAAGCGTAGCCGAAGCCGAGTGGCCTGTGGCGGATGCCTTTATAA
This sequence comes from Miscanthus floridulus, assembly GCF_019320115.1. Classification (NCBI taxonomy): domain Eukaryota; kingdom Viridiplantae; phylum Streptophyta; class Magnoliopsida; order Poales; family Poaceae; genus Miscanthus; species Miscanthus floridulus. The sequence goes on from NC_089589.1 coordinate 89,778,248, forward strand.
GGAAGGAAGGGAGCATGTGGCGAAGTCAGGTAGCAGCATCGTCGTCCGCTCAGAGCCAAAGCCCACCACGATTTACGCAACACGACGACACGGCATGGACCGGGGCCCGGCGGCAGAGCCCCCGGCGTGGATGGCCGCTGCCGCGCGTAAGTGGCTGGAGAACGCCGGCGTCACGGCGGAGGGCGCCCTGGACCGGGCCTTCAACGCGCTGCCGCTCTCCGGCGTGCGCGTGTTGCCGCGCGCTCTGCTCGCTCCGCGTGCTGCCTTACCTAGCAGTGCGTGCCTCTCCCTCCTTCCATCCTGCCTTGTAGCCCAGCAGCTCTCGGGGCGTTGGAGTTTCATGCATTGTTTTTTAGCAATCACATTGAAGACATAAGGTAAGACTTAACTTGTACAATGTTATGCAAGTCCTAAAAAAAATGTTACGCAAGCTGTCGCATGAGGATTAGATAAACCCATTGTGTATGGTTGTCTTCTTCTTCTTCTTTTTGTCTCTGAGCCAGCGCACAAGGTACGTAAGACCATCCCAACTTGTACAATGCTATACAAGCTGGCGTATGAGAATTGGAGTGAGTGCAAGCATGGCTTACATATGAGTTGCATTGAGTAATCATGATTGACCATCGACATGTATATCAACATTTTTTAAGGGGAAGATGGGGTGCGTGAAAAAGTCCCCACCTGATCCAAGACTTTGCTTCCATTCTTGATCTCTATAGCCTTTTTACCCTTTTGGCAGTCAAGTATATTAGTTTGTCTTATATACAATCTAGTATAGTGTCGTCCCGTGTAATCTTGAGAAGTTGCATGAGCTTGGTTGTTCGGAGTCAAAGCGTATCCATAATCGACAGGAACGAGTGGTGTTCGAGACTATGAGTCATGCGGCATGATCAGAAACTCACAACCTAGGAGTTAGATGATGGCCAATACTGATTTAATTTGGATATGTGCACTAACTTGAAGACCTTGAATATCTTGGAGGCAAAACCAGAAGGTGACAGCTTGTATTTCCTTCTCATCAACTAAAAAAAGGAAACAACCAATTAGGATATAACCATAGTAAAGAAAACCAAAGTACAAAACAAAACAATGGACATACTTCTATACTTGTTCTACAACCAATCCTGTGAGCGTGGCGTTGGTGTCCTCCGAATCCAGCGACTTCAGCAGGTGGTCAGCGTCTTCAACTCTGATGTCCCTTTGAATTGGGACAGCCACAGTTGTTGTAGTTAGTGATGCGAATCGGACGCTACAAATTGTAATTGGAAAGGTCATGGGAAAGAAAATGGTCACCGTCCGTCGACACTAGCTTGCACTTGCGTGGTCCCTAGCATGGTGGCTGGCTCTAGCAGTGAGAAATGGCTGTGGAGTAGGGAGAGTGGGGAGGAGGAAGAAGGAGCAGTTATGGCTTAGGGCGGGATGACGTGTCGTGCGGCCGCCAGGCGGCTAGGGGTAGGTGGCTGCTGGCTGGCAAGTAGCTGTGGCCTGCGCTGCCCTGCCGCTGCGGGTAGCAGCGTGCAGCACACAAGCGCGGCAGCGGCATGCAGTGCAGATGCGCGGTTGCCGTGCCCATACGGTCCTCCATGAGTGGTGAGTCTGTGCGGTCTGCTCGCGGCCACCAGGTGCAGGAGGGTATCGAGGGACGGGGTGGAAAATGGATGGATGGGGTGAAGGATTGCCTTAAATACCTAGGGTTTGTCTTATTTGGGCTGGGCTAGTTTGACATTGGGCCAGGACATGTATTTGGGCCTCTAGGTATTTTTTACCCATGGGTTAATGGTTATGGGAACTATGAACGCTGCAGCACCCGCGTACCCATTTGGTGATGGTTTTTCCCAATTAGAGACCCATGGGTGATTGAGCGACCATTGTCGCCGCTTTCACTACCATAGGAGACAGAAGCGACGGTGTGATACTTCCACCGTCGGTTGGATTGATAGCGAGGCCTGGAAAGGAATCAAACCAGAAGATAAAACTTCTAGCACCGATAGTTGAACCATCGATGTGACGGCGCTAGTGGGGTTGAATTCCACAGTCGTATGGAATGCCCAGCCGACTAAGATACGTGTTATGGCCGCTGGCCCTACACGACCGTTTGGTCTACCGGCAGTAAATTTAGCGTGAGTGTTGAATGTCCTAACTTCCAACACCGTCGCATCACTTCCACTGGGAACCGTCGTACGTCATCTTTCCTGATGTGTATGCCTAGATCACGCATCTTAACTGCTCTAATAAAAACCGCCACACCTGTTTTAGACTATTAAACTAAATCCTGGCTTTGTTTAGTTTAGTTTGTAAATGTTCGTGCTATGATGACAAGATAAGTATATATAAGCTTATAAATGCGACAACAAAATTCGAACATGATAGCTGGAAACGAAATAATTCAAATCCGAAAACTATTAACACCGGCTCCAATGCAAGGACAGCTGCCTTTGTTAATAGTTAATAGAGAGAGGCGTGTAATAGATGCCGCCTTTGTTAACCGTTAATAGAGGCAGACATCTTAGGTATGTCCGTCTCTGTGCATGGTTGATTAACAGTGATCATTTGCCAGAGACAGCTGCGGTTTCTGCCTCTAAATTGTTTTTGACCGTCTTTAAAAATGCTTTCATACCGACCAATTTACATAAGCGGTGACATGTGCAAATGTCATGCATATGTCTGTGGTGTCCTTGAAAGTGGAATTGGAATAGTATACATCAATTCGTCCTGACTGCCAAGGCTAGCCTTGTCACGTACGAGGAACAGAACGACTAGAGAAGCAGCTCATCGGACGACAGATACCCCGATATGGATCACTATTGTTTTAGTTTCTACAGAGTGGTCAGTGAAAATAATCACGGCTGAAAGTTGGCACTGTACTTACGCAATCTGGATTTAGTCACGATATGCCACTGTTGATCAAAATTTGCTCTCGCTTCTCGGCCAGCACAACAACTCTCTGTGCCTTAGAGTTTGGTTTGGATGAGCTAGAGCTGGTTACTAGTTGAGCTAGCTAAATAGGTGTGTAGAGGGGATCTGTGTCGTATTTGAGTGAGTGTTTTTTAACCTCAAATTGTGCTTCCCACGTAAATTTGTATAAATGGACGATACAAGTAATGTTTTTCTATCAGTCTCCAAAATGATAAATAGGGAAGTACAAGTCTCCTTTTGTTGTTGGCTTGTGATGACTTAAGGAGTAACTAGGAAGAAAATAGTTGAGGACACTATCTTGTTCACTTTATTTATGCTCTGGATAAGATAGAGTTGGGTGGAAATTGGACAATAAAGGTAGATTTTCTGTGAAAACTACATATAATGCTCTGACCATTAATGAAGGTGGTCCTGCATTTAAACACATTTGGAAAGGAAAGATCCCAGCCAAATTAAAAATCTTTCTATGGCTAGTTGAGAATAATGACATACTAACCAAAGATAATATGGTTAGAAGAAACTGGAAAGTGTCATCCCTCCTGCTATTTTTGTGATCAAGGTGAAAATGTGAATCACATGTTGTTTTTGTGCTGTATTGCTAGAACGGTGTGGGCTACTATTGCTACTTGCCTGGGGTTTTCTGATATCTCTACAAATGCTTCTCAAAGATGGAAGTGGTGTGAAAAGTGGCTCCCAAATGGCAAGAAACTTTTTCTGTGGGGATTGCTGGCTTGCTGCCATCTACTAGGCAATTTTGAAAACTCGAAACAGACCATGTTTTGATGGAAAATTGTTGAATAATCCTATTGAGATTATCTGTCATGTCCATGCGCTTCTAAGACTCTGGGCAGGTCTTCTAAAGCTGCTTGCCGAACCATCAAATGCTCTTATCAAGACAAGGCTGCTTCCAGACGTGGATGAAGATGAAGACGCAGAGCAGGATCTGATGAGTGGTAGCAGGTAGAGTTCATTATACACCATGAGAAATTGTGAATATAAGTCGTATACACTAAAATAAACCCATGCGATTAATTTTCGTCAGCTGTGCTCAAACAATAAACAATGTGTGATAGCTGCCTAGCAGCCATGCATGTCGAGCAGGCGAGCAGAGGGGAGGCGAGAATGCGGCATATGACTCAAGGAATTAGGCCGACATGAGCCTTCTAGAGGCATTGGTCCAACTAGAGGGCGGCATGAAGGAAAGTAAAGAGGTTAGGATGTGTGTGGAAGGAGAGGTGTCAAAAACCAATCAGACGACGCCGTTTAACCGAGGCGACGTCAATGGATTGGCCTGACTGCGCACAGATTCCAACTCCTTTGTAAAGACAAATGAGAATTTCATGGTGCTTACTTAATTTGGACGCAACGACTTATCATATTTAATAAAAAAATAAACCAGCATGACAATTGTTCGCCAGCTCTATCGAAACAGTAAACCACGATGATTTCGTGACACGCGCATGATTTGGATCCAACAGCTTGTACTATTTAATTAAATAATTTATTGAACACAATTGTGTGCCAGTTGTGTCAAAACAATAAACCACAAAGATTTCATGACACGTAGTTGGTTTGAATCCAATACTTTGTCATTTTTAATGAATTTGTACGGCAGTTATCTGCCAACTGTGTCGAAATAGTAAGCTACAAGGATTTCACGATGTACACTTGATTTGGATCCAATGGCTTGCCATCTTAATTTACTTATGGCAATCCACCAATGTTTTGAAATAGTAAACGATGAAAATCTTTACCACCAGCAGGCAGTGTTGAAATAGTAAACGACAAGGATTTCATGATAGATACTTGGTCTGAATCTATAATTTTGTCGTCTCTAAATGAATTCATATACTTGTTTGCCAGTTACATTAAAATACTAAATAAATTGTGAGGTTTTCGTGACATATATTTAGTTTTTGGTGTTTGTTGCCTCACACATCTTTGTGAGTTGCCTATAACTGCCCTTAAAAAAAGGCAATCGCTGCACCAATATAATTCATATGACCACATGATACATGCCCTATGTCCTGGATTTGAAAATTTTCAAATCTAGAAAGGAATTGGAAGTAGGACAAATCAAATCTAGCTAGTTGTATGTTATCTGGAAGTAAAACTAGGACATCTGATACAGTGAAACACATCGGGAGATAATTAGTTTGAAATACTTGTCTATCAAATTATTGGCATATTCTTATATGTATATCAATCATCTCAAATACCTAGATATTGGAAAAGAAAACATCTTATGTGACAAAGACAATCTTAGATATGAATTATTATTTAAATTAGATGCTATTGTTCTATAAACTAACACCTAATTGGAAGAAAAGAAAGCTACTCATTCTATCTGTTTTATTATCACCACTCTCTTATAGTCACTATCTTAGCTAGAGTAGTAACAAATTAATGCAACAACTAGTGTGGTTGGTCAAAATAGATGATAACCCTTGGCAGCCCGTGAAAGCGATGACATGTCATGGTGGTGGTGGGGTGTGGGGGGAGGCCTCAGCATCTGTAGAGAGCAGAAACATTGAAGTCCACACAACCCCCCCCCCCCCCCCCCCCCGACATGATGACCTTCCCATCTTCCCCATTTCTTTTTCCTCCCTCTTGTCCACTCTCTATCTCCTAAGAAATCCTAAAGGTCACGCCTTCCACTCTTTGCCGCAAAAAATCGAGTCATAGCCACCACCATGTTGACCGCAAGCCAACTCCTCCGTCCTCGCCTGGCCACAATCTAGGACTTAGTCCCCTGCCCCCCGCGTTCTTTCCGCTCCCTCACCCCAAACTCCAACAGAGGAGTCACCACTAAGCGTGTCCCCAAAAGCTGCCTTCGCCGCCCCTACCTCATCGTGATTTGAGATTCATCCCCCATTGCACGTACCCCTAAAGCTCGCAATTTTCCTCTACCCCATCCCCAAAATTCGATTGGTCATAGCCGCCACCACACCAGGAAACCCTAAAGACTGCGTCTTACCCCTTACCCACCCCGCCCCACCGCCTCACCATGATCTGGGACTCGCTGGTCACAACACCTCTTGTTGTGCAACATCAGGTACGTTGTGTCATGATTGCTATCCTTTTTTCATCTCATGCTTTCCTTTCCCACCTCTCCTTTACTATTTTCATCGTCCGATTTGATCCATCTCCTCCCGCCCCCCATGGATTACCTTTTCTCGCTTCTTCACTGCGCTCAGAGCTTTGGAGCCTATTTGTGACTGCTTCTGGATCGCTTGTGGTGAAAAGAAGTTGCCCGACCGCCGCAAATGTGACGATTCCTAAGCAACTTATCTTTCTGGTGATTCTCCTCCCCATGCTCTTTCAATGTTGAAGGAAAAGTTGTTCTCAAACCCCAGTGGGAGAAATCATGCTGATTTCTCAAGCCACCATTTAGCCTGGGCACGATCACCACCGGGTCGTGTCGTGCCGGGCTCGGGCCGAGCCAAAAAATCAGGCTTCGCATCATGCTGCCGGCCCACGGGTTGCATGGCCATCTATAGTCACATCCCCTCGTGTCCCCGTCATAGTGCTCATCCCTCTTTCCCTGTGATTCCTAGCTGCCAGACACCTCCTCATCAGTGTTCGTGCCCCCCTCCTCTTCTCAACGGTCGCACGACCTCTTCCTCCTCCGCACCGTTGCCGTTGCCACCTCTTCTTTCTTGTCAGCACCCGCGTGGTTTCTTTCTTCTTGTCGGTGCCCGTGTTGCTTCTTCCTCCTCTTCACTGGCAGCACACCGCACATCGGTCTCCCTCACCACAATGCATTGCCCCTCTAGCCCCCTTGATCCAACACAACGGCAGCCCTAGGATCTTCTCTAGGAGACGATAAGGCACTAGATCCATCAATCTAGCGCTCCTACTTGCGGCGAGGTCACTGCAAGAGGGCATAGTCATAGCGGTGGCCCTAGGAGACCCTTTGGGAGAAGACGGGCGAGTGTAGAACTTCTCCTATAAGTAGACTCCCAAATGCCATATTTTTACATACTTTGCTTCTAATCAAAGCTAGCTATGGTAGAAAGACAAATTTGATTCCAAGTGTGGTTTGATAAAAATTGTCACAAACAATCTTGGTTTGGTGGGGAAGTTTTTTCTTCGGGTTGGGGGCGTCCGTCACATCCAAAGGGAAAGAAAATTTTGACTTTCCCTTCTATGAGGTTTAGGTGCTATCTCTCGTCCTCTGCCAGCTGTGCGTGCGTGTGGGCCCCTTGGGGACCTGAGCCATACCTTAGCTAGGTCAGGAGTAGGTCCGATCCACTCCAGTGTGCTGCAGTGGGATCAGTCGGGACTGTGAGGTCCAGCTCACTGCTCACACCAACGGAGGCAGTAGTGCGTTCCATAGCCCTAGTGCTATAGTGTGTCCACACAGTGGCTCATGGGCCCCATGCAAACAATTAATCCTACCATGGATCCATAGATCGAGCGAAGGCGGGGAGCAGATTGGGCTGATTGGTGAAGGATCCTGGCGTAGGCGAAGCGTTCTGGATGCAGATTTGGGGTGTGGCCCACCGTGGGGACAGGAAGGCGCTCTTCTACAAATGTGTCGGTGAACTCCCACTGATAGGGATGGGAAGTGCTCGGCGGCGTGGTGCTGTGCCAGTGGCAGCCGATGAGCCAAGCGGGGCGGCAGCCTATGGGCGCAGTCTGCGACAGCTCCGACGTCGCCAACCGACAACATCGTGGTCTGGCCAGGAGCTTGTCGTGAAGGGCGCTGTCTGCTCCATCGCCATAGACCGCTAGCTTGTCCAGGAGCCCCACGGGGACGACACGGGTGAGGTCGGCGCTCTGCATCACATCCTCATCGGGTTAGTGTTGGGCATGGAGTGCCATGTTGAGTCCAAGATAGACTTTTTAATCCTGCTCGGTGCGACTCATTTGCAGAGGCTAGTTTTGACTCTGACAATCACGATATGGATACTCCATTGTTGGTGGTTCAATTACAATAGCCCATGGTTTGACTTTGAACCACAGAAGAAGCTATGGCCGCCTATATTTCTTGTCACGAAAAATATGGGTATTGTGTGGATTCTTGAAGATACTACGATTTGGTAATAGTGTCAGCACTAATATCATAGCTTCATTTACTAGTATTGAAATCGACAGTGCTAGCGCCTAGACGTCCGAATGGACGCCCGCGTCCGGACGCCAGCGCCTACACTCCATGTACCAAGCCAACCCCACGCGGCGTCTACACCCCTCCCGATCCCACATGACGTCTACACCCCGCCTGACCCCTCGTGCCCCCTCCAGCAGCTGCAACAGGTGGGTCGCATTACAACATGTGAACGCAACACCTAATCTACTTTTAAAACATCCAGATATAATATTTGCAACATAATTTGAAGATAGATGAAACACATGAAACATGCGTCTAAAACACTTGAAAACATTTGAAAATCATTGCAAACATATGCAACATCCTGATAAAACACTTGCAACATATGTGTGAAACATATGCAACATACAGATAAACACACTTGCATCATCCACAAAAGTTATCATAGTGTGACGCACACATCCAACACTGAGGATCTCAATGGTCACCTTCTTGAATCACAAATGTAGAATTCATTTTAGGTACATGCATTACTCATCACAAGGTCTTCCATTTTGTACCCTCCAAAGCTATGTGTCCTTGACATTTTAGATTGTGTCCATGAATAACAATGTTTCTAAAGTAACAAAGAAGTAACCATTGCATGTACCTCTCCAATATTTCCACAACATCAACATATTGTTGTAGTGTCTGGTCGGAGCTAGAGAAATAAGGGAGGAAAGAAGGTAATATGGCATTCTTTCAAGGCAACTTCAAGGAATTTACTAGCATCAACATATGGTTTTCAATTCGGAAACTGACTTCAAGAAGTTGATCCAACTCCCATTCATGTGTATGAAGCTTCTAGTAACTATCAACTCACCCTCTAGTAATTGCGGCCTTAGACCACTACATGAAGGAGGCAGTTAGCCATGTTCAGCCAAAAAGTGTTCCAAGCACAACATTAACAATGGAGGCTGGTCGAAGTGTTGCAAGCACACCATTAACAATGGAGGCTGGTAGAAGTGTTGCAAACACATCATTAGCTATGGGGGATGGTACTAGTAGGCTGTACCATCGAAGAATTGCTAGACAGTCTAGCTCTACCCAAACAAAACTATGGCTACAGCACATCTTTTGAGGCTCGTGGATCCTTCAACAGCATGAAGCTTCACAAACTATCAAAGAGCTAACTTGTGCCAGATGGAACTTCAAACACAAACTCTCGGTTCATAGTACGCATAGCATGATGAATACAATGTGTCACTAAGCACATCGTATGGAGGCCACCTAATTGAAAATGTTCCACTGACGCTGCTAGACTTGTCTTGACATTAGGTATAGCAAAACTTGCATAGACCTTTGCGCCCTCAGCCTCGAGTAGGTGTGCTTGTTTTGTTGATGTAGCAGGACATTGCAAACTAGTCAGAGAACAATAATGGGCTACATCTCTTGTTGATATGGACAGAGGAGGAAACTATGAGACCTTGAAGTCAGGAATGTTCTCAATAGGATTGAACGCCCTACAGTTGGGTTCTGTTAGCTCTTTTCCTAACCCAAAACATAGATTGCCAAGGCATGGTACCAGACACCCTTGGTCTTGTGGAAAGGGAAAATGGTGCATCCTTTGGATAAGCTTGTGAGAAAGGATAGTTGTGTTACTAACAGAAACCCAGCTAATTTTACTATAATTAGTGATAAGAACAAGTATATGAGAAAAATGTGAGGTAGAGATGAGTGTTGTAGTTGGAAAATAGTTAGATTGATACATTTCCCTTTGTCGAGCAATTATCATTTGTAAAGGATAGAGAGGATAGGCTTTGCTGAATCTTGTGCAAGGTTAAATATCATGTTTCTCTTTTCTCCTATTTTACTGAACCACTTCGATTAAACATTGAGGTTTTCTTACTTTAGTCGGATGGTGCATGCAGGATGTGTGTAAGACACTAATTATTTGGAAAACAATCATACTTGACCTGAGATAGCTGTAATTGATTGTGTGGAAATAGCTGCCAAGGATGGCCCCATTGATACATCAATAGATCTTGACACTAATTTTCACAAATGTTTGGCATCAGAAAGTAAGCAGAAGTCCTTATCAGGTCATGCATCATCTGGCACACATCCTCCCAATGTGAATCCATAGGATTCACATACACAGAAGTTATCATAGTGTCACGCACACAACCAGCACTAAGGATATCAATGGTCACCTTCCAAAATCACAAATGTAGAATTCATTTTAGGTACATGCATTACCCGTCACGAGGTCTTCCATTTTGTAACCTCCAAAGCTATGTGTCCCTAACATTTTAGATTGTGTCCATGAATAACAATATTTCTAAAGTAACGTAGAAGTAACCATTGCATATGCCTCACCAATATTTCCACATCATCAACATATTTCTGAAGAGTCCGATCGGAGCTAGAGAAATAAGGGGGGAAAGAAGGTAATGTGAGATTCTTTCAAGGCAACTTCAAGGAATTTACCAGCCTCAACATATGGTTTTCAATTCAAGAAACCAACATCAATAAGTTGATCCAGCTCACATTCATGTGTATGAAGCTTCCAGTAACTATGCAGCTCACCCTCTAGTAGTTGAGGCCTTATACCACTAAACGAAGGAAGCAGTTAGCCAGGTTCAACCAAAAAGTGTTCCAAGCACATCATTAACTATGGAGGCTAGAAGAAGTACTGCAAGCACATCATTAACTATGGAGACTGGTAGAAGTGTTGTAAACACATCAAGAACTATGGGGGCCGGTACTAGTAGGATGTACCATCGAAGGATTGCTGGACAGTCTGGCCTTTACCCAAGCAAACTTATGGTTGCAACCCATCTTTTGAGGCTTGTGGATCCATCAACACCGTGTGCCTTGATAAACTATCAAATAGCTAACATGTGCTAGATGGAACTTCAAACACAAACTCTTGGTCTACCAGTCATGTCATCGTCTTCAATCAGACAGGCGATGAATGGCACTAGCACGTCACTGCCTAGCAATAAGTAGAGCACATCATGGATGCCAGTCCAGCCTATGCTATAATGTGATTGCAGCAAGCTCCATGGATAAGTCACTCCCATTTTGTACTAGTTTCATGCATTCTTTTTTAGCAATCATATTGTTTTTTATTTCTAAAATATGATCTAGGTAATTGTGATTGGCTAGAAATTTGTTGTCAGATACTTCTAAAACCAAAGCAGATTATTGGGGGTTTATGCAGGTCCAAGTCTTTTTTCTATTTTGGTGGTGCCTGGGTCAAGCGTTCATTAACCCATGGTGTGTGGTTGTCTTCCTTGTCTCTAAGCTAGCACATAAGGTAAGACTATCTCTTAACTTGTATAATGCTATCCAAGTCCTTGTCAAAAAAGGCTATGCAAGCTGGTGCATGATGATTGGATAAACCCATTGTGTGTGGCTGTCTTCTTTCTTTGTCTCTGTGCTAGAACCGCCTAATCTAATGCCTCTCAGAAGTACTCGTCTTCTATTAGACACTAAGTACTCAAGGAAGGACACCAAATTGCGCGGTTCCATCGAGCACACCCCAAGGGAGAACCTGAAAATCCACATTTTTCTATCAGGATCACAAATGAGAGAATAAAGCTTACATCATTATTAACCATTTCTTACATCGCTTTTCATGCAACATCAGAGTATAATATTTATTATTATAATAGCAGAATATAATCATGTTATCAGAGTTATGCACAATTTAATTGAACAACGGAATTAAATATCTATTCCTGACATGATGAAGCATTGATATATATATATTATGACAACAGCTTATAAAACTTCTATTTATGAAAACATTTCGTAAGAGTTATAAATAAAAACTATGATCGCAGCGTAAAAGAATCCTCTCTGAGCCCACCAGGAGGAATCCACACACAAGAGTCAGCTCTAGCATCCACCTGTCACCTGCAACAAGGGAAAATAAAACCCTGAGTACTCAATTGTACTCAGCAAGACTTACCCGATAGGAGGAAAGAAAAGACTCCAAGGATATGCAAGGCTATCTAGCTGGTGGGTTTATTGCATCTGTAGGAGCATTACTAAATGTGCATCCTTATATTCGATTTTATTAGCAGTCAACATTAGTTCATTAACCAACCATTCTATGTAAGCACCTGTGCTACTTTCAAGCAGGTGGTAAGCAATCAGAATCATTTTACCATCTTTCATCTTCCAGTTCTTACTACGATGCTAGAGTGTAGACAAGTCGTACTTACACGGGGGCGATTCACGAATCAATGAGCCCAGCTGGGTACCCTAAAACACACGCCCCTCTTGTACCCCAGGCATAAGCAGGACCAACCCACTACCCTCCTATCATAGGGTCCAGGTCCCCATCCAAACTTGGACTCCAAGCCCCCGCTCCTGAGTCCTGGACTTAGAGCGGTGCAAGGACCTCCTCCCAAAAACCACCATGAAAGTCGGTCTGAAAAGAGCCAGAACCCATGACAATAGAGTAATAAGTCTTCCCTGTGCCCATACCCAAGTATGTGCTCGGGATAATAAGTCTATGACTTGCCTAGAGTCCAATGCAACGGCCGATCCTTAACCGACACAGATAGGGAAAATAGTGTAACCAAGCTATGTCCCATTGGCTGCAAGACACAACCTCTTACACCTACCAATACCCAAACCATATCCCTGCTCGGTCTCCATTTTTCCTTTCACCATTTATATATTCCAAGTGATAATAATACAATAATATATTTCCTATCTCTCGCGAGTGACAGGCAATCACTCGACTTCTACCGGAGTCCTATAGCATAGCAATCTACATGATCCTATCATACTAGTAAGACTCATAGGATAAAGATATATATATGCAAGTGGGTTTCATTCAACTCCTTAAAACTTAATGCACAAATATAATTTAAAGTGCAGAAAAGTAGGGGTTATGCACCGGGGCTTGTCTGGGTAAAATATAACCAAAAGTTAGCATTCCATCTCCGTGACATGATCCTTGGCACCATCTTTTCAGCTACTCCAGTTGATACCATCGATCCACCGTCGTTCCTATTATGATAGGTATTGATGCAAATGCGTAGATGTAAATAATCAATGACAGTCGAAATGCTTAGAAATCCGATCACGCCTCACAAGCTAACGAGATAGCTCTAATGCGCTAGTCTACGTATCAACATCGTCGAGAAAAGGTGTCATTTCCCAAGAAGTGTTTTAGTTATACAATTTCAAGGTGTTTCTTTATTTCATTTATTTGATTTACTATATTCGAAATAGGACATCATTATCTATCTAGCAAACTAATTATTTTAGAGCTACAAAAATTATAGTGAGCAGCTAATAATATTAGTAATTTACTGTAAAATTTTGAGAGTCAATACTATCACCGGTTTATCACGGAAATTCCTACAAGTTCACATTTTAACACTATGAAGCACGTTAAAATAATTAGAGCAATCCTAGAAACATTTTAAAACTACATGAACCAAATACGCTAATAGATAGATCATGATTTTAGGAACTTAATAAAATTGGTTTCATAATTTTTGGACAACTACACAAATTTATATTGATTTTACAAGTTTATTTTTGAAACTAAATTAACAATTGCTTTAGAAAACTAAAAGGGCTAGCAGCCACCAAATCAGCCCACGGCGGGCACGACCTCAGCGTGGCCCACGACCGGCGAGCCGGCTTGGCCCGCAGGCGCACAATGCGCGGCCCATGTGCCGGCGGCACCACGCTAGACCAGACGGACGCGCGGCCTAGGAGCAGGCGGAACCAGGCCAGCCTAGACGGACACGCGGCCTAGGCGGGGTAGGTGGCGCGGACGGCCCAGGCGGTAGGCAGGCCGTAGCCCAGCAAGCCGGCCCACGCGCTAGGGCAAGGCGGTGGTGGCACATTTATGAATAGGCAACTGCATTTTACTTAATCCACCCACCGGACATCAACACTATTCAAGTGAGTCATGGAAATTACGTTGAGAACCTTGAACAAAATTTCTACTTCGATTCTTACCCTTCTCTTCATTATCAAAAGCAGAGCACGGAAAGGGGAGTACCAGCCGGCAGCGGGAACGGCGCATCCAGGCATGGTGGCTGTGCACCGGCGGTGCACGTGCACGGGGAGGAGTGCATGGTCTGGCGGTGGCAGCCATGACCTAACGATGGCGGGCATGGCGTGCTTGCGCGCACGGTGGCGACGGTGGAAGCAGCCACGATGGGGCACGATGGTGGTAGCGAATGACGGAGGGGATGCTGCGGGGTGTGGCAACTGGCAATCGGAGTGGAGGGCGAAGGAGCAGGTGAGGCAGAGCCACGCGTGGGCTTCGGTGAGAGGGAGGAGAGTGGCGGCGCTGTGGGACAGCCGGCAATGGGAGCGGCCATAGGTGCCAGCAGGAGGTCGCCCGGAGCAGCAGGTTTAGCATGGGCCTGAGGGGCATGCGCGTGCTCACGCGCGGTGGCCGGGCGATGATGGAAGGCACAGTGACGGTGGCCCTACGATGGCACTCCTAGGGCTCAGGCGAGGGCAGTGAGGCGGTGTGGAGCTTGGTGTGGCGAGCGCGAGCCACAGTGAGCTACAGCCAGAGAGAGAGAGCAGAGCGAGGAAGAGTGGAGAGCATGCGAGAGGGGGTGAGCAGGATGAGAGCAGCAGCTCAGCGTCGTTAAGAAGCAGAGGGTAGGGGACAGCAGCAGCAGCAGCTCGGAGGTGGCCTGGCCTGCTCGGCATGGTCATGTTGGTGTAATGACAGTGAGCTGGACAGGAGCAGGGCCACGTGCGGGCAGTGTGAAAAGCGGCAGCGGTCCGACCGGAGCTAGATAGACCAAGGCGAGAGTGCTCTGCTAGTAAAGTCGAGGCCAAGTACATGCGAGAAAATGATGAGGCACCACCATCCCTCAAACTAGTGCATAGACGGAACGACTCAAACTTGGCAGGACCTAAAGGTAGCCAGCTCGGCAAATCATCTATTAACGCTCTCCCAAACAAGGACATGAGGGAGCATGCACACATGGCGCCTACTGCGCTCGCCCAATGCAGCAGCGGCACCAAGCCGAGCAGACGAGAGAGGGCGAGAGAGAGTTGTATGCGACAAAACCAGCAGAGGGAGGGAGAGCAAGCAGCTGGCAAGGCCAGCAAGCTCGGTCCTAGCTCATAATGTGCACGTCATACCGGGGAGGTAGGTGAGATGAGTGGCCAGCGGCACTTTCATTTTTATTTTTATTTCGTTCATGTTTATTTTTAACTAACAAACATCACATTGACACTCGAACAAGCATACCAACATATTCACGATGTTCATATCCTGCTGATGATATGATTTTTCCTGTTTATATTTTATATTATTTTAGCTTCCAAAAATTCATTTTCTAAACAACTTTATGCACTAACAAGCATAACTAAAACTCTAAGGTTTTAATATTTAGCAAATTTTACTTTCAACAAATTTTGTTTATAAAAATTGTTTTCATGCTCAATCCAACCAAACAAGCCATTCGCATTTACTTGCTAGAATCGTTATCGGACATTTTGTAAATACTTTTATGCACTAAGTGAATGAACTCAGATATTTAGTTTAGTCCATCAAAGTGAACCGCCTAAGACTCACTCGTCATCCCATGTGTGTTTTAAACTTTTAAACCCAAAAACTTGTTTTGCTAATTTCTCTTAGGCATTAACCTAGGTGCTAAGCAAGTTCATAACACCAGAGGTGTTACAACCAATCCCCCTAAAAAGAATCTCGTCCCAAGATTCAAAGCAAGAATCAAAAGAGGGGAAACACAATTACATTACGTAGATCAGAGATCACATGAAAGATTACATGACTTCGAATGCTAAACCACATAGGGATTTAGGGATACATGGTTAAGAGCAATCTAATCCAAAAGGTGAGATAGACGAGGGCAATGGAAAAACAACAAGATAATGATTATCCAAAACATGCCATATGACCAACAGATCCAAAAATAGGAGACTGAGAAGTCAAACATCGTGAACCCTAAGACCGAACTAACCAACGGTAGACTTGAACTTCTTCAAAAACTAGATCCTTTCTTCTTCTCAGATTACACCATCACCTCAGACTGACAGACCTAGTTCCACAATGTCAACTAGATCTCGTAGCTCTATTTCAAAAGCAAGGGGAATGGGGATGAGGAAGGAGAGCAAGGACCAAGGGTATCTTATAGTGGTGAGCGGAGATGGGGCACAACGCACCAGTAGTGGAGACGGTGTAGAGGGGGTACACTAGCGGTTCACTCTATGGGGATAAAGCCGGCCTTGGTGTGCTCCCTGTGCGAGCGAGCGAAGGGGAAATAAGGAGAGGAGATAAGAGGGTTTGCTTGATGAGGTAGGCGTGCGGGCAGCCATGTCCCCAAAAGAAGAAAGAAGGGAGGGGGTGGGGGTCCGGTATGGGGGATGAGGCATGGGGGGTCGAGAGCCGACCGAATGCTAGGAAAAGGAGAAACGCACAATGCACAAAGACGGCGAGTGCGGCATGATGCCACGACCACGTCAAAACGGGGTGCTAATTGGCCCGACACAGACGGCGTCCACAGGGCACGCAGCGAAATAACCCAGCATGCGTAGCACGGTCAAGCTAGACACAGGACTTGGGACATGACGTCCACTCAGGCTTCTCCAATCACTCCCGCCTACTCCTGGCTACTTTCCTTTCTTCTTTTTCTTTCCCTTCCTTGACCACATCCATCTTTCATATAAACTAAGACCATATCATACGTTCTTCCTCCAAAACCACCTCCTCCTATTTACCTTGCGAGAACACTATTTCATCAACCTGTTGTGGATTTCCCGTTCGAACAACCGAATATTTTCAAGGAGAATATTTTGTAGCCAAAGCGTTATGGTGGTGTAACTTGGTAAAGGTACTTGGTCAACAACCTCGATACCAGCATGTGCCAAGCAGCGTCACCATGTGGCAGCTGTTCCACAGAGAGCCCTTGGTTTCATCGCAGCACCATAAGCTATTAACCAGGCAACTATTACCAACTTACACGCCATGAAGGCGGTGGGGTCATAGACCACAGAGTAAGGGGAGTATTGCAAGGGATGATTCAAACAACAAGGGTTCCTTTCGCAACAAGGAACAAGGAATTCAAACCCAATGACTGATTTGATTTAAAGAGATTCAAGTGTTCTGCTGGGACATCCACAATTAGTAGATACAGTGTCCTATGTCATTCAATGACGGCTGGTCTATTGGCATCAGAATGGTAACTTCTCTTGTAACCCTCTTAATATCGCCCTTGAAAACCCTAAGCACTTCTAACGAAACTTAAGGTAGATGAACGCAATAACACAGCAAAATAACAAAATGCATATTCCAAACGTCATTAGGCTGGTGCAACATATAGACACTCACTCTCCCATTTTCGACACATGCTTCACCTTCCCTACGGGCGGACGATCTCAACAACTATGGACGAAAAACAATGGCAAGAGTACAATACTGGAGAATAGCGACGAAAAGCACTACTACTACGGGTACCCCTTCCCAAGGCAACTAATCTACTCTGGACCACGCATCTTCATTCCCGGGCTCGGTGGATTCTTCTACCGCCTTGGCTATGGATCTGCCCCCTCTCTTGGCAGTGGCTAAGTGAGAGGAATCAAGGGTTCTACTTCTAACACTTCCAAGGGTGGAGGTGCTGGCAGCACTGCAACACCGGTTCTCCTTCTTTCTGGCGGGTGGACAGGGATCCCCTCCAAGATCGAGGAATCCTGCCTTTCAGTAGCCAGCGTCCTCCACTTGGCCCTAGTGACAAGGTAGGCCTCACCCAGCTGATGGATATGCCAATCTTCAGCCTCCTTCAGAGCTTCTAACATGACAGTCTCCTGACTCTCAGCGGCTGCCGCACTGGCATGCGCTTCGGCGAGCTACACCTGGAGCATCCTAGAGAAGATCTTGGCTTCTTCGGCTCACCGAAGGCACTTCCTCAGCTCTGAGGCTTGCCGGTCATATTGCTCATCCAGAGCAAGCAGGTATGTGGTCAAGTGCACCATGGTAGGACTATCTTCTTGCGCATCCCGCCCTTGCAAAGCCTCCATGCGAGCCCTCCATGCCTGTCGATTCTTTTCCAAAGGTGGAAAGAACCTCATGGGGGTACAGGCAATGGGCTTTTCATAGATCTGGCAAAGGTACCGCAAGGCTTTGCCGGCCACAACCTGGTAGGTGTTGACGAAGCAAAACAAAGTTGCAGTCACATTCCAGGCTTCAGTGATGTCGAGGAACTCTTCACTCTTCCCAATGTAGACGGTAACCTCACACGGCTTAGTGCCATGCTTTTCATACTCATGGCCCTCATACTCGGGATGATCTTTGACTCTGAGCTCTTGCAGGGTGGCATGTAGGATTATGGGAAAACCCTCAATGTTCAGGCAGTAACTACTGAAAGCATGTAGGCCCCTAGTTGGGTTTCGGAGATTAATGACAATACAAGATTACTGTGACTAATGTGTGTTTTGCAGATGCAATTGAGTTAGGTCATGGTAATGGTAATTGACTAGGCAATCATGGTTGTCATGCCCCTACGATGGAAATCATTTTGGTTTTTCAAAGGATGGACGACAAGGTTAAGGATGGACTAGTTCTAAGTGTCGTTTGGTGTTGAAGAGACTCTTAGAGTAGTTTAGGACTTTGTTTTTCCTTTGGCCATACTATTAAGGGGGTATGAACTAGTAGCTTGACCTAGGTGAGTCATAGTGGGTTAGGTGTGGTGCACACTTGTCAAATCTAGCACTAGGTAGCTCCTAAATAGCCCTAAGATCAATTGGACCAAACTTCATTCACATATGATTTTGAGTTGGAAGTGAATGGAGGGTCAAATATTGATCGGACGCTAGTTCCGGTGTGACCGGACGCTGGCATAGAGTCCGGTCAGTTCATTTGATCAAGGTGAAGTCGTCTGGTTGCGACCGGACGCTGAGAGAAGAGTGACCGGACATAGGGTGCCAGAGTCCAGTCAACTCCAGTAAGGTTCCAGAGAGGGAGAATCCTGATCGGACGCGTCTGGGCAGTGCTAACCAGATGCTGGTCAGGTTTCGGCTACTGACCGGACGCTGAGCAGCAAAGTAACCAGACGTTGGGTGCTAGAGTCCAGTCAATATCAGTAAGGTTTTAGAGAGAAATTTTCATGATCGGACGTGTCCGGTCAGTGCTGACCAGACGCTGGTCAGAGTTTGGTCACAACTTAATGGCTCAGTGGCAGGGAGAACTGATCGGAGCGTTCGGTCACCTTGATCAGAGCATCCGGTCACCCCACAGTGGCACATAACGGTTCGTTTTGAACCAGGGTGTATAAATACTTCCTCTATTCATTGGAGGGAGTACTCTTGCCCATTTCAATAGCTAAGAAACACCCCTAAGACAGTGCCAAGGAGAGAAAGAGTCTAGTAAGGTGATTGAGATTTGAGAAACCAACATTAAGGACTCATTAGCAAAAAGAGAGTAGCAAGTGTGCATCCACCCTTCTCATTAGGCTTATTATGGTCAAGTGAGAGTTCTTGCTTGTTACTCTTGGTGATTGCCATCACCTAGACGGCTTGGTGGTGATTGGGAGTTTGGTGATCACCTAGTGGAGCTTGTGGATGACCCAACTCAGGTTGTGAGCGGTTGTGGGTGATTCACCGCGACGGAGTGTCAAAGAATCAACCCATAGAGAGCACTTGATCCTTGCGCGGATCAAGGGGGAGCTACACCCTTGTGTGGGTGCTCCAACGAGGACTAGTGGGGAGTGGCGACTCTCTGATACCTCGGCAAAACATTGCCGCGTTCCTTCTCCTCTCTTTACTTCAAGCATTTACATTTGAGCAATTCAATTCTTGTCTTTACATTATTAGAATTGCCATGCTAGAGTAGGATTAGAACTTAGGATGCTAAACTTTTGTGCGGTAGATCAATAGAATCACATTCTAGGCACAAGGGGTGAAGTGGGCTAAGTGTAGGGTTTAATTATTGCAAAGAATTTTAGAATTAGCCCAATTCACCCCCCCCTCTTGGGCATCTTGATCCTTTCAATTGGTATCGGAGCCTCGTGCTCACGTATTTAGGCTTAACCGCCTAGTGAAAGATGTCTCACGGGGATGGACCTCCTCCTATCTTTGAGGGAGATGATTTTCCTTATTGGAAAATCCGCATAGAGGCATATTTTAGAAGCTCTAGATGTTGGAATTCTTAGAGCCACCTCTCAAGGTTTCCCAAAACCTAGGGATCCCACACACCTTCAAGGCGATGAAGTGAATTACGAAAAATAGAATGCAAAGGCTAGAAACACCATCTTTAGAGGCCTTTGCAAAGATGTGTTTAACCGGGTGAGGAACCACAAGGACGCCCATGCACTATGGTCAGATATTTGTGCACTCCATGAGGGAACTAAGAGCGAGCGTGAGGAGCGCTATCATCTTCTGATGAAAAAGCTTAATTCTTTTGAGATGCTTCCGAAAGAAAGCGCTAATGAAATGTATTCACGTTTGAATGTTCTTGTAGAGGAAGTCAATGGGCTTGGACTTACTCAAATGCAACCATCCGATGTTGTAAGAAAAATCTTGAGTGTCCTCCCCATTGATAAATATGGGCATATTGTGACTGTGCTTCATCAAGGTGATCTTTCCACCGCTACACCAACTCAAATCTTGGGAAAGATCAACGCTCATAAGATGTACATGCACATCACGCCACAAGATGGCTCATCCTCTACAAAGAAGGGAGACAAAGACTTAGCATTCAAGGCTAGCCAAGAGAAGGGCAAAGCAAGAATTGAGTATGAGAGCTCAAGTGATGATGAAATTGATGATGCAAGTCTTGCTCTCATGGTGAGAAAAACCACCAAGATGCTAAAGAAGCTCAACAAGAATATCGTCAAGTTTGATGGCAAGAAAAAGAAGTTCCTCACTAGCACTAGAAGAAAGCCAATCTCCGAGATGGATTGCTATAATTGTGGAGAACTTACTCATCTAGCACATCAATGCACCAAGCCTGAAACAACCCCAATTTCCACGAAGGGAAAACCACAGAGTTGAAGTGTAATAAGACCGTGGTAGATCATATTACCCAAATTCTAGTCGAATATCACATCCATACAATGATATTATCAGAGTACAAATAGTGCGGAATTATATAAATTATTACATCGCCGCATTGGCGGAATCAAAAGTAGCATTCATTCAGAACAGCTTGAAGATAAGATCGCCAAACTCGAGCATAGGAACGAACCCCTCAACCGTCAAACTCCTCGGAGCTATACTCCTCAGCAGAACCTGTGTGCCAAAATTTATCAGTATGATTTGTACTGGCCACTCCCAACCCTATGAGCATTGCTTTGTGGAAATTGGATGCAAGTTGGATATAATCAAAAGGAACCTATAAGGCTGGGGTTTCCTATGTATTAGTATATCAATATTTATTAACAGTTGGTCAAGTTTTAACACCATTCACACACCCATCCCACCCCATTTCCATTCCAGAGCCAGGTTTCGATCCCGGGGATCGACATACCACCATCTCCACACCATCACCATACCATACCATACCATACCATACCATACCATACCATACCAAACCATACCATACCATACCATACCATACCATACCATACCATACCATACCATACCATACCATACCATACCATACCATACCATACCATACCATACCATACCATACCATACCATCGCTCAGTCGACATACCAACTCCCTCTCGGCACTGTCTCAAGGCCCGTAGCCCCTGGCTACGACCGAACACTCACTTCCAGGGGGGAGAAAAGAAGAACTCATCTCACTATCTATTTTAAGTGAAACCCAGGAAAGGTCCATTACCGACGAGTCGGCATATGTATCGATCGATCAACCATACACTCTGCAGAGGTTTTACATAACCACAAGATCCGCCTTCCTCGCTGACCGTCGTCAACTGGGCTGATTCCGGCCGCTTGCTAGCCTAGGATAATGCCACTCTACCATTCAGCCCTGGGGTGGCTGAAACTGTGAGTATTGAGCCAGGTCCACAAGGTCTCCATGAAGTCTCGGAAGGGTGTGGGGAAAATCCTCCATGCCCCGTACCTCCTTACACTATCCGCTATCAACCTAGTAGTAGTGGCAATATCCTACCAAGTAGTCCGGCCATCCCGCACCATATAGGGCGAGTGGTACGTAAGGCTTCCCGGTGAATCTGAGTACTAGTAAGTCCTTAGGGGTGACCAAGCTAGAAGGTCTCCATTAGGGTTTTCATTTACCATGCCACCACAGCACCTCCACCCTGGGCTCCTCCCATCACAGGTTCACACCCAGGGCCACCTCATATACAATTTACCCACCACAGGTATCCATTCCAAGGGTGCCCAGGTAGCACCCCATGGCAAGACTTGCCCCAGGCTCGTCGTATACTCCAACTTGGTCGACACAACCCTCACCCTCTACGCACCCAAGTCACACACGCAACACTCTCCCCATAGTTCAATTATCACCAGTTTCCAACACGCATCAATGTAGTGTAAGCGTAGTAGAAGTAATAAGCATTGAAATATAATAGCAAGCGTGTGACTAGCCTAACCGCAGGGTGAGCAGGGGTAAGGTTGCGTCAAGGTAAAGGCCATCAAGAAAGCATACTACCATGCAATTCCTATCATAATATGACTGTAGCAGTAAAGTAAAGCAATAGCAGTTCTATATTAGCCATGCGTAATAGGTACTATGAGATTGGGTGGGATGTGGCACCTTAGGTGTAGTCGTCTCCGTACTCCTCACAGTACTCACGATCCTCGTCCGTCCGGTTCTCCTCCGAGTCTGCAAACGATCGCATTATAGTCGCGTTAGCGACGTCTATAGAGTAGCACAAAGAAGCAATGAAAATTCAAAAGAGCCAAATGCACTCAAACATAGGTTCATTGCGTAGATCTTGATTTTAGATGAATTTTGGTCCTAGTTTCATATTTTTCTGATGTTGTATGATTTAGTTATGAATTTTCGAAGTTTAAATCATTTCTGAAAATGGAAAAAGGTTGAATTAATCCTGGGCTGACACGTGTCATGCTGTGGTTGGTCCACGTGGCTTGCTGACGTCAGCATGACGTTAGCATCACAGTTCCGAGCTGACAGGTGGGGTCTAGCTGACGTCAGCATGACGTCATCAACGTCATCCACACCGACAGGTGGGGCCAAAGGCTATTTGGTCACTGACAGGTGGGTCCGGTCAAAGTCAACATCGGTCAATGGCGAGTCAACGGTCAACGGTCAACAGTTAGGGTCACTAACAAGTGGGGCCTGGGCTGCTAATGTCAGCAGCTGATGTCAGCGTGACATCAGCATGACATCACCTTAGCTGTGCTGGCTTCTAACATGTGGGTCCCGCGTGACGTCATCATGACGTCAGCATCTGACATGTGGGTCCAGAGTGTCTGTGCTACTGACAGATGGGTCCAGGTCAACGGTCAACATTGACCAGTCAATGGTCAATACAGCCGGGTCCAAACTGGGCCTGGACAGGGCTCGGGTTGGGCCGGTCTGGGCCGGACTGACCCAGACACGTGGCACACTGTGTTACAGCCACGTCACGTCCATGGGCTCTTATTGGGCTGTGGTCTACGACTTGCGGTCTATGGTGGACCGAGTGATGCTGATCCATGGACCACAGACTGGTCTACGGTGGACCAAGTCCACCCTTCGTCTCCCAGGCGTGGTCCATGTACTCCGGGTGCACGCGCAGGTGGCCGGCGAGGGGGGGGTGTTCCCCTGTTTTTCCCGTGGCGGTGCTCCTGTCGGCGGCGAGCTCGCTGTGAGCCCCCATCATGGCACTGGTGTCCGTTTGGGGAGGGGAATAGTTCCCTCACACCGTGGCGACTGCGACGGTGGGGTCAAAGTGGCGGCCAAGGCTTCCCAAGGCGCTGGCCATGGCGAACGGCGGCTCAAGCTCCACCGACGTGCGGGAATGGCGCGGTGCTGCGGCATTGGCCGATTCTGTTGTGCGCGTAGGCGACACGACGCTCCAATGGGCATGTTGGGCATGTCGAGGGGTCCTCTAGGGCCTCCGGTGGCTTTGGCCACGGCGGCAGCTTCCCGAGCACGATGGCGGTGTCGATGAGGCGGCTACGACCCCGGAGAAGTGTCGCGGTGGGGGCGTGTAAGTTTCTACGGGTTCGTGGGGCCACGGCGAGGACGTTCAGGCTCAAAGGCAGGGCTCGGATTCTCATGTGGCCGGTAGGGGCTTCCCGGCGGCCACGGCGGTCATGAAGACGATGGCGAGGCACACGGGTGAACCACGGGGCTCCAACGGGGTGATCACGGTGTAGTCACGGATGTGTGCGTGGGTGCGTGTGTTCCCAGCGGCCGGAGACGGCCCTAGCCAACGCGCTCCCGGTGTGGAGTGCCATGGCCGGTGTGACAGAGTCCGGCGGCGAGCAGGGGAAGAACTGGGTGCTCACCGATGGTGTTGTGGAAGAGGGGATGGTGATGCAGTGGTGAGTCGCGGCAGTGTAGCTCCGAAAGCCATGTAGTGCAGCGTTGCCCGCGTCAGTGATGAAGACGACGGCGTCGTCTTTTGCTCTGACGACCTCCTCCTCCACGGCGGCTTCGGCATTTTCTCCCCTTCCCTTTCTTCCCCTTCTCCCCCTTCTCTCTTGGTTCGGATGCGCTGTGGACGGCCACCAGGTGGCAGCGGGCGACAGGACGAGCGTTAGGGCTGGTGCTTTTATAGCCGAGCTCAGCAATGGAGCTCGATGATCGGCGGATGGAGGCCGAGAGGTGATCGGAGGCGCACGCTTGCATCCAACGGCGCGC
Organism: Miscanthus floridulus; assembly: GCF_019320115.1. Taxonomy (NCBI): domain Eukaryota; kingdom Viridiplantae; phylum Streptophyta; class Magnoliopsida; order Poales; family Poaceae; genus Miscanthus; species Miscanthus floridulus. Next base: position 89,802,958 of record NC_089589.1, read on the forward strand.
GCGTGGTTGCGTGGGTGCGGTGCAAAGGAGACAGGGGCATGCCCCGGGCGTGACCCCCTGGCTCACCCCCTGCCAGTGCTGTCAGCGTTTGGTCGCGCGGTGGTTGAGCACGACGTGGGGAAGAAGAATAGTAGGGCTGACATGCGGGGTCCAGCGGGCAGCGGCTGCAAGCGGAGGCGGGGAGACGCGCGGGTGTGGGCGATGTGCGGCTGACACATGGGGTCAAGTGGCAGCGGCAGCTGGCGAAGGTAGCAGGGCGCGCGGGCGACACGCTGGGCCGCGAGCTGGGCTGTTGCGCGCGAGTTGGGGCCAGCCTGCTACTACACGCGCGTGGGCCAGCGGAGAGGAGATGTGAAGGGCTGGGCCGGTCGGTTGGGCTGGTTGGCGCAAGCCGAGCCTGCGAGGCCTTCTTCTTCTTTTCTTCTTTCTTTTTTTTATTTCTTCTCCGTTGTTTGATTTCAAGTTTGGTTTAGGATTTGAATTCAAAACTGAGGTAACTTATTCGTTGGGTCAGACCTAATGCATCTCTTAGGTTGGGTTTCTATACACGACACTCATCATCACATGGGAGTTCTTGAGAAAAAAAAATTTGTAGTTGGTATTTTTGGTGTGTGGATTTTTGGGTTGTTACAGTCCTACCCCCTTAATAGAATCTCGTCCCCAAGATTAAAGCGTAACGTACTCTTCGAAGAGGTAGGGATATTGTAGCCGGAGGTCAGACTCTTTTTCCCATGTTGCTTCTCTCTCTGTGTGATTACTCCATTGGATCTTGCACATAGGAATAGTCTTGCTTTGGGTCTCTTTGGTATCTCTGCCCAGAATTCTGATAGGGTGTTCTTTATACTCAAGTGTATCTTGAATGTCAAGTGTATCAGTTGGAACTACTTCATCGGGCACTCTCAAACACTTGCGTAGCTGTGAGACATGGAATACGGGATGTACACCCGCCAGTTCCTCAGGTAGCTCAACTTTGTAAGCGAGCTTTCCAATCCTCTTGCAGATCTTGTATGGGCCAACAAATCTAGGGGCAAGCTTTCCTTTCACATGGAATCTGATAGTCCCACATAGCGGGGATACCTTGAGATAGACGAAGTCCCCCACATTGAACTCAAGTTCTCTTCTCCTTTTGTCAGCATAGCTCTTGTATCGACTTTGAGCAATTCTTAAATTCTCCTTTACTTGAGCAACTCCTTCTGCATCTTGAATCTTAGCGGAATCAAAGAACGATCTTTCTCCTGGTTGAGACCACATCAAAGGTGTCTTACAAGGTCTGCCATACAGAGCTTCAAACGGTGACATCTTGATACTGGCTTGGTAGATGTTGTTGTAAGAGAACTCTGCATATGGTAAGCACTTCTCCCAATCAGAGCCATAATTCAGTACACTAGCGCGAAGCATGTCTTCTAAGATCTGATTTACCCATTATGTTTGTCCATCTGTCTGCGGGTGGTAAGCGGTACTAAAATCAAGTTTAATTCCAATAGACTTGTGCAGAGCTTCCTAGAATCGAGACACAAACTGAGGACCACGATCAGCTACAATACTAGAGGGAGCTCCATGCAGTCTGAGAATATGCTCAATATATTGATCCGCTAATTTTTTTTGCATTGGTCTTCGTCTTCACTGGTACAAAATGAGCAATCTTGGTCAAACGATCAACAATCACCCAGATGGAATTGTTGCCTTTCTGTGAACGGGGCAATCCAACTATGAAATCCATGGATATGCTCTCCCATTTCCACTCGGGAACATCAAGAGGCTTTAGCAATCCTGCAGGCCTTTGATGTTCAGCCTTGACTCTATTACAGGTGTCACATCGTGCCACATGTCCTGCAATGTCCATCTTCATGCCTTTCCACCAAAAGTGTTTCTTCAAGTCTTGATACATCTTTGAATTCCTAGGGTGTATACAGTACTTAGAATCATGGGCCTCAGACAAAATTTCCTCTCGTAGGGCTGGATCAGAAGGTACACAGATTCTGTCCTTAAACCAGATGGTTCCTTATTTGTCCTCATGGTGGTTGGTCTTGCAGCCTAGTTTCATCAGACCACGGAGATATTCAATCTCCTCACAATTTGTCTGAGCTTGATGGATGCGATCTGTGAGATCATACTGTATGCGGAGCTCATTCAGCATGCCAGGCGGTAGTATCTCAAGTTGGAAGTCATCAATTTCTTCCTTGAGCTCAGGTGGTACGGATTCAGTGATCAAAGTGTGACAGTAACTCTTACGGCTGAGGGCATCTACGACTACATTAGCTTTTCCTGGATGATAGTGAATTTCCAGGTCGTAGTCCTTGATCATCTCTAGCCATCGGCGTTGCCTCATATTCAGATCTTCTTGAGTGAAAAAAGTACTTCAAGCTCTTATGATCGGTGTAGATATCACACTTGTTGCCTATCAAGTAGTGCCTCCAGATTTTCAAGGCATGCACAACTACTGCTAACTCAAGATCATGAGTAGGGTAACGGTTCTCGTGTTCTTTCAACTGTCGAGAAGCATAAGCTATCACTCTTCCATCTTGCATCAATACACAACCAAGTCCTTGACGGGATGCATCACAATAGACCATGAAATCTTTGCTGATATCAGGCAATGCTAACACAGGAGTTGTGGTAAGCTTCTGTTTCAATTCCTAGAAGCTTTGTTCGCACTCGGGCGTCCATTCAAACTCCTTGGTCTTCTTTAGAAGGTTGGTCATTGGACGGGCTATCTTGGAAAAGTTCTCAATGAATCGGTGATAATATCCAGCCCATCCCAAGAAACTTCTGACTTCTGTCACATTATGGGGTTGATCCCATTCTTTCACAGCCTAAATCTTAGCTAGGTCAACTGCAACACCTTCAGCTGATAGTACATGGCCTAGGAAGGCAACTTCTTGTAACCAAAACTCACATTTGCTGAACTTTGCGTAGAGCTGATGTTGGGCTAGTTTCTCAAGTATAGTTCTCAGGTGATGTTCATGCTTTTCAGCGGTGGACGAATAGACAAGAATGTCATCAATGAATACCACCACGAACTTATCCAACTCATCCATAAAAACCTTATTCATCATGTTCATGAAGTATGTAGGAGCATTCGTGAGTCCAAAGGACACCACAGTGAACTCAAACTGCCCATACCTAGTCACAAAAGCTGTCTTCGGAATATCACTTTCTCGAATCTTCATCTGATGATAGCCAGATCTGAGATCAATCTTGGAGAAATACTTGGCACCTCGAAGCTGATCAAGCAGATCATCAATTCTTGGTAGGGGGTACTTGTTCTTGATGGTGACTGCGTTCAAGTTCTGGTAATCAATGCACATTCTCATTGAGCCATCCTTCTTCTTGACAAACAAAATAGGGGATCCCCAGGGTGAAGCACTAGGTCTGATATATCCCTTTGAGATGAGCTCATCAAGCTGTTTCTTGAGCTCAGCCAGTTCATCAACTGACATGCGATAGGGTCTCTTGGCAATGGGTCCCGTTCTCGATAACAGATCAATGATGAACTCTACATCATGGTCTGGTGGCATACCTGGTAATTCTTCAGGGAATACATCGGGATAGTCTCTGACTACTGGCACATCATGAACTGTCTTCTCCTCTTTTTGTGATTCTGAACTTGCTTTAAGGGCACATAGGATAGAGGTGGACTTTCCAGACTAGGGTTCACATCTAATGAATTGGCCTGATGGGTGGGTCACTTGGATGTATCTAGTGAACATGATATGATACCTTGGTGAATGGTTAACCAATCCATACCTAGGATGACATCTAGGCTAGTGGAAGGTAAAAGGGTTAGGTCGGCTTTAAAGACAAGACCCTCAATGGTAAGACTCACTCCCTTACAGATGTGGGTGCATTTTAGGTCTCCTAACGGTGAACTAGTGATGATAGGCTTTTCACGTGGGGTTACAGGCAGGTCTTGATCTCGTGCAAACTTGGATGATATGTATGAACAAGTTGCTCTAGAGTCGAATAGAACTGATGCAGTGTTGCCATTAACTAAAAACATACCGTACACCACGTCAGGGGCAGCTTGTGCTTCCTCGGTGTCCAGATGGTTGAGACGTCCACGAGTAGCAGATCCCTTGACCTGAGACTTCTGAGCAGCTGAGTTCTGAGGGCATTCAGCAGCCTTGTGACCTGGTTGGCCACAAGCAAAGCAGGTGAAGGGCGTGTCGCCTGTAGGGGTTGGCACGGGTGCCTTCCAGTTTCCAGTGCCTGGTGCGGAGCGGTTCTGTGCTGGGCGTTCATTCGCTGAGCGGGGATGGTTGAAACGGTCCTGAGCATAACGGTCTCGGGTGGAACAATCCTGAGCAGGGCGGGAGTATTTGGCGGTGTAGCCTCCACTACCCCTACTCGATCTAGGGTTGTCATCCCTGTTGTGGCGAGAGCGTTCCCTGGATGGTGCATCTCTGCGGAACCTCTTGCGATCACGACCGCGGAGAGACTCCTCAGGCTTATGCTTCCTCTCCCTGTACTCTTGTCCAGCTGTAGCACGGTCCTTCTCAATCTGGATGCAGCAATCCACCAGAGCACGCAATGTGTTACTCTCAATACCGCCAAACTTTAGCTTGATGTGCGGGTTAAGTCCCTTGCGATAATAGTACAACTTCTCCTTCTCAGAGTTTACAACATAGGGAAGTGCATAGCGAAGAAGGTTGGTGAAACAAGTAGTGTACTCAGTCACCCTGTCCTTTCCCATCTTGATGTTGTGGAACTCCTCAGCTTTGGCCTCCATGACACCCTTGGGAATGTGATACTCAGTGAATGCTTCGGCGAACTCATCCCATGAGATGTTGGTAGGGTCCTCATGGGAGTCACTGAAATTGTCCCACCAGGCGCATGCTGCACCTATGAGATGGTGTGTGGCAGCTCCAACACACTCATCATCGGTGAAAGTAGTGAGGTCAAGCTTCTTCTCCATTTCCTTGAGCCAGTCATCGGCTACAAGTGGGTCAGGGTCGGTGCCATCATAGGTAGGTGGCCTTAGCTTCAGGAATCCCTCTAGCTTCCTTTGGAAGTCATTCTGCTGACCTCCCTAGCGATGGTTTGCTCCTTTAACAAGAGCTGTAAGAAGCTGGGTCTGCTGTGCCATCACTTCTGCCAGGTTTGGTGGTGGTGGTGGAGGAATGTTCTCCTCAGGCGGCGGAGTATTCTCTAGGTGGAAGGGTATCCCTCCACGTCCACGGCCACGGCCACGGTTGTTGCCACCATGTCTCCCATTTGGTTCAACTGGTTCAGGGGTGGGCGCACGTCCACGGTTCATTAGGCGATTAGATCGGCGGTTCGGCATCTGCAATATGAATCATAGATAATTTAGTGCTTGTGCCATTAGTGCTTATAATTTCATATGATTTCATGATTTTGACGATTTAAAGAAAAACATTTATGCTATTCAACACTCATTACAAAGAAGCAATAAGATTCATAAAGATGCAATAAGATCCGAAACATTCATTACATGGGTTTTATTACATAGCATCATCTCCAGTAGCTACACTTGAAGATGTGCGAGAATCGTTCTACGCATAGTGTCTCATAATACATCTCATAAGGGGTACATCATGGGGTACAACTTACGGAAGCTACTAACGTGACTCATGACCATGCAGGGTCATTCTACTCTAACTCGTATACCGCAGCTGGGATACGACTGTTCTCGATCTCGATCTCCTCGACAGACTTATGAAGTCAGGATACGTACTTTAAGGCCTCGGCGAGCTCCTCAATAGGCTTGGCTCCAGGTAGGGTAGGGCAGGTGTCTAGGTTGAGGCGAGTTAGGGCTAACTCAAACTCCTCTATCCTAGGCTTCATCTTGCTGCGAATCTCCTTGGGTAGCTGATCCCACATACCCTTCATCTCCCTGAGGTGCTTCCTATCTGACTTCTGCCAGGCCTGTCGAGTCCTCTCACATTTGTCCTATAGGTACTCATTCTGCCTGAGTGCCTCAATCAGGTGACCTTGGTTGCGAACGGCCTTCTTTCTGAACTCTTCTAGATCTTGAGTCATGGTCTTGTTTCAAGACTGGATCTTCAACATGTCAATCCCCTTGGATCTCTCTCTGTCTCCTCTGTGGTTGAACTCGGCCTTCTTGTCGTCCAACTCTCTCTACAACTCCAAGACCTTACTATCGAGGTAGCAGTTCCTGTTGCCTAGGTCGGCGGCTTTGTCCTGTAAGTCGTCGACCTCGGCTCTGTGGATTTCTTCACGGTGGTTGAGCTCGTCCTGCAGCTTGGCAACTATCTCAAGTAGACTAGCTCGCTCCTATGCTCTCTGCGGGTCTCGCTCCTGGTACTCCCACCGGAGGGCCTAGTCCTGATGTCTCCTCTGCTCTAGCTGGGTCACGTACCTGTCCTACTCTAGCAGGTGGATAGCTGAGATGTGAAGGCATCTGTCCTCCTCGGCAAGGATAACTCTGCCGGCTGTGAAACTCTGCTCACTAGGGGTAAGGCTGAGGTCGAGGGCCTGGGGAAGTAGATGGAACTCTATCGTCTTTAGGTGCTCGTAGTGGTCCCTCATCACTCTGCGAAGTGCCTTGTGCGAGATAGCTCGCAGTCCCTCCTCGACGGTGTCCTCTATAGTCAACTCGGTGGAAGCTGGGACAGAAGGTAAGGTAGTGCTAGCTGGGAACTCGACTGAGGTGACAATCGGTCCTTTGATTCCTCCTTCCTGAGCTGGCTTCCCGGTGCAGGTGACCTTGGCAAGCTCGTTGGGGACACCTAACATGACGAGAACTCAGCAGAGGGTCTGTGCAAAACCCTTGAGCTCATGTAAGTCGAAGGTAAGCTTGGCGTGGTCTAGAGGTAGCGGTCCTAGAGGCAGCCAGTCGACGTTCGTTGCCATCTGCATGTTTTTAAGGAACAGGTGTTAGCAGGTCATTAATAGATAAGCCTTGCATAAAAGTAAATGCAGGGTCGGTATATAACCCCAATTTCCTATTCTATCGTCCATTTCTAAGGGTTTCATCCTATGGTCAAGTATGGCTCTGATACCAACTGAAACAACCCCAATTTCCGCGAAGGGAAAACCACAGAGTTGAAGTGTAATAAGACCGTGGTAGATCATATTACCCAAATTCTAGTCGAATATCACATCCATACAATGATATTATCAGAGTACAAATAGTGCAAAATTATATAAATTATTACATCGCCGCATTGGCGGAATCAAAAGTAGCATTCATTCAAAACAACTTGAAGATAAGACCGCCAAACTTGAGCATAGGAACGAACCCCTCAACCGTCAAACTCCTCAGAGCTATACTCCTCAGCAGAACCTATGTGCCAAAATTTATCAGTACGATTTGTACTGGCCACTCCCAACCCTATGAGCATTGCTTTGTGGAAATTGGATGCAAGTTGGATATAATCAAAAGGAACCTATAAGGCTGGGGTTTCCTATGTATTAGCATATCAGTATTTATTAACAGTTGGTCAAGTTTTAACACCATTCACACACCCATCCCACCCCATTTCCATTCTAGAGCTAGGTTTCGATCTCGGGGATCGACATACCACCATCTCCACACCATCACCATACCATACCATACCATACCATACCATACCATCACTCAGTCGACAGACCAACTCCCTCTCGGCACTGTCTCAAGGCCCGTAGCCCCTGGCTACGATCGAACACTCACTTCCAGGGGGGAGAAAAGGACTCATCTCTCTATCTAGTTTAAGCAAAACCCAGGAAAGGTCCATTGCCGACGAGTCGACATATATATCGATCGATCAACCATACACTCTGCAGAGGTTTTACATAACCACAAGATCTGCCTTCCTCGCTGACCGTCGTCAACTGGGCGGATTCTGGCCGCTTGCTAGCCTAGGATATGCCACTCTACCATTCAGCCCTGGTACACCCCAAGTCTAGTCTGGGGTGGCTGAAACTGTGAATCATGAGCCGGGTCCACAAGGTCTCCATGAAGTCTCGGAAGGGTGTGGGGGAAATCCTCCGCGCCCCGTACCTCCTTACACTATCCGCTATCAACCTAGCAGTAGTGGCAATATCCTACCAAGTAGTCCGGCCGTCCCGCACCATATAGGGCGAGTGGTACGTAAGGCTTCCCGGTGAATTTGAGTACTAGTAAGTCCTTAGGGGTGACCAAGCCAGAAGGTCTCCATCAGGGTTTCCATTTACCGTGCCACCACACAGCACCTCCACCCTGGGCTCCTCCTATCATAGGTTCACACCCAGGGCCACCTCATATACCATTTACCCACCACAGGTATCCATTCCAGGGGTGCCCAGGTAGCACCCCATGGCAAGACTTGCCCCAGGCTCATCGTATACTCCAACTTGGTTGACACAACCCTCACCCTCTACGCACCCAAGTCACACACGTAGCACTCTCCCCATAGTTCAATTATCACCAGTTTCCAACATGCATCAATATAGTGTAAGCGTAGTAGAAGTAATAAGCATTGAAATATAATAGCAAGCGTGTGACTAGCCTAACCGCAGGGTGAGCAGGGGTAAGGTTGCGTCAAGGTAAAGGCCATCAAGAAAGCATACTACCATGCAATTCCTATCATAATATGACTGTAGCAGTAAAGTAAAGCAATAACAGTTCTATATTAGCCATGCGTAATAGGTACTACGAGATTGGGTGGGATGTGGCACCCTTGGTGTAGTCGTCTTCGTACTCCTCATGGTACTCACGGTCCTCGTTCGTCTGGTTCTCCTCCGAGTCTGCAAATGATCGCATTATAGTCGCGTTAGCGACGTTTATAGAGTAGCACAAAGAAGCAATGAAAATTCAAAAGAGCCAAATGCACTCAAACATGGGTTCATTGCGTAGAGCTTGATTTTAGATGAATTTTGGTCCTGGTTTCATATTTTTCTGAGGTCGTATGATTTAGTTACGAATTTCCAAAGTTTAAATCATTTCTGAAAATGAAAAAAGGCTGAATTAATCCTGGGCTGACACGTGTCATGCTGTGGTTGGTCCACGTGGCTTGCTGACGTCAGCATGACATCAGCATCACGGTTTCGAGCTGACAGGTGGGGTCCAGCTGACGTCAGCATGACGTCATCAACGCCATCCACACCGACAGGTGGGGCCAAAGGCTATTGGGTCACTAACATGTGGGTCCGATCAAAGTCAACGTCGGTCAATGGCGAGTCAATGGTCAACGGTCAATGGTCAACAGTCAGGGTCACTGACAAGTGGGGCCTGGGCTGCTGACGTCAGCAGCTGATGTCAGTGTGATGTCAGCATGACGTCACCTCGGCTGTGCTGGCTTCTCACATGTGGGTCCCACGTGACGTCATCATGACATCAGCATCTGACGTGTGGGTCCAGGTCAACGGTCAATGTTGACCAATCAACGGTCAATACGGCCGGGTCCAAACTAGGCCTAGACAGGGCTCGGGTTGGGCCGGTCTAGGCCGGACTGACCCGGACATGTGGCACGCTGTGGTACAGCCACGTCACATCCATGGGCTCTTATTGGGCTGTGGTCTATGGCTTGCGGTCTACGGTGGACCGAGTGATGCTGGTCCATGGACCGCAGACTGTTCTATGGTGGACCGAGTCCACCCTTCATCTCCCAGGCGTGGTCCATGTACTCTAGGTGCACGCGCAGGTGGCCGGCGAGGGGGGGTGTTCCCCTATTTTTCCCGCGGCGATGCTCCTGCCGGCGGCGAGCTCGCTGTGAGCCCCCGCGGTGGCGCTGGTGTCCGTTTGGGGAGGGGAATAGTTCCCTCACACCATGGCGACTACGACAGTGGGGTCAAAGTGGCGGCCAAGGCTTCCCAAGGCGTTGGCCACGGCGAACGGCGGCTCAAGCTCCATCGGCATGTGGGAATGGCACGGTGCTACGGCATAGGCTGATTCTGTGGTGTGCATGGGCGACACAACGCTCCAACGGGCATGCTGGGCATGTCGAGGGGTCCTCCAGGGCCTCCGGTGGCTTTGGCCACGGCGGCGGCTTCCCGAGCACGACGGCGGCGTCGATGAGGCGGCTACGACCCCGGAGAAGTGTCGCGGTGGGGGCGTGTAAGTTTCTACGGGTTCGTGGGGCCACAACGAGGACATTCAGGCTCAAAGGCAGGGCTCGGATTCTCATGTGGCCGGTAGGGGCTTCCCGGCGGCCACAGCGGTCATGAAGACGACGGCGAGGCGCACGGGTGAACCACGGGGCTCCAACGGGGTGATCACGGTGCGGTCACGGACGTGTGCGTGGGTGTGTGTGTTCCCAGCGGCCAGAGACGGCCCTAGCCTACGCGCTCCCGGTGTGGAGTGCCATGGCCGGTGTGACAGAGTCCGGTGGCGAGCAGGGGAAGAACTTGGTGCTCACCGATGGTGTTGTGGAAGAGGGGATGGTGATGCAGTGGTGAGTCGCGGCAGTGTAGCTCCAGAAGCCGTGCAGTGCAGCGTTGCCCGCGTCAGTGATGAAGACGATTGCGTCGTCTTCGGCTCCGACGACCTCCTCCTCCGCGGCGGCTTTGGCATTTTCTCCCCTTCCCTTTCTTCCCCTTCTCCCCCTTCTCTCTTGGTTCGGATGCGCTGTGGATGGCCACCAGGTGGCGGCGGGCGTCGGGACGAGCGCTAGGGCTCCGGGGCTAGTGCTTTTATAGTCGAGCTCGGCCATGGAGCTCGGTGATCGGCGGATGGAGGCCGAGAGGTGATCGGAGGCGCACGCTTGCATCCAACGGCGCACGCGTGGTTGCGTGGGCGCGGTGCAAAGGAGACAGGGGCATGCCCCAGGCGTGACCCCCTGGCCCACCCCCTGCCAGTGCTGTCGGCGTTTGGTCGCGCGGTGGTTGAGCACGGCGTGGGGAAGAAGAACAGTAGGGCTGACATGCGGGGTCCAGCGGGCAACGGCTGCAAGCGGAGGCGGGGAGACACGCGGGCGTGGGTGACGTGCGGCTGACACATGGGGTCAAGTGGCAGCGGCAGCTAGCGAAGGCAGCAGGGCGCGCGGGCGATGCGCTGGGCCGCGAGCTAGGCTGTTGCGCACGAGTTGGGGCTGGCCTGCTACTACGCGCGCGTGGGCCAGCGGAGAGGAGATGTGAAGGGCTGGGCCAGTCGGTTGGGCTGGTTGGCACAGGACGAGCCTGCGATGCCTTCTTCTTCTTTTCTTCTTTCTTTTTTTATTTCTTCTCCATTGTTTGATTTCAAGTTTGGTTTAGGATTTGAATTCAAAACTGAGGTAACTTATTCGTTGGAGTTTAGGGAATTTTGTTTAATAATAACTTTATGGTTTATTACTTTAATGGATTGGTTAAGCATAACATAAAGCAAATGGAAGTCCAAATCACAACTTGAATTAACAATGTATGTAACACTTTATTTGTTAGAAATTAAATAACATAATCAACAAATGGCATGCCATGCTTATGTGTTGTCTTGGTTGGGTCAGACCTAATGCATCTCTTTGGTTGGGTTTCTATACATGACACTCATCATCACATGGGAGTTCTTGAGAAAAAAAAATTTGTAGTTGGTATTTTTGGTGTGTGGATTTTTGGGTTGTTACAAAGCCCAAGAAAGACAAGTATAAGAAGAAGTACAAGGGCAAGAAAGATGACTCAAGCAATGAAGATGAAGATGAGAAGAAGAAAAACAATCCATACAAGAAGAAAAATAGCAAGAAGGACTTCCACAAGAAAAAGAAAAATGTCAAGGCATACAGACATTGATTCATCAGGTTGTTCATCCGATGATGATAGTGACAATGAGAAGGTGGCTGCCATCATGATTGACTCTTCATCATCACCACCAACACCACCACCATTATCCTCTACACACCTATGCCTTATGCCCAAGGGTGAACAAAAGGTATCAAATGATGATGAAAGTAGTGGTGATGAAAATGCTCGCAATGATGATAGTGATAGTGATGATGATGAATTTGAATCACCTTCATATGATGATCTTGTTAAATTGCTAAATCAATACACTAAGATCATTAGAAAGACTAGCGCTAAGAATGAAAAGCTTGAAATTAAGAATGACTCTCTTTTAGCTAAATGTGACCTAGCGGAAAAGGCTAGTGTTGAGCTTAGAGAAGCAAATGATGCTATGTCATCCAAACTCAAGGAGCTTAAATCTTCTAAGAAAGAGCTTAAAGAAAAACATGATAAACTTGAGGGGATACATAATGAGCTCATCACTAGCTACAAAATGCTAAAGGAAGAGTATACAAATCTTAAGATCAATCATGATAATCTTGTTATCTCTCAAGAGTTTTTATCCAATGAGCCACATGATGCTACTAACCATGTTGTTAAGATTGATATAGCTACATCATGTGATGACTTGATTATTGAGAGCATTGAGCAAGGTTCTAGTAGCAAAGGCAAGCAAGTGGTTGAGTCCGATGATTATGATGAGTATGTCAAGATCAAGAATGAGAATGAGAAGCTAAAGAAAGATCTTGAGAAGCTATCAACCACCAACACTATTGTGTTAGAGAACCTTCATGATGATTATGATGTAGAGCTCAAGGAAGAGAATGAGAAACTCAAAGAAGAGAACAAGAAACTAAAGATGGAGAAAAATCATGATGAGCTAAAAGATGAGAACAAGAAGCTCAAGTTGGAGAAAAAACATCTCAAGATTGGCTTGAGCAAGTTCACAAGAGGCAAGCATCTTCAAAGTGAGCTACTCATTAACACCATCATGAAGATGGATAGAAGTGGAATTGGGTATTTGGCAAATCAAGAGAAGAAGACTCAAGCTCAACAACAACAACACAAGTCAAAGCCAAAGCCAAAGAGGTGTTTTAAGTGTGGACAAGAAGGTCACTTTGCCCATGAGTGTCAAACTCCACCACCACAACCCTTGCCCAAGCATGCTAGACCTTTTGCTTCCAATGCTCATTACATGCTTAGAAAGGATTCTAGTGGTAAAATGAAAGTCATGTTCTTTGGACCTCCCAACAAGAATAGGCCTAAGAAAATTTGGGTTGCAAAGTCACTTGTTGAGAAAGTCAAGGGCCCTCAACAAGTTTGGGTCACTAAAGCTTGAACTCTTGTGTGTATACAAGACCGGTGGAAGTCATTGGGTAATTGATAGTGGTTGCACACAACATATGACTGGTGATCCCCGTATGTTCACCTCACTAGATGAAGAAGTAGATGGCCAAGAAAGAATTACATTTGGAGATAATTCAAAGGGCAAAGTCAAAGGATTGGGCAAAGTGGTAATATCAAATGATTACTCTATTTCAAATATGCTATATGTTGCTTCCTTGAGTTTCAACTTGCTATCCGTTGGACAATTGTGTGATCTTGGCTTCCAATGCTTGTTTACTGAGAAGGAAGTTGTTGTATCTAAGAAGGATGATGATCAAGTGATATTCAAAGGATTTAGATACAACAACCTATATCTAGTGGATTTCACCTCAGAAGATGCTAACTTGAAGACATGCCTATTCACCAAAATATCACTTGGGTGGCTATGGCATAGAAGACTTGCTCATGTTGGGATGAGCTCACTCAAGAAGCTTATGAAGAATGAATTGGTGAGAGGGTTGAAGGATGTAAAATTTGAGAAGGATAAGCTTTGTAGTGCATGTCAAGCCGACAAGCAAGTTGCAAACACTCATCCTACAAAAGCTTTCATGTCAACCACAAGAGTGCTAGAGCTCCTTCACATGGACTTATTTGGACCAACAACTTACAAGAGTTTGGGAGGAAATCTTTATTGTCATGTGATTGTTGATGACTACTCAAGATATACATGGGTGTTCTTCCTTCATGACAAGACTGAGGTTGCTTCATGCTTCAAGAAGTTTGCCAAGAGAGCACAAAATGAGTTTGAAGTGAAGCTCAAGAAGATTAGAAGTGACAATGGTAAAGAGTTCGACAACACAAACATTGAAGCCTATTGTGATGAAGTTGGAATCAAGCATGAAGTCTCCGCAACCTACACTCCTCAACAAAATGGTGTAGTTGAGAGAAAGAACCGAACACTAATCACACTTGCAAGAACAATGCTTGATGAGTACAACACACCCAAAGCTCTATGGGTGGAAGCTATCAACACTGCAAGCTATGCATCAAACCACCTATTCCTTCAAAAGTTTCTTGGCAAGACACCTTATGAGTTGCTCAATGGAAAGAAGCCGGACATCTCCTTCTTTAGGGTGTTTGGTTGCAAATGCTACATCTACAAGAAGCGACAACACCTAGGGAAGTTTCAAAGACATTGTGATATTGGTTTTCTTGTTGGTTACTCATCAAAGTCCAAAGCATATCGAGTATTTTATCATGCCACCGGCTTGGTTGAAGAAACATATGATGTGGAATTTGATGAATCTAACAGCTCCCAAGGAGCACATGAGAATCTTGATGATGTAGGTGATGAACCATTGAGGGAGGCTATGAAGAACATTCCGGTTGGAGACATCAAGCCTAAAGATGATGAAGATGATGTACATGTGATTGATCCACCTTCTTCATCAAATGTGTCACAAGATGGTGACAAAGATGAGAGAGTAGAAAATGAAGATACTCATGTCTCTCATGATCAAATGGTGGCACAAGCACAAGATGTTGATGCTCCACAACCTCCCCCTCAAGTGGTTGATAGAAGAAATTCACCTCTACTACAAGCTCATCCACAAGATCTCATCATAGGGAGTCCATCAAAGGGTGTAATGACTCGATCTCAAAAGCTTGCTTCTTTTATTGAACATCACTCTTTTGTCTCTTGTGTTGAACCTAAGAATATAGAAGAAGCTCTTCAAGATTCCGATTGAATAAATGTCATGCATGAAGAGTTGAACAACTTCGCCCACAATAAAGTTTGGGCTCTTGAAGAGCGACTACAAGGTGCAAGAGTCATTGGAACAAAGTGGGTGTTCCACAATAAGCAAGATGATCAAGGCATTGTTGTGAGGAACAAGGCAAGACTAGTTGCAAAGGGGTTCTCTCAAGTTGAAGGATTGGATTTTGGAGAGATCTTTGCATCGGTTGCAAGACTTGAAGCCATTCATATCCTCCTTGCATATGCATCACATCGTGAAATGAAATTATATCAAATGCATGTTAAAAGTGCCTTTTTAAGTGGCTTTATTAATGAACTAGTCTATGTTGATCAACCTCCTGGGTTTGAAGACCCTAGATATCCTAATCATGTTTATAGGTTGTCCAAGGCGCTATATGGGCTAAAGCAAGCTTGGTATGAGTGCCTTCAGGATTTCCTCATTGAGAAGGGCTTCACCATTGGGAAGGTCGACACCACACTATTCACCAAGAAGCTTGATGGAGAGATCTTCATTTGTCAAGTATATGTTGATGATATCATCTTTAGATCATCAAATGAAGATTCTTGCAAAGAGTTTGGTGAATTGATGTTGAAGGAGTTTGAGATGTCTATGATTGGAGAGCTTACATTCTTTCTTGGTTTTCAAGTCAAGTAAATGAGAGAAGGGATTTTCATCTCTCAAGAAAAATATACCAAGGATCTTCTCAAGAGGTTCAATATGGATGAATGTAAGCCAATCAAGACACCAGTGCCATCTAATGGACATCTCGACCTAGATGAGGGAGGTAAAACGGTTGATCAAACTCTCTACCGCTCTATGATTGGTAGCTTGTTATTTTTTACCGCATCTAGGCCCGACATCATGTTTAGTGTGTGTATGTGTGCTAGATTTCAAGCTAATCCTAAGGAAGCTCATTTGATTATCGTTAAAAGAATCCTTAGGTACCTTAAGCACACACCAAGCATTAGCCTTTGGTATCCCAAAAGAGCTAGATTTGAATTAGTTGGCTATTCCGATTTAGATTATGTCTGTTGCAAAGTTGATAGAAAAAGCACATCCGGAGGATGCCATTTGCTTGGTAGATCACTTGTATCTTGGTCCTCCAAGAAGCAAAATAGTGTAGCTTTGTCCACCACCGAAGCGGAATACATTGTCGTGGGTGCTTGTTGTGCACAAATACTTTACGTGAAGCAAACTTTGCTAGACTATGGTGTAGTTCTAGAAAAGGTACCACTTTTGTGTGACAATGAGAGTGCGGTAAAGCTTGCTAATAATCCGGTTCAACACTCTCGCACCAAGCACATAGATCTCCGCCATCACTTTCTTAGAGATCATGTTGCTAAGAATGATATTTCACTAGAAGGTGTAAGGACCGAGGATCAATTGGCAGATATCTTCACTAAACCACTAGATGAGGCTACATTTTGTCGGTTGAGGAATGAGCTCAATGTGCTTGATTTTAGTAATGTCACTAGAAAAAGAGCTTGTGTTGTCTCTTGCATTGCATTGTAATATACAACATTTTTAACTTTTGGTAATGCATTTAGGGCTTGTCTAACATGGTTAAGATAACAGCCGAAAAGCGTGTGAAGAAGCTTAACCTTGGATCAAACTTGACAAGCAACTAGAATTACTTTCAAGTATTGCACTGCATATGCATGTATGTTGTTTTGTCGTTTCTCTTCAATTACCCTTTTATTGCCTATTTTCTTAAAAAGAATTATAGCCCAAGGCAAAATACTTTGAAAAAATTGAGGGTTTGAGAGAGGTCACTCACATTAGTCCCAATTGGTGTTTATTTAGGTCTTATTGAAGTTGGGACTTGATTGGGAACAGGCAGCACGAAGGAACTTTGAAGATTTGCTGAAAAAGAGTGTCCGGACGCTGCACCGGAGTCTAAAGTCCAGCGTCCGGTCAGTTCGGTCAAATGACGTCCCTGCGTCCGGTCAAGCAAAGAAGAAGATCTAAGGATCGACCAGACTCTTGCTGCGTCCGGTCGTGACTTGGGAGGTTTTGGACCTCTCTGTTGTCGACCAGACTCTGGGTGGCAGCATCCGGTCGTTGCCACCGGAGCGTCTGGTCAATAGTAATCGTGCAGGATCTAGATTCTTCTTTGTTTCCTTTTCTATCATGGGTGGGCCACCTCATATAACTGTATCGCGCCGTGACCTAATCCACATCCACACGTGCCAACATCGCTGGCTCCCTAGCCGCCACATAGACCCTTGTCGCGCCTCCACCACTCTCTGCCACGCCCGTGCCTCTGCTCCACGCCGCCGCACAGAGCCCTACCCACCGTCTACAGCGTCGCCCTAGCTGCATTGTGCCGCCCCACGCCCGCGCCACCACACGTCCCGAGCACCGCTGCCGCGCTCGCGCATCAGCCTGCGCCGCTTGCCCTAGCCATAGAGCCGTGCCTCTATTCCGCGCTGTCGTGCCTGCGCCAGCGCCACCTCTTGCACCTACCTCACCACAACAGTGCTCACCAGTGCCGCTGCATCCACATAGGAGCCCTAACTACCATCCATCGCCTCTCCACGGCCGATCCAGCGCCACATTGCCTTGCCAAACCCTAACCCTAGGCAATTCCCGGTGGTTCCCTACGATTCGTTCCTCTGCTCTTCGGTTCGCCAGTTCATCAGGTAGCAAGCCATCGTCTCTAATTTCATATCTATTGCTTACTTCTTAGGGTTTCGTATCTCTAAATGTATATTGAAATTATTCATATATCCAGTCTATTCCATCATGTAGTGAGTCGGTGTTGTTGAGGTCACTTTGGCAGTTGACATTAAACTCGAGGCCAAGCTTGCGAGTATGGATCGAGGCCAAGCCTCGGAAGTGTTAGTGACAGTTGGTTCTTGTCTATGATTGTAGTTTGTTTCAGCTTCAGCAATGGCTCCTGTCAAGAACGCCAGAGGTGGTCCAGGTGATGAGGATCTAAGGCCTCTGCCTCACTTGCCTGCTGACGTGAAAGGCAAGGCGATGAAGAAGATTACGTCAAAGAAGCGGAAGTTTGTAGATGCTGATACAACAAGAGCAGCAGCAATGGCAGCCGCCGTAGAGCATGTAGAGAGAGGAGGTGCTCAGAGTAGAGTCTAGATTGCAGATCAGTTTTCACCAGCACAGAGGGTATCCATTGAGCAGGTTGAGAGTCGTCATGGTAGTCCAGCTGGGACTGGACTATCATGCTTGAGGGACGGTGTGTTGTTTTGGAGGAGACTCAGCCTTAGGGGGAGCCACAGTAGCAGACTCAGCCAGCAAAGCAGTCAAAAGGGCACCCAGCAGATAGAGCAGACAGAGGAGACAAAGCAAGCACCTTAGCCACAGTTATGCCGCTCTGGTCATACTCGTACCTAGGTGACACCGAGGATAGAGACACGGCGGAGGGGTTCTCGTCCGCCTACTAGACCATAGGGTCCGCCTCCAGTGACTCATCTGGATTTGAGGGCCACTATGGCCAAGCAGGTGCAGCAGCTTAGGTTTGTGCAGTTCGAGGATTGGTTCCAATAGAGGAGGGATAAGCGTGCTTCAGAGAGTTTCTATACACCACTGTAGAAGGATTTCTATAATGCATATCTTAACAGTGGGGTTGCTTTCAGATCTCAGAGAGTATACTCTATTGAGGCCATTGTTGCAACAGCTGGAGAGCAGATCCACCCTCACCTCTCTTACTTGCTAGGGTTGACTAATTTACTTAGATGGACTGGCAGATATGTTCCATCATGGGTCCATGAGTTCTATGCTACACTTTGGATTGACCTAGGCCACAGATTTATTCACTTTGCATTCAGAGGCCGTGACTACAGGCTGATGAGCTTTAGGGTCAGAGAGATCCTTAGGTTATAGGAGTCACCCATCCGCATTCACGAGGTTTGCTATGGACACACAGAGCCTCCTAGATGCCCTCATGGCGGTCTCGTGCCTCCCATAGATCTCATCTGACCTTGCTTCACAGAGCCATTCGGCGAGGGGTTGAGCAGGACACCCAGAGATCTTACTCCTATAGCTAGACTGCTTGATGCTATCATGAGGAGGACCCTGCTACTGAGGATGGGATATCACGAGGGATTGACTCGCATTTAGTTGTGGCTACTGAATGCTCTGATGCAGCAGATAGTGTTTGATGTATGGGATGTCATTCTTTCTGAGATGGAGGATACACTTGTAGAGGGATTCAGAGGTCACAGGCAGCTGCCATATGCTCACTGGATTACTTTTTTGATTCACAGGGCAGTCACAGTGAGGCCTCCTAAGATGTTGGTAGAGTATTCTGGTCCTACTATAGAGTTTCCAGCATATAATATGACTCGGATGCTCCGCCATAGAGCAGCGAGGACATCTAGTCAGCCACGCCATCACCTAGAGGTGCCAGAGACTACAACCCAGTAGGATGAGACTATCAGGGGCATTGCAGTGATAGAGGAGCAGTAGCTAGATGCTTAGCAGGAGGGTATGGTCGAGAGCGACCCCAGCGACAGTTTTGATGATGACTACCAGGATATCCCTCAGATGCCTCCTCGACGACATGATGGTGAGGCCAGTGGCTCCAGCTCAGCTCCACAGGCACCGCAGATAGACCCCGCTCTTCTTGCTATACTTAAGCAGATGAGGTAGGATCAGGCTCGCTAGGCCAAGAGATAGCAGCTGCTCTAGCACAGGTTCAGGCAAGATAGGATGAGTTCTAGCGACAGCAGCAGGCTATCCAGCAGCAGCAGTAGCTCCTTATGCAGCAGTAGTTACTTGGTTTCATGCAGCATGTTGTTACTGCTATTGGGGCTCTACTGCCACAGCTCACACCTCAACTCGCCTAGCCTGCCACCACTTCACAGACTCTAGCTATACAGCTTAGTGGGCTTCAGAGTCAGGGACAGCCAGCGACTTAGTTTGCTTCACCTACGGAGCAGGTGTCCTAGTGGTTTGCTTCACGAGTGATAGCCCTAGGTCCGCAGTTCACACTGCTTCGCACAGGCTTCACACCGGCTCAGAGTTCGTCGCTGCTTGTGACTGACACCCCAATTTCTAGGAGCCTTGGTGCCACTTTCAGTGAGTTAACAGGGCAGCCTACACTACCAGATCTACATGTCCCTGGTCCTTCCATAGTTGCTCCTATTACTGGGACTATAGAGATGCTCCCTTCATCTATTGCATCATCAGAGTCGCCTGCTTCAGTGATACCTGCAGAGTCACAGGCCGCACTAGTCCCAGATCCTACCCAGACTACTTCAGCGTCACTTCCAGTGATAGAGGGTCAGACTGCTCAGAGCTCAAGATCAGATGATGATGCTACCCAATTTCAGATCGCTCACCATGCCTCAGCGCCCGACTCGTCTGCTCGAGCCCCGCCGACCGACTCTTAGGTTTTGGTGTTTGACGCCAAAGGGGGAGAGGGATCAAGTATGATAGACTTAGGGGGAGCGATAAATCTAGGGGGAGCTTTATGATTTAGCTTATCTATTACACTTTGGCTTTTTATGTGTGAAACGTTATTATGCATTCATGTTTACTTTCATGCATTGAACTACATACATGTGATCATGATATTTATGTGATATGTGACATATGTGCTCTCTACTTTGATCTTTATATATGTCATGTCACTTGGTTACGCTCATTTGCCTTGCTTTCGCATTTTACTCCGATGCAAATGAGCTTTAGTTCTTGTACTCATGTTTATTTCATATCTTTTGAGTACATCATGTTGGCTTGGGTCATACAAGCTTGCCTAACTCTTTTGTTCCTTTGTCAAAAGCTTATATGAACCAAGAATGTTGAAAACCTCATCTCTTTTACATACTCGAGGTTGTATTGTCATCAATCACCACAAAGGGGGAGATTGAAAGCATCTAGGCCCCTAGTTGGGTTTCGGTGATTAATGACAATACGAGATTACTGTGACTAACATGTGTTTTGCAGATGCAATTAAGTTAGGTCATGGTAATGCCAATCAATTGGGCAATCATGGTTGTCATGCCCCTACGATGGAAATCGTTTCAGTTTTTCAAAGGATGGACGGCAAGGTTAAGGATGGACTAGTTCTAAGTATCGTTTGGTGTTGAAGAGACTCTTAGAGTAGTTTAGGACTTTGTTTTTCCTTTGGTCGTACTATTATGGGGGGTATGAACTAGTAGCTTGACCTAGGTGAGTCTAGTGGGTTAGGTGTGGTGCACACTTGTTAAATCTAGCACTAGGTAGCTCCTAAATAGCCCTAAGATCAATTGGAGCAAACTTCATTCACATATGATTTTGAGTTGGAAGTGAATGGAGGGTCAAATGTTGATCAGACGCTAGTTCTGGTGTGACCGGACGCTGGCGTAGAGTCCAGTCAGTTCATTTGATCAAGGTGAAGTCGTCTGGTTGCGACTGGACACTGAGAGAAGAGTGACCGGACACTAGGTGCTAGAGTCTGGCCAACTCCAGTAAGGTTCCAGAGAGAGAGAATCCTGATTGGACACATCTAGTCAGTGCTGACTGGACACTGGTCAGGTTCCCTCTACTGATCGGACGCTGAGCAGCAAAGTGAGCGGACGCTGGGTGCTAGAGTCTGGTCAATATCAGTAAAGTTCTAGAGAGCAGTTTTCATGACTGGACATGTCCGATCAGTGCTAACCGAACGCTGGTCAGAGTCCGGTCACTACTTAATAGCTTAGTGGCAGGGAGAACTAACCAGAGCGTCTGGTCACCTTGACCAGAGCGTCCAGTCACCCCACAGTGGCACATAACGGTTCGTTTTGAATGAGGGTGTATAAATACTTCCTCTATTCATTGGAGAGAGTACTCTTGCCCATTTCAACAGCTAAGAAACACCCTTGAGAGAGTGCCAAGGAGAGCAAGAGCCCAGTGAGGTGATTGAGATTTGAGAAACCAACATTAAGGCCTCATTAGCAAAAAGAGACTAGCAAGTGTGCATCCACCCTTCTTATTAGGCTTGTTGTGGTCAAGTGAGAGTTCTTGCTTGTTACTCTTGGTGATCGCCATCACCTAGATGGCTTGGTGGTGATTGGGAGTTTGGTGATCATCTAGTGGAGCTTGTGGATGACCCAACTCAATTTGTGAGAGGTTGTGGGTGATTCACCGCGACGGAGTGTTGAGGAATCAACCCGTAGAGAGCACTTGATCCTTGCGTGGATCAAGGGGGAGCTACACCCTTGCGTGGGTGCTCCAACGAGGACTAGTGGGGAGTGGCGACTCTCCTATACCTCGGCAAAACATCACCATGTTCCTTCTCCTCTCTTTACTTCAAGCATTTACATTTGAGCAATTCAATTCTTGTCTTTACATTATTAGAATTGCCATGCTAGAGTAGGATTGGAACTTAGGATGCTAAACTTTTGTGCGGTAGATCAATAGAATCACATTCTAGGCACAAGGGGTGAAGTGGGCTAAGTGTAGGTTTTAATTATTGCAAAGAATTTTAGAATTAGCCCAATTCACCCCCCCTCTTGGGCATCTTGACCCTTTCAACTACTAACCCAGGCTCCTACCATCCCTAGCGGTGGTTGTGAGGAAGGACTATGTGAAAAGCTTGCTCAAAAGAAAAACTAGATGAGCTAAAGTGTGCCGAGTGGGGGTACCAATGGCTAAGCCAGGCCCTGCTTATAAAGGCAGAGCAGTCAGTGGTCCTGGCACAGTCCACCAAAGTTCCTATGTGGGATCACTATGAATGAATCGACCAATTTTTCATGCGTTCGAGGCAAGCGATGTCCGAGGCCATTAATGACTAGTACGATGGCAGGGCAAGTGTCCGACAAGAGCATAGAAAAGAGTATGGGAGACGTGGGTCACGACCGACGTGAAACACAAGCGAACACGGAGCATGAAGCCACAGTGCATAAATAACTCCGAAACAAGGACGGTGAGTTGTGCACAATACGACACATGTGACACCTATGGATGGCGTATCTGCAAATAATACGGGCACTACAATGCATAAACAAGATATGCATGAATGCACGTCCTATACGTCCTTTCACTGTTGCCAACATATAGGGCAACCATTCTTAGATTTTTGGCACAGCGTTCTCTCCCTATAGCTAGCCAATACTATCGGACTATGCTTGGGGTCAGTGTACCTAAAGAAAAATTGATTAAACCTACCTAAGTCAGCAGAGTGCCATCTATCCTGGATACATAATCATAGTAATAGGGCTACTTATATAACTTTGCATGCAAACGTCCTATTCTTTTGAAAAGAATTTGTTGTCAAATTTTATTTTAGGAAAGGTTTTTGAAGCTTTATTTCCTCATTTATGCTCTGATACCACCTGTGGCAGAACCACCTAATCTAATGCCTCTCAGGAGTACTCGCCTTCCATTAGACACTAAGTACTCAAGGGAGGACACCAAATTATGCGGTTCCATCGAGCACACCCCAAGGGAGAACCCAAAAATCTACATTTTTCTATCAGGATCACAAATGAGAGAATAAAGCTTACATCATTATTAACCATTTCTTACATCGCTTTTCATGCAACATCAGAGTATAATATTTATTGTTATAATAGCGGAATGTAATCATGTTATCAGAGTTATGCACAATTTAATTGAACAACGGAATTAAATATCTATTCCTGACATGATGAAGCATTGATATATATATTATGATAACAAATTATAAAACTTCTATTTATGAAAACATTTCGTAAGAGTTATATATAAAAACTATGATCGCAACATAAAGGAATCCTCTCTGAGCCCACCAGGAGGAATCCACACACAAGAGTCAGCTCTAACATCCACCTGTCACCTGCAACATGGGGAAATAAAACCCTAAGTACTCAATTGTACTCAGCAAGACTTACCCGACAGGAGGAAAGAAAAGACTCCAAGGATATGCAAGGCTATCTAGCTGGTGGGTTTATTGCATCTGTAGGATCATTACTAAATGTGCATCCTTATATTCGATTTTACTAGCATTCAACATTAGTTCATTAACCAACCATTCTATGTAAGCACATGTGCTACTTTCAAACAGGTGGTAAGCAATCAGAATCATTTTACCATCTTTCATCTTCCAGTTCTTACTACGGTGCTAGAGTGTAGACAAGTCGTACTGACACGGTGGCTATTCATGAATTAATGAGCCTAGCTGGGTACCCCAAAACACACGCCCCACTTGTACCCCAGGCATAAGCAGGACCAACCCACTACCCTCTTATCACGGGGTCTAGGTCCCTGTCCAAACTTGCACTCCAACCCCCACTCCTAACTCCCAGACTCAGAGCGGTGCAAGGACCTCCACCCAAAAACCACCATGAAAGTCGGTCTGAAAAGAGCCAGAACCCATGACAAGAGAGTAACAAGTCTTCCCTGCGCCCATACCCAAGTATATGCTCAGGATAATAAGTCTGTGACTTGCCTAGAGTCCAATGCAACGGCTGGTCCTCAATAGACACAGACAGAGAAAATAGTGTAACCAAGCTATGTCCCGTTGGCCACAGGACACAACCTCTTACACCCACCAATACCCAAACCATATCCCTGCCCGGTCTCTATTTTTCCTTTCACCATTTATATATTCCAAGTGATAATAATACAGTAATATATTTTCTATCTCTCGCGAGTGATAGGCAATCACTCGACTTCTACCGGAGTCCTGTAGCATAGCAATCTATATGATCCTATCGTACTAGTAAGACTCATAGGATAAAGATATATATATATATGCAAGTGGGTTTCATTCAACTCCTTAAAACTTAATGCACAAATATAATTTAAAGTGCAAAAAAGTAGGGGTTATGCACCGGTGCTTGCCTGGGTAAAATATAACCAAAAGTTAGCATTCTGTCTTCGTGACATGATCCATGGCACCATCTTTTCAGCTACTCCAGTTGATACCATTGATCCACCATCATTCCTATTATGATAGGTATTGATGCAAATGCGTAGATGTAAATAATCAACGACAATCAAAATGCTTAGAAATCCGATCACGCCTCACAAGCTAACGAGATAGCTCTAACGTGCTAGTCTACGTATCAACATCATCGAGAAAGGTGCCATATCCCAACAAGTGTTTTAGTTATACAATTTCAAGTTGTTTCTTTATTTTATTTATTTGATTTACTATATTCAAAATAGGACATCATTATCTATCTAGCAAACTAATTATTCTGGAGCTGCAAAATTACAGTGAGCACCTAATAATATTAGTAATTTACTGTAAAATTTTTAGAGTCAATACTATCATCAATTTATCACGGAAATTCCTACAATTTTACATTTTAACACTATTAAGCACGTTAAAATAATTAGAGCAACCCTAGAAACATTTTAAAACTAGATGAACCAAATACGCTAATAGAAAGATCATGATTTTAGGAACTTAACAAAATTGGATTCATAATTTTTGAACAGCTACACAAATTTATATTGATTTTACAAGTTTATTTCCGAAACTAAATTAACAATTGCTTTCGAAAAATAAAAGGGCCAGCGGCCACCAAATCGGCCCACGGCAGGCGTGGCCTCAACGTGGCCCACAACCGTCGAGCCAGCTCGGCCTATAGGCGCACAGCGCGTGGCCCAGGCGTGGGCGACACCAGGCCAGACCAGACGGACACGCGGCCCAAGTGCGGGCGGCACCAGGTCGGCCCAAACGGACGCGCAGCCCAGGCGGGGCAGGTGGCGCGGACAGCCCAGGCGGCAGGTAGGCCGTAGCCCAGCGAGCCGGCCCACGCGCTAGGGCAAGGCGGTGGCACATTTATGAATAGGCCCTGTACTTTTACTTAATCCACCATCCGGACATCAACACTATTCAAGTGAGTCACGGAAATTACGTTGAGAACCCTGAACAAAATTTCTACTTCGATTCTTACCCTTCTCTTCATCCTCAAAAGTAGAGCAGGGACAGGGGAGCACCGGTCGGCAGCGGGAATGGCGCATCCAGGCATGGTGGCTGCGCAACGGCGTCGCGCATGCATGGGGAGGAGT
Source organism: Miscanthus floridulus (assembly GCF_019320115.1). Lineage (NCBI taxonomy): Eukaryota > Viridiplantae > Streptophyta > Magnoliopsida > Poales > Poaceae > Miscanthus > Miscanthus floridulus. The sequence continues at coordinate 89,828,604 of NC_089589.1, forward strand.
GCGTGCCCGGGCGGTGGCAGCCATGACCTGATGATGGCCAAGGAGGCCAGGCGGTGCGCGCCGGAGGTGGCTCCTCAGCATCAGGCGGGCATGGTGTGCTCGCGCACGTGGTGGTGACGGTGGAAGCAGCCATGGCAGGGCGCGACGGAGGCAGCGGACGATGGCGGGGACATTGCGGGGTGCGGCAGCTGGAGGTCGGAGTGGAGGGTGAAGGAGCAGGAGAGGCAGAGCCGCATGTGGGCTTCGGTGTGAGGGAGGAGAGCAGCGGCATTGCAGGACCGTGGTCCAACACGGGACGCAGTGTAGGACCCTGGCGCACTTGCACGTGCGACGACCGATGATAGGAGCGACTGCACGTGCCAGCAAGAGGTCGCCTGGAGTAGTTGTTTAAGCGTAGGGCCGACGGGCGCGTGCACGCTCACGCACGGTGGCCAAGCGATGGCGAAAGGCACAGCGACGATGGCCTGGCGATGGCACTCCTGGGGCTCGGGCAAGGGCAGTGAGGTGGTGCGGAGCTTAGCATGGTGAGCATGAGCCATGGCGAGCAGTAGCCAGAGAGGGAGACCAGAGCGAGGAAGAGCGAAGAGCACGTGAGAGGGGGTGAGCAAGACGAGAGCAGCAGCTCGGCGTCCTCAAGAAGCAGAAGGTAGGGGGCAGCAGTAGTAGCAGCTCAAAGGTGGCCCGGCCTACTCAGCACGGTCATGTTGGTGTAATGACACTGAGCTGGGTGGGAGTAGGGCCACATGCAGGCAGCATGAAAAGCGGCAGCGGCCCGACCGGAGCTAGACGGACCAAGGCGAGAGTGCTCTACTAGTAAAGTCAAGTCTGAGTACATGCGAGAAAACGACAAGGCACTACCATCCCTCAAACTAGTACATAGATGGAATGACTCAAACCTGGCGGGACATGAAGGTAGCCAGCTCAGCAAATCATCCATTAACGCACTCCCAAACAAGGACACAAGGGAGCATGCGCACATGATGCCTACTACGCTCGCCTAGTGTAGCAGCAGCACCAAGCCAAGCAGACGAGAGAGCGAGAGAGATGTATGTGACAAAACCAGCAGAGGGAGGGAGAGCAAGCAGCCGGCAAGGGCAGCAAGCTCGGTCCTAGCCCATAACGTGCATGTCATACTGTTGGGGACCTAACACTAGGGTACCCTAGGAGGTGGAACCAATAACCATCGAACGTTAAAAACTCCTAGACGGACAAGGACGCCGCTGCTTTCCTTGCCCGAATAACGGGAGTTTGGTTCCACCTCGCCCGACGCCCTTGGGTAAGCTCCACCTCGCCCGAGGACTAAGGGCTAGACTCTGCTTCACTCGACCCTCGAGGGCTGGGCTCGGTCCCGCTCGAGGGATAAGGGCCAGCTCCACCTCGCCCGAGGGCTTAGGGATAGACTCCGCCTCGCCCGACCCCCGAGGGCGGGCTTCGCCTCACCCAATGTCCAAGGACTGTTTTTGTCTCGCCTGTCAACCTCTCCCCGCCCCCTCATGATGATAGGTACAGAGTAGGACAAGACGTTCAGGTCAACCGCGGCTTTGAGGACCATACCCTGCGTGATATGAACCCGCTAGGGTGAATCCCAATCTTTTGATGAGAGAAGGTGGATAACACAATTTGGGGATGGAGATGACATTCACGTCCTGACTACAACCATCCAAGGATGTTGCGCCTTAGCAACCGATACACCACCTCCAATGGCCGTCGTGATCTTGTGGAGCACGATCAACCAAACCACTAGGGTAATTCCTGCAAGCAATCGAGGAACAAGCAAGAACAAGTAGAACAAGCAACTCAAGTGCAAATATGGAGGTGAAAAACCAATCTAAACTCATAAAGTTGGGGCTCCAGATCAAGTAGAACGGATGGTCTAGTCAACACATGCGTCTACAAGGAAGTAGCAATGGCTAAACTTTCAACAAAACAAAACCCAATCTGTTTGTGGAAGCTCTAATCCTTATTAATATCTAGGGGAATGACCAAGGGGTGTTGGGGTCGTTCTCCAACCCTAGGACACGTCCCTAATGAACCCAACTTGATACATAGGCCATCGGCCCAAAATAGGGTGACGCAGCACCAAAGGCAGAAAAGGTCCCGACGTCGAAATGACAATTGTGGATGCATCAGATAAGATATGGCCATGAGTCTAGATCCGTTGGAAAATAGACTTGATAAGCTTTCCAAAAAGTGCTAGAACGTCCCAATCGGAGTCCATATGAAGTCGTGGCGACCGTCGCAATTTGGGACTATTTTGCAGTCCGAATTCAACTTCCAAAACGTGTTGGACTTGGACTCTTTCTTTCCTTGGGACCAAAGTGACGTGGTGGCCTAGTGGAGGATGTTAGGAATACATGGATTTGGTCCCCAATCAACTTCATTAACCTTCTATGCTTTCCATATGCAATCAAACCTTCCCTTGATCCATGTAAGTAATTCTGAAAATGAAAATATACACATTTTATGGTGGAGCACCAATTCATCAAATGCATCAATGATAAGCCTCATATAGAATGGTTGCACCTTTGGTATAGAAGTAGTTGGCATGGTCATATTTGAGCCAATGATGTCCTCATGATTCTCCCCTTCTTGACAGCAAACCGTCCTCGGTTTGACCTTTGTTGGAGGATGTGTTGTAGGTAAAAGTGAACCGTGCTCCCCTTCTTGATATTTATCCTGTTGCATATCGGAAAAACTAGGAAAACTTTGCAAGACATCATTAGTATTAGTGCAGCTCTCAATTTGATCATGGTATTGTGGCCCAAAAGGATATTTCAGATTAGAGCAAATATAAACTTTATGCACCAAATATTCTCCTTTGCTGTCATATTTGCCAATTGCATGAAGCGAACAATGATTAAAACTTGGCAAACCAGAATCAAATTTAAGTTTCTCTTTTAGACAATTTAGATTACACAGAATATCAAATTCAATATAACCCAAAGTATTTAAAGAGGACAGCAAATTCAGATCATCTTGTGCACATGTAATAGGATGAAAAAGGTTATCTTCAGCACATTTGTATGGTTCCAAACCAAAAGTATCACACTTATTCGCTACTTGTGGCATAAGAGTAAAAGAATCATCAGCACACAACTCCTCTTTATCACAAGGAACAGCAAGTAATTCATTTTTTGACAAAGGAAAATCAGTAGTGGGTTCCACTATTTGTTGCTCTTCATTAGCATGCAGAGTGGACAAATTTTGGACATTATGGGTCACATCATTCTTATTCACAGATGATAGAATCTCTTTTTTAGCATTGAGAGCAAGACAAAACAATTGACCAATATGGCAATATGATTTGCTAATTAACAAGGTTCGAATTTCATAATTGAGCCCTCTCATGAACCTACTCATAACATCTTTCATGCATTCATCCAATCCACTAAACATGATACAAATCTTAAAATCATGGTAGTATTGTTTCACAGTCTTACTACCCTGCTTTAAGTTATCTAATTTTGCAAGCAAATAATCAGCATAATATGCTGGAATGAATGCATCTCTAAAAATAAATTTGAAGTCCTCCCAAGATTCTAGAACTTTCTTGTGCCTACAAATGTGTTTCCATTCTAGCAAAGCGAATTTAGTCAAAACATTGGAGGCAATATAAATCTTTTGTTTCTCAGACAGGTCATGCTCATCAAATTTATTATCTACTTTTAGCTCCCAATCAATGTAAGCTTTAGGATCAAACTTACCATCATATACCGGCAAGTGTTGAATGACATCCTGAATATGAGGGTCTAATTTCAATAGCTCAAAAATCTTCGTATCACCTGCCATGATTAGTAGAAAATAAGAAACACAAAAATAATATGTATCCTCCTGTCAACTACTAGGATGTGTCTTTTGTAATTCTGATATTCCCTCAAACTCAACTTGTTCAAAACAAGCCCTTACAAGTTCTTACCAAGCCAAACAGGAGGTGACGGCAACCAACAAGTCTGCAACCGTGGAGCGAAGTGTATCGGTGCCGCAGCAACAAAAACCTCTCAAGCTGTAGTCGAATATGTGGAGCTGTAGGTGGGCTAAAGAAAGGAAGTACTAGAACCACGTTAGTTGCAAGCAAATTGAACAAACGCTCAACGACGTTATTACGCTGGTCCTAGGCTAGTACGTGTTAGAGACGCGAGCCTGGACACAAACGAAGTCACTAAGCTGCAACAAAGAAGGATCACAAGGACAGGAATAACAACAAAAGAAAAACCCTTCTCTTCTTCTTTCTCTTTCTTTTCTTTCTTTCTTTCTATCTTTCTTTTCTTTCTTTCTTTTCTTTCTTTCTTCTGTCTTTTTTTTCTATTTTTTTTCTTTCAACTAGCACAAAACTGAAATTTTGCAACAAGAAGTAACAAGCTACTTACAACAATTAAATGTTTCCTTGGGAAGGGTGATTCAGTAGCAAAGTCAAACAAGTGGTTGTTTTGCAAAACCAGTAGACGCGCAAATCTCCAGGGCAATTGTGAAGCGCTCAGAATGAATTTGGGACCAAGCTCTGATCCGTTGGAAAGAGGACAAGTTAAGGTTTCCAGATTATATTTAAACTCCCTATTCAGACTCCTGACAAAGGAAATATGGTGCTTTTCTTTTCAGGATAAAACAGGACTCCGAATCGAATTCTATCTTGATCTTGTTGGATTTTCTTTTTGTACATGGAAATATGGACATGGATGAAACCTCCAAGGACGTGGCTAGGATAATGGTGGTAAGCAAAACAAAGGAATTTGGAAATCCACTCAGATTCATAGAGAGAAACAAATAAACTCAAATCTACGATGGTGACAGAAAGGTGACTAGAACACGAAACTCTAAACGACTAGACGCTAAGACCAGCAACTTGACACGACGATGCAACCGTTAATTAAATAAGGCCTGACTAAGCAGTAATAGTATTAAGCTCAAAGGGTTTTTGGGATTATGGAGAACTAATATAGTAATTTTGTTTTGGCTTTTTCTGGACTATAGGAGATTAAAAACAGCAAAGAACTGGAAGTCTCTCACCGATCAACCTTGCTCTGATTACCAACTGATATGAACCCGCTAGGGTGAATCCCGATCTTTCGATGAGAGAAGGTGGATAACTCGATTTGGGGATGGAGATGACATTCACGGCCCAACTACAACCATCCAAGGATGTTGCGCCTTAGCAACCGATACACCACCTCCAATGGCCGTCGTGATCTTGTGGAGCACGATCAACTAAACCACTAGGGTAATTCCTGCAAGCAATCGAGGAACAAGCAAGAACAAGTAGAACAAGCAACTCAATTGCAAATATGGAGGTGAAAAACCAATCTAAACTCACAAAGTTGGGGCTCCGAATCAAGTAGAACGAAAGGTCTAGTCAACACATGCGTCTACAAGGAAGTAGCAATGGCTAAACTTTAACCAAAACAAAACCTAATCTGTTTGTGGCGGCTCTAATCCTTATTAATACCTAGGGGAATGACCAGGGGGTGTTGGGGTCGTTCTCCAACCCTAGGACACGTCCCTAATGAACCCAACTTGATACATGGGCCATCGGCCCAAAATAGGGTGACGCAGCACCAAAGGCAGAAAAGGTCCCGACGTTGAAATGACAACTATGGATGCATCAGATAAGATATAGCCATGAGTCTAGATCCGTTGGAAAATATACTTGATAAGCTTTCCAAAAAGTGCTATAACGTCCCAATCAGAGTCCATATGAAGTCGTGGCGACCGTCGCAATTTGGGACTATTTTGTAGTCTGAATTCAACTTCCAAAATGTGTTGGACTTGGACTCTTTCTTTCCTTTCCTTGGGACCAAAGTGACATGGTGGCCTAGTGGAGGATGTTAGGAATACATGGATTTGGTCCCCAATCAACTTCATTAACCTTCCATGCTTTCCATATGCAATCAAACCTTCCCTTGATCCATGTAAGTAATTCTGAAAATGAAAATATACACATTTTATGGTGGAGCACCAATTCATCAAATGCATCAATGATAAGCCTCATATAAAATGGTTGCACCTTTGGTATAGAAGTGGTTGGCATGGTCATATTTGAGCCAATGATGTCCACATCACTGTGCCCCGACAGGAAATGTACTGCTAGGGAACGACGGGATGGGTGCTTTAGACCCTCCCAGGCATAGCAGAGCCTAAAAAGTGTTATGGGTGCGTGCTCTTCGCCCTACAGAGTTGTAGGCGCCGTCTTCAGCTCTCGGACACAGAACCCGACGTAGACATACGACAACCACTATGGTCTAGGAAAGGACTCGCGTCCTCCACAAATGATGGATGTGCTGTCACCACGTTATGGTCCCAAGGGAGCGGCGCCCGCTTCACAGCCCCTCAGGTCCACCAGATCGGAGCACTCGCTTCAGCCTCCAAACACCCTCTCTGATTGGAAGGCCTTGCCCACAGTGCTACTTCGGACCCTGACCCCGCGTCCCTCCGACGGGGACTCATAGGAACCAGAAGGCGTGCGGAGCAAGGCTGGGCAAGGCTCATAAGTCAAAACTACTATACCAGAGTCCATACCCTGCGCGGAGCAGTACTCTGTAGCCATCCTGACATTCTATAGTGGCATCGACAGTATTGTAGGCACTTACCATCCTCTCGCGCCCGCCAGAATGGACTACAAGGCTTGGTAGACGTGAATAACAAGGCTAGGTAGCATACGCATCCTTGCCCTCTCACTTGTAAAGCCGTCCCCTTCATCTATAAAAGGGGATGTGCTCGCTCCAACAAGGGGACGGACTTGGGGACAACACGAAACATATCACACACAGTCAAGCTGCTACCAAGCTCTTGGCATCCTTTCGACCCTTCCATCAGGAACTTGGGGCCAGTCCCTCTCTCGACCGTTTGTACCCCCTACTATGAACTATTTTTGGTGCTAATAACACGAGCAACAACAGACTGGACATAGGGACATTCAGCCCGAACCAGTATAAATCTTGTGTCCTTTAGCGCACCATCTGGGCCTAATGTGCATCACTATAAATTTACTTGCCGGTGCTTGTACGAAACACCGACAGTTGGCGCGCCAGGTAGGGGACTTTGCGCATTCCAAATCAGGCCTCGGATGGCCAACCACGCAATCAGTTGGGTCCCAGGCACACATGTGCGTTTCGGTGACCTAGATTTCATCGTCACACTGGGCGGAAAGCTAGCGCTGGCCCACACGGCCGTCCAGTCTCTCTCTTCCATCAGCTTCAGCCACCGGAGGCTTGAGGACTAGCCCGATGACTCCCTTGGATCCCAGTTATCCAGGGAGGCCCCGTGCTGCATCATCCTCTCTCTGGAACGCCACGTACAGAGCACCCCGACAGTGTCTCCGTTCGGTCTCCGCAACGCCGCGGCGACCGCTAGCCACCTTCTGGCGCTACGTATGGATCAGCCGCCCACAAACAGCGAGTTCATGGGGACAATTGAACATGATACAGAGACTCTCCATAGGCACCTTATGAAGGAGCCAGGATCCTCCTCCAGCTCTGACTCCAGTAGGGGGAGCCATCACCCTTCCCGAGAATACTTCATGGCGCAAACCCCCGAGGGGCGCGTCGAAAGCATCTCTGGGGAAGAGGCTACCCCGACAAGCAACCCTAACGACAGGTCCAGGGGGGAGGCAGCAGCCCCATCTTGCATGAGGATGGAGCAGCTGAGAGCCCATAAGCTGGAGATCGATGAGGCCGGACAAGGGCTCGTCCGGGAGTACGCGGACATTAATCACGAGATCGAACGCCGCGAAAACGGTGGGCGCGCGCGTGCCACGGCCCGCATGGTACACCAGAGGATCCTCATCGATGACGGGGCCCTCCCTCACTTCACTCGGGCAAGTCAAAACATTGCCGCTGCGATGGCCTTGCTGCACGGCCTTCCAGAGGCCGCGACGTCTGAGGATCGCCGGGCCCGCCAAGAAATTCGCACGTTGCTCGAGCGTGCGGCGACGTAGCAGGCAGAAAGCTCATTGTCTCGACGATGCGAGCCCAACTCCAGCCAACACATGCCCTCGGTATGCCCCACCGAGGACACGTCCGTTCACCAGACACCGCCAGGCGGTAGGCAGCACACCGCCGTCCCGGTACATCAATGTCTCAGCCACGACCGTGACGTGCACAGCACCATCGACGCCCGCAGGCGCACCCATGGCAAAGCAGGGGAGGGAGCCCACCGCTGCTACCATTCTCGACATGGTGGTCGCTACGACAACGGTGAGGACCGAAGCTCGAGCCCTGGCCTGCCAGGCCCTTAGGCCTTTGGCCGACACATCCTCAACGCTGCTTTCCCACTAAGGTACCGACCGCCAACCAACATCCCTAAATATTCTAGGGAAACAAACCCCGGGCTTTGGCTCAAAGACTATCGGCTTGCATGTCAAGCTGGTGGTGCGAGTGATGACAATTTCATTATTCGCAATCTCCCACTATTCTTGGCCAATTCGGCACGAGCGTCGTTGGAGCACCTACCGTCCAATGCCATTCAAAGTTGGGCAGATCTGATAGAGATCTTTCATGGGCAACTTCCAGGGCACATACAAACACCCCGAAAACCCATGGGACCTCAAGAACTGCCGCCAAAAGGCCAATGAAACCCTCCGCAGGTACATCCGACGCTTCTCCTGGCAGTGCAATGAGCTCCCTAATGTCACCAACGCCGACATGACAGGAGCCTTCCTATCCGGGACAACCTGCGAGTCCTTGGTTCACAAGCTGGGGCGTAGGGGCCCATGGACCACCAAGGAGCTTCTGGACATCGCCACCAACCACGCCTTAGGAGAGGTGGCGGTCAGAGCCATCTTCGACCGCTCCGATGGCAAGGCGAGGCGGGATGAGGACGCCAGCGAAGGCGCCTCCAACCGTCCTGCCAAAAGAAAAAAAAACAAGAAGCAACAGCGCGACAACTTGCTCATGGCCGCTACCGATCGCAAGGGTGGCCGGAAGCCTGTGGAGGGCGCTCCGAACCACTTTGAGAAAATGCTCGAGGGGCCATGCCCAAACCATGCTTTCCCAGCCAAGCATCTATACAAGGATTGCGGCCTCATGCACAAATACTTGTCTGGGGGCCTCAACAAAGGGGAGCAGGGGAAGGAACCTGCCCCCACCATAGACGACATAGAGGAGAAGGATGATGCCTTCCCAATGCTGAACGGCACCCTCATGATCTTCAAAGGATCAACGGCCTATGACTCCAAGCGCCACCAGAAGGTCGCGCTCCACGAGGTCTATACAGCCGGACCAGCCATGCTTGCCTTCCTCTGGTGGTCAGAATCCACCATAACCTTCGACCGAACCGACCATCCGGATGCCATCCCACACCTAGGAAGGTACCCGCTTGTTGTCGATCCAATCGTCAGCCCAAAGCGACTCACGAAAGTACTGATGGACGTAGGCAGTGGCCTCAACATCATGTACACCAAGACGCTCGACGAGATGGGCATCGACCGAACAAACCACCGCCCCATCTGAGCGCCTTTCCATGGCGTCGCACCTAGCAGACAGGCCATACCGTTAGGGTAGATTGATCTACCCATCACTTTTGGGGATCAGTCCAATTATAGGACTAAGACCCTCACCTTCGACGTGGTAGGGTTCCCCAGAACTTTCCACGCCATCCTTGGGCGTCCATGCTACATGAAGTTCATGGCCATCCCCAACTACACATACCTCAAGCTGAAGATGTCGGGCCCTCACGGGGTCATCACCATTGGCACCTCCTTCCGTCGCGCTTACGAGTGCAAAGTCGAATGCTACGGCCATGCCACAGCAGTCGTCGCCTCCGGAGAGCTCGCCGCCCTCAGGGAGGAGGTCATTGAAGAAGTGCCTGATGCAAAGAGGTCATTCGGATTGTTCAAATCGGTGGAAGGGTCCAAAGAGGTCCTCGTGGATCCCAGCAGCTCTGAGGGCAAAAAAGTCTACATCAGAACCGCGCTCTCCTCTGAATAGGAAAGCGTGCTCGTCGACTTCCTCCACGATAACAAAGACATCTTTGCGTGGAAACCCTCGGATATGCCAGGCATCCCGAGGGAGGTCGCCGAGCATACCTTGAAAATCCACCCAGGCTCCAAGCCGGTGAAGCAACGCCTATGCCGCTTCGACGAGGAAAAACGTAGGGCCATCAGCGAAGAGATAGCAAAACTGTTGGCTACTGGGTTCATTAGGGAAGTACACCACCTAGAGTGGTTAGCAAATCCCATTCTTATGCGGAAGAAGAGCGGGAAATGGAGGATGTGTATCGATCACATAGGCCTCAACAAGGCGTGCCCAACGGACCCATTTCCTTTGCCACGCATAGACCAAATAGTCGATTCCACCTCAGGGTGCGAAACCTTCTGCTTGGCATTACCCTCTCTTACTTAGGAGCTGATGCATTCGGAGAAAAGGAAGGAGAAGAGGTGGCGGCTCAGAAGCTGGCGGGGAGGAGGGGCGAGAACACCTTTTTCCCTCCCCCTATTGAAAGAGGGGGCTGAGTAGCTAAGGAAAGGCGAAAGGTTCGAACAAAAAACTCTCTGCCTTCCCCTATTCAATGCAAATGCGAAATCAATGCTGACAGAAATCTGAGGGGACGTGCCGGAAACGACGGGACGCCGCTTGGTAAGCCAGAATGTCACCCGGACATGGCCCGCCACTAATGCACCCCGGACGCGAGAACTAGGGCACACTCACCTGTAGGCAACTTTCCGCTTCCCTAGGCAGGACCATGGAACGACCCGACGACAGAACCTCCCTCCAGGGGGAGTCCAGCGGGCCTCCTGGGTCGATTGGGCAGCCCAAGCAAAACAACGAATGAACGACCAATTGAAAGATAAGCCCCCCTATTTACTTACTTTGAGTGTTGAATTCTTTACCGAGCCTCCGACCCCAGCAACGGCAAGGGCACAGACATCGCTCGGGGGGCTACCGAGGGCGCCTGTTTGTTTAAACACCCTCTTAGCCCGACCCCTCCTTACGTTTGGGAGACCAAAAGCATGGCATGTGGGAATAAAACGATGAGCACAACTGGATGAACCACAAGACCCTACGCCCCGATGGCTACGGTATTTTTTGGTTCACAGTTCCTCACACTACTAGCCTCAGCTCCCGCCTTCCCGTAAGGAGTTTGGAGGAGTCCACCTGTAGAACTTATGCAGGTTACTCTGGCCTCGTCACAAATATCGGACCCGAACCTAGCATGGACATATCTGGTAAGAGCTTCCCACGGCTCATACCACCAAGGTAATGTTACCGACCCCTGCTTTCGTTTCGATTAAACTATACGCTAAATCCATATATCCAGACGCCACATATGCAAATCCTTGCATCTCAATGCTTCGTGTTGCATCATGAAGCGACAGCCGCCTCATTCAATATGAGCGATGCCTGACTGGGGTTCGAAGGCCGGCCCGCGAAGGGCTCGAGGCCGCCTCGTGTCAAACAAAGCCAGGGGAGAAAAACCGAAATGAGCCCCAGCGGCCCCGCCCGACCTCGTTCAGAAGCGGACAGGGACATCTTGACCTTTCTTGTTTGATTCTAACCTCGAGCCAGACCTATAGAATCTCCATCAAGGAGAGGCCAATGGGCCGCCTGAGCCCAGCAAACGGCTCGGGCATCTGCCGAGAGGTGGGTTAAGAAGTAGTGGAATGCCACATGAGGGCTCTACCGACCCCGTCAGTGAATGATGGATCCAAATTCCACACGAACACACCCGTTAGCGAGCTCAATGAGCGCGACACTCGAGCCATTAAGGCAAGTGTCATCAACTCAGCCCCTCCGGCCACGGAAACCGAGGACGGGGTAGTGCGCGAAAACACAGTCGACCCCTAGCAGACCCTAAAGGGCCTAGGGGCTCGAGCCACTCAATCCAAGATCGAGACACCGAGGTTCGAAGGCTGACCAGTGAAGGGTCCAGGGCCGCCTCATGTCAAACAAGAACCAGGGGAGAAAACACATATGAGCCTCAATGGCCTTTGCCCGACCCGCATTAAGGCGAGTAGGGTCGTCTCAACCTTCTTGTTCAAATCCAGGCTCTAGCTAAGCCCATAGAAACCCCATTGAGGGGGAATCTGTTGGAAGGCGGGCCAAGGAGTAGTGGAACGCCACCCCAGGGCTTCGCCGACCCTGCCGCGAAGCAAATGGGATTGGATTCCGAACATCCATGTTAGCAAGCTCATAATGCACGGTCATGCAGCAATCATCAAAGTGGCAAGGATCAGTGGAACAGACTGGTGAGACCACAAAAAGCTCATGCCCCGATAGCTACGGTAATTTTGCTCACCAGCACAATTAAAATTTCCTCTACAAAACTTTGGGCCCTACGGCCTTAACAAACGAAAGGGTCGATTGTCTAAATCTTTTTTCATCACAAAAAAGAGAAGGTAAGATCAAACAAACGAAATAAAAATTATGAAACCGTTTCTAGGACACAAAAGTACTGACACTTGTTCACATATTACAAATAAGTGTTTTTCAAGCTAACTACTTCCACGAAGGAAGGACCTCTTCTTTCAACCTATTCGCCAGGTTCCACGTGAGGGGAGCCACTGCCTTTTCCATCTCATCCAGCTCATCGTCATCATAGACAGGCACGAAGCCATGGCTCATTACCTCTAGGTTAATCTCCTGAGCATAATGGGAATGAGCGACAGCAAAGGCTTGGGTGATCCCGGTGTGGAAGGTGTCCTCCTCAAGTTGGCCCACCCATGTCGTGATACCCGCGGCACGAGCCGTGAGCGAGCTAGTTTCCTCTGGTTGCTCCACCCTCAAGGCATCAATGACCACCCCAACAACGGCTTGCAAAAGGTCATGCTCATCGCTCTCGGTCCGGAGGATCTCTCACACTTAGGTAAGCTCCTTCTCTAGCCTGGCAGCAGCGCTCTCAACATCCAACCTTCGGTTCACCATGATGCCAAGATCCGCCCAGAGGGAGTCGGCCACCCCACGCGCCTTGTCGTGCTCCTAGATGGCTCGGTCGCGATCCTCACGAGCTGCGCTATGCTCCGAGCGAAGTCTTTCCTCGGTCCGGCGTAGCTCGTCCCGCTCCTCGCGCAACCGGGTGATCGACGCGGCGTCCCAGTCCACCCTCTGCTGCAACGCCGTGAACCTCTCCTCAGCCTTCAGCTTGAGGTCTCGCTCCGTCTCTAGCTCCGCTAGGAGCTCACCAGCCCGCTCACTGGCTACAGCATTGTAACACCCGGGGTGTTTGGCTTTCACATAATTGCATTTCATTTCATAAACATGTGCATCATCTATCTCATCATGCCTTGTTACTGAGACATGCATATGCAACATTTTCCAATTGTGTATGTTTCATACTTGAGTGTTGTGAATAGTAATGGTGTAACATGTGAATGCAACATGAGTTTCTTATACCTTGAAACATGGCAACATGTTAGTAATATGACAAGTATGAAATGATAACAAAATCACGAAAACATGTGAAACATGACTATGAAACAAATGTAACAATTCATGTGTTTTTCATTGTTTCAGTACATACAATGCTTGATTCTTGTGTGACCAATGGGTGGTGTGGCTAATAATCATCCTAAGTAACTTAGTTACACCTAGAACGTCATTAGGGACAATGTTCATGTTGATCATTTTGACTAATTAGGTCCCCAAGTCATGGTTTGACCAATTTTGACCCCCTAAACCCTTTTGTTTGACTGTTTAAAAAGTGCAACTTAGAGTCTATGCATGCTTGAGCAACCTACAGCAAAGTTGTAGCAAATTTTATAAGGAACAAACTTGGTTTAGAAGTCAATTCATGAAAATGTGCACAACATGCTCAAAAAGGACCCACAAGTCAGCATTGATGGTGGATTTAACATTTGAAAATTTTTCTCACTGTTGGGACTGCTTTCCAATTTCATGAAGACGACTTTGGAACCATGTAGATGGAAATCCATGGTGAATTAGCTCGAGCTTATGTTGAGCCATTTGGAGTACTCACTTAGCTCTATCATGTAGTCCAACTGGATTAGAGTTTGGCCAAGCCGATTAGGAGTTAATCAATGTCAAAGTAACGCTGTCAGGCTCGGATTTGAAACTCTGAATCAGAGCTACAGTGCCCGACCGGCAACAGAGCCTTCACACCGTGTGGCGCCGCGCGTCGCCGGCCGCCTGACCGGCCAGGCCACGTCGGGCCTGAGCTCGGATTTTGAAGCCTCAGCACGCCACCGAGAGCCCCCCTGTGCCACAGTTCATTTCTTTGTTTCCTTCCTTCTGCTCCTCTCGCCATAGCAGTCACAGCAGGCCATCGTTGTCGTCATCGGCTCCGCCGTGCTCGCGCCTGCTCGCCGTGGCACCACCGCCAGCTAGCTCCCGTCCTAAGCTCCGCCGAGATCTCCTCTACCTTCTCCACCCCACCGTGGGTCCGATTGCATCTTGGTAAGGGCACATTGGCCACTTCCGCCGTCACCGCTGCCGTGGTCGGGGTAGCTAGGACCCGTATCGTCCTCATTTCTTGTTTCATTAAATTTCCCCGCGTGCCCTAGGAGCTCATGCCATGCTCGGTTGAACCAGCCGTGGCTTGCCGTTGACGGCAGCTCACGCCGGAGCTTTGCCGTGCCGCCATCACCGACGACGAGCCCCTCAGCTAGGTCTTAGGTCGTGCCACTTGCACCACTCGGTTCCTCTCCTCACGCAGAGCATGTAGGTAGCAGTGGTGTCGCCAGAGTCCTCGCCGTCGGCGAGCAAGACCACCGCCGCGCCGTCAAACGCCGCCTCCCCTATTTCGTCTCACTGACCGGTGGGTCCGGCTGACAACCGGGTCCCACGCGTCAGTGACTGCTTGTTCTAAGGATAGCTCATTTATTCAGTTTTTGAATGCAGTTTGTGATTTTTGTATCTCCAAATTGGTAGATCCAAATGGTGTGAGGCTAATTTTGGTAGAATCACAGTGAAGTGTAGTATTTAATAAAAATATTATATGAGCACATGTTTTAGAAATTTTGGATGAATTAAATAGGACTTTGAAATGTGTTTTTAGATGCATGCAAACTTGTTGGAATTTTATCTTGAGTTTCTGTGGTCCACAAATTATGAAATTTTGTGGGTAGTCTATTATTGCCTAGTAGAAGCTCTGGTTAAAATTTCAGAGCTAGTGCATGTGTAGTTTTTAAGTTATAGAAATTCCTTTTAATAATGGATGGATCTTGTGTGAATTTTCATAATTTTTCTATAGATCCAGTAAAGGTAAAATTTGGTGAGTGCTATTTTTATACTATAAGGATGCTAGGAAAAATGGGAAATCTGTTGCTTGACACTTTTTAATAAGGTTCCCTAATTATGCTAAAAATAGACATGCCACCTGTTATTTTGGATACAACAAGTTCTACTTGCCCAATGGCTTTGAAATTTTTATGGTAGTCTATGTGAAGCATGAGATAGCTACTGTATTTTTTGTAGATTTTTATGAATAGTTTTACTATATATTGCTTAAATCACCTAATTAACTAAATAAATTGGAAAAGGATATTAAATAATTTATTTAGAAGTTGGCCCTATACTTTCTAGTGTTCCTCTGGTATGTGCAACAAGTTGGTAAACTTGGTTTGGTCAAATTATGCTTTTGCATAATCATTAAATAATTAAGTTAGTAACCCTGTCATTTCTGGATAGATTCTAAGTTTACTGGAATTCGATTTGGTTAACGTAAGAATCATGCTTTGGTGTTTACAAATGATTTGTTGAGAATTTCATAAGCTTTCCAGAATGCCCTCATGCAAGTCATTTAGATTTATAGAACTCTGGTTATGATTGAATTAAGGAACTACCCGTGTGCATATGAAACTTTAAATGTTGATTTATGTATGCCTTTACTATTTCTAAGTTTGTGGTAATGTTCCTAGGTGTTAGGCCTTTAACTGAAGATGAGCATCTTTATCTTAGGTTATGCAAGTTAGGTAAGTTGATCTTGTTCTTTAAGTTAAGTTAGATACATGTTTAAAGTGATTTGAATAGGGCTAGTCTTACTCGGTAAACGAGTGTCCAGTAATGCGTTCGTAAACACTTACTGTGATCCATTCATCATGAGCATCATGTCATTCCTTATGCATCCATGATAGTTATCTCGTGCATCGGCATGCAATAGGTGTACCGGAGGGAGTAACACTGCTGGAATTCGAGGAACCGAGCGAGCAGCAGCAGCCGACACCGGAGATTCAGGAGGAGCAGCCTTCAGGAGAAGTGCCAGACGAGGTCGCCGTTGAGTGCCCGGACCACCGTCCTTGCAACTTTGTGAAAGGCAAGCCCCGGACCATATTAAGCCTCCTAATTTTCGAAATGCGGTTATAGTATTATTGTTACATATATATATTGTTGCATTAAGTTTAGGTGTTGGATGCAAACAATTGCTGCATTGGTTACCCAATCCTTGTCCAAATATTGTTACCCTGAATCCTATGTAGCTCAGGCTCGTGTAGTGCTTAGCCTTGCTTAAACGCGGTAGAAGTCGGGTGATTTCCTGTCACCTGCGAGATATAGGAATATACATGTGGCACGGTTGGCTATATTTGCTATCGTGGAAAAGAACCTGTCTTAATTTGAAATGAAGACCGGACGGAGGCTTGCCAGTTTGCAGTGACTCCGTCTGTGCCGCTTAAGGACTGATTCTTGGAGCCTTTCCTGTTCATGTTGAACGCATGCCTCTCTCTTAGTTGGTCGTGTCCGATGACCGACCGTGAAGCCGAGTAGCTCACCTCAGGCCGGGAGTCGATAAGTATAAAGTGCGCCTCAGAAGGGAGCCGTAGGCGTGAGTCCAAGGGCAGGTGATTTAAAAGTCCTGATCGTCCTGGCAGAAGGGTAATCCCTGAGAGTGCTAGCGCTGATCGAACCTACGAATTTGGTTCCTGAGATGTTCCAAAGGTGACCTACGGCTACCTTTGCTAAGTATGCTAGGATGAGAGTTAGGAATACCCCCTCAGCTGAGTTGTAATTCGATTCGAGTCGCCGTCTCTCCCGGTTAGTGAGAACTTGACGGGCTTATCTCCAATGTAGATACACTAAATAACATAATGGTTCGGAAATGATGATATGATGATGACAGCCTTATTATACCTGCTATGGTTAATATTGTTTGCTCCTAATAAGTGAGTGCTCTAGTACAGGTGCTAATCTAGTGGACAGGTAAATAATGATAAGCTTGATGCTAAGTTTAAATTGGTTACTATAATCATAAGCTCTTTTATGCAACTATGTCAAGCTAGCCCACCTGAAAAGCCTTGCATGATCCTTGGTGTCTTTTATTTCTGGTTTTGACGGGTAAGTCTAGCTGAGTACCTTCTCGTACTCAGGGTTTATTTCCCACCTGTTGCAGATGACCAGTTCTACTTTGGTTGCTGCAAGTACTGCCTTCTCCCTGCTGGGGATGAAGACTAGACCGTTGGGCGCGGTCTCTACTAGTTCTCGCACCTGATAATGCTTTTGTGGGACATGACCCAGACTTGGAAATGTATTTGAAAACCATGATGTTTTGTACTAAACTATGTTGCTTCCGCACACTCAAACTTGGTTTGTAATATTCTATTTTAACTCTGATGGATGTATTCGAATGCTTATTATGAAATGTTGTAACGGATGATGTGTTGTGTTGAATCACTATGATCTTGGTTTGTATGTCGAGAGTTGGTTGAAATCCTTCGTGATTTCTGGACTACCGGGATTATGGGAGCTTAAGTACAGGAATTTGATCGCTTCGGTGATTGTTTTTGTACTTACGTTCTTATGATTTGGTCGGTTCTGTTACAAGCATCCTTCTATAGCAGCTCGTCCCGCTACTTTCAAAGCCTGGTGGCATCCTCGTCATCCAGCTTCACCCTCACCGATAGATCCTCAAACATTCCATGAGCCTCCTCCGCAACTCAACGTGCCTCGACCTCCCGCTACTGTGCAGCAGCGAGTTGCGCGCCTACATCTCCTCACAGCCTAGCCTCCTTGGTAAGGCGGTCCCATTCCGCCTTTTGCTCATGAAGGAACCAGGACTTATCTCGGCTACGAGCAACAATGTTCTAAAAAAAGGATCGGAATCAGAAGACACGAAAAAATATGTGAAGAAAGAAGAAAACAAGCGAGAAGATCAAGCGGATACCCGGCTAGAAGGAGCGAGGATTTCACGCAAGGCACCACTGGCCTCATTCAAGGCATTCAACGTAGCCGAGAACCCGATGTCTAGATTCTCCCGCTCCAGGCTCTCAGCAGCATCGTCGAGCGAGAACAGAGCCGATGATGGGTCCTCGGCGGCCATCCACTAAAGCGGCGGCTCTCCCCTTGTGGGAGAGCGGCCACCTCCCGACAACAGGGCCAAAGGCGGCTCCCTTCGGGTGCTCCCCACCACCGTCATGACGACCGAAGACCCTCCGGCCATGTCCTCCTCCATCCGGCCTGCCCCAGGCGCCACGGCCTGGACTGCCGGTGGCGCAGATTGCGCCACCCCCTCGGATGCCACCATGGCAGTATCCGACCCCGTCGGGCTTATCGCGGTCGCGGCCACCTCCGATGGGGCCCCTGGCGGCACAAACTGCGCTGCTCTATCGGACGCCACCATGGCGGCATCCAACTCCGCCCGGCCCACGTCTAGCACCGTCAATTGGGTCGTCGGAGGCACGGAATGCGCCACTGCGGACGCTGCCGGACCAGCCAATGAGGCCGCAACAATAGCATCACTCCTACCCGAAATAGGGTGATGCCGGGCAATGTGATCCGTCCCTCCTGAAGGGCAAGGCTCTTCCTGGGCACCGGCCCCAAAGGGTGGCCCCGTCGCAAGAATCTGCAAAACGGAAAAAGGGCATAAGGTCATAACGGAAAAATAAAGGAAGAGAACGAGGGGAATTGGTGACGTACTCTGGTGCTTTCGGTCGACGGGTATGTTTCGGGGATGAACACCCAGACCCCTGCTCCAACTCATGTGGGCGGGACCGTTTCAAGCCTGCCCCCTGCTCCGACACAGGGGGGTCGTCTCTCTTACCTCCGAGGGCGCGGCACCAGAGCCGCTCCCCTCCATCGGCTCATGGGGCATGGCGCCAGAGCCGCCCCCCTCCATCAGCTCACGAGCCACGGCATTGGAGCCGCCCCCCTCTACCAGTACCTCAGGGACGGCCTCAGATCCATCCCCTCCCATCCACCGATCCACCGCCGGCACCCCGCGGGTGACGGCGGATCCTCTGGCTCCCGCTGGACCTAGAGGCAGGCCCGGCTCCACTGTCCCCGTGGACTCACTTCCCTCTGTGTGGAATGGAAGGGGTCCCTGTAGGGACAGCGAGTCCTCATTCACCAGGTCACCCCAATCCACACCGGCTACCGTCTCATCATCGTCGTCATCATCGTCGTCGTCATCACTACTAGTCTCCTCTCCTCGATCACGAGCTTGCTGCTTACGTATCGCCTTCCTCTTCGCAAGCTCCCTCGTCTTCTTATCCCAACCGGCCAGGGCATCATTTGCTGCCACCCGGGCTGGGTCCTTCGGTAGCGGAACCGGGTTGTTCTTGAAGAACAGTCCCCCCGGCTGATCCCGCTATCCCACGGTTAGCATCAGAGGATCGAAAATTTCAAGCGAAAGAAGGAGCAAGGGAAAAGAAAACTTACAAAGTCAACAAACCCCGACTCCGACCGCATCGGAGGATGTCCTGGTACCGGGTACACAAAGTCGAGGACGGCGCCAATGGAGTCCTTCGTGGGCTCCATCGCCTCCTTAATACGATGTGCCACCTCGGAAGGAGGGAGCGCGTTGTCGGCAAGCGTCGTCCCTTCGAACGACGCTTTAGGCACCATCTGATACAGGGGAAGTGCACGCGCCATCAGCGGTGCAACCCTCCTCGCGTGGTAGGCACCAATAATCCCTGACCCCTTCACACCCCTCTCCTTCAGGGTTCGGAGGGCAGCGAGAAGGCCGTTGAGATGCTTCTTTTCCTTGGCCTAAATGCCCCATCCCCACAACTCCGGGGCCTCCAAGATGTAGCGCCCAGTGAAGGCTGGCAAGGGAGCGGTGGCATCGTTCTTAACGTAGAACCATTGCGAATGCCACCCCTTGTTAGAGGTGGTTAGACGCATCAACGGATACGCCCCCACCCGGGTGCTGCGGAGGTGGATGCTGGCGCACCCCACCGGCGCGTACAGATCCTCTTTCTCGACCCACCTCTTCACGAGATTGACGGCAAAGAGGTACCGCCATAGGTCAAAGTGGGGATCGATCCCCAAGAGCCCCTCGCACAGGGCGACGAACGCCGCAATGTGCTGAATCCTGTTGGGGGTAAGGTGTTGAAGCTCCACCTGGTAGTAGTCCATTAGTCTCCGAAGGAACTGATGGGCGGGCGTGGCGAATCCCCGCTCGTGGAAGTGGGCGAAAGAAATGACGTACCCTTCAGGTGGCTCCGGTTCTGCCTCTTCACCGGGCAACCGCCACTCCACGCGCGGTGGTCAACAGGCGAAGGAGGCCTTGGCGAACGAGGCCCTCTAAGCGCTGACGAGAGATGTTTGATTTGTGCCACGGGACATTGCGATGGCAGGAGCAGCACGGGGAACAAGGCAGCAGCGAGTTTGACGGCGGAGGCAGTACGGGTGCGAGAGACGGAGTCGATTGACGGCGGAGGCTAAGGACGCAAAGGCGAGGAGGCAAAATGCGGAACCCTAGGGGCAAACCCCGTGGTTTTATAGGGGCAACGGATGCGAGAAGGGAAACCATCCCCCTCGATCTCTAAGCCTGCCACGCGCACCGCCACGTCACCTCGCGGGATACGCGCACACGATCCCTTTCCCTTCCCGAAAAATCACGTCGGACGGTTAGCCTTCCCCCGGTGGATCGGGACTCTCTCTCCATCGAGGGGACACGGGTCATAGAGCTTTTCCCTCCGGCCCACCTAGGGTCCCAAATCCGAAGACCCATCCCAACGAGGGATAGGCCCGCAAACTACCGAGATTCAAGGGCGCAAGCGTCACCAGGGCCTCGATCCGCAGTCAGGTCCCAGCCAGGCCAGCACTAACTAAAATATCCCATCGACGAAAAACCATGTCTTTCAGCCTTACCCACGAAGGGTTCGATACTACCCCCCAGGTGATTCTACTCAAATCACCCAGGGGCTCGAGGGCTACACCCATCAGGTGCGCTCGCGCGCACCCTCTAGCAAATTAACTCTGACAAAATCAAAAACACCCCCTGAGCGATTCTATCCAAATCACCCGAGGGCTCGGGGGCTACTGTCGGGGACCTAACACCGGGATACCCCAGGAGGTGGAACCAATAACCATCGAACGTTAAAAACTCTCAGACGGACAAGGACGCCGCTGCTTTCCTTGCCCGAATAACGAGAGTTTGGTTCCACCTCGCCCAACGCCCTTGGGCCAGCTCCGCCTCGCCCGAGGGCTAAGGGCTAGACTCTGCCTCGCCCGACCCCGAGGGCTGGGCTCGGCCTTGCCCGATGCCCTTAGGCCAGCTCTGCCTCGCCCGAGGGCTAAGGGCTAGACTTTGCCTCGCTCGACCCCCGAGGGCTGGGCTTGGTCCCGCCCGAGGGATAAGGGCCAGCTCCACCTCGCCCGAGGGCTTAGGGATAGACTCTGCCTCGCCCGACCCCCGAGGGTGGGCTTTGCCTTGCCCGATGTCCAAGGACTGGTTTCGTCTCACCTGTCAACCTCTCCCTGCCCCCTCATGATGATAGGTACAGAGTAGGACAAGATGTTCAGGTCAACCGCGGCTTCGAGGACCATACCCTACGCCCCGGGAGGAAAAGTACTGCCAGGGAACAATGGGATGGGTGCTTTAGACCCTCCCAGGCATAGCAGAGCCTGAAAAGTGTTATGGGTGCGTGCTCTTCGCCCTACAAATTGTAGGCGCCGCCTTCAGCTCTCGGACATAGAACCCGACGTAGACATACGACAACCACTACGGTCCAGGAAAGGACTCACGTCCTCCACAAATGATGGATGTGTTGTCACCACGTTATGGTCCCAAGGGAGCGGCGCCCGCTTCACAGCCCCTCGAGTCCACCAGATCGGAGCACTCGCTTCAGCCTCCGGACGCCCTCTCCGATCAGAAGGCCTTGCCCACATTGCTACTTCGGACCCTGACCCCGCGTCCCTCCGATGGGGACTCATAGGAACTAGAAGGCGTGCGGAGCAAGGCTGGGCAAGGCTCATAAGTCAAAACTACTATACAGAGTCCATACCCTACGCGGAGCAGTACTCTGTAGCCATTCTGACATTCTACAGTGGCATCGACAGTATTGTAGGCGCTTACCATCCTCTTGCACCCGCCAGAATGGACAACAAGGCTTGGTAGACGTGAACAACAAGGCTAGGTAGCATACGCATCCTTGCTCTCTCACTTGTAAAGCCGTCCCCTTCATCTATAAAAGGGGATGTGCTTCCTCCAACAAGGGGACGGACTTGGGGACAATACGAAACACATCACACACAGTCAAGCTGCTACCAAGCTCTTGGGATCCTTTCAACCCTTCCATCAGAGACTTGGGACCAGTCCCTCTCTCGACCGCTTGTACCCCCTACTATGAACTATTTTTGGTGCTAATAACATGAGCAGCAATAGACTGGACGTAGGGACATTCAGCCCGAACCAGTATAAATCTTGTGTCCTTTAGCGCACCATCCAGGCCTAACGCGCATCACTATAAATTTACTTGCCGGTGCTTGTACGAAACACCGACATGTACCAGCGAGGTAGGTGAGATGAGTGGCCAGCGACACTTTCATTTTTATTTTTATTTCGTTCATGTTTATTTTTAACTAACAAACATCACATGGACACTCGAACAAGCATACCAACATATTCATGATGTTCATATCCTGCTGATGATATGTTTTTTCCTGTTTATATTTTATATTATTTTAGCTTCCAAAAATTCATTTTCTAAACAACTTTATGCGCTAACAAGCATAACTAAAACTCCAGGTTTTAATATTTAGCAAATTTTACTTTCAACAAATTTTGTTTATAAAAATTGTTTTCATGCTCAATCCAACCGAACAAGTCATTCACCATTTACTTGCTAGAATCGTTATCGGACATTTTTAAATACTTTTATGCACTAAGTGAATTAACTCAGATATTTAGTTTAGTCCATCAAAGTGAACCACCTAAGACTCACTCGTCATCCCATGTGTGTTTTAAACTTTTAAACCCGAAAACTTGTTTTGCTAATTTCTCTTAGGCATTAACTTAGGTGCTAAGCAAGCTCATAACACCAGAGGTGTTGCAGTCTCTGAGCAAGTGCACAGCGTATTAAGACTATCTCAACTTGTACAATGCTATGCAAGCTAGCGCATGAGAATTGGAGCGAGTGTGGACATGGCTTATATATGCGCCGCAATGAGTAATCGTGATTGATCATTGATGTCTATATCAACATATTTTTAAGGGGGGGATGGGGTGCGTCAAAAAGTCCCCACCTGATCCAAGACTTTGTTTCCACTCTTGATCGATAGCCTCTTTACCCTTTTGGCAGCCAAGTATATTAGTATTGTCGTATATATAATTTTGTATAGTGTCGTGCCATATAATCTTGAGAAGTTTGCATGAGCTTGGTCGTTTGGAGTCAAAGCGTATCCATAATCAACTGGAACAAGTGGTGTTCGAGACTATGAGTCATGTGGGATCAGGAACTCATGACCTAGGAGTAGGAGGATGGCCGAATACCGATTTAATTTCAATATGTGCACTAACCTGAAGACCGTTGAATATCTTGGAGGCAAGACCAGAAGGTTACAGTTTGTTTTTCCTTCTCATCAACTATAGCACCCGGTTTTAAGAACAAAACCAGATACATACCATATGTGAGCCCAGGAAGTCAAATCTCACATATAGCTACAAATAAGGGTAATATCATAAGACAATGCTTATTACATAGCATATGAGTATAAAGAATACAACCTCAGAGTATAGACAGCGGAAAGACAACTCCGATCTTCAGGTGAAGACTCCACTTCCACAGGGATAACTGACTGGTTGATCACAAACCTAATTCCTCCAAACTCTAGCAATCTGGTACCCATCTGGGATTTTTTCAAAGATTTAAAAAGTAAAGTAAGCGTAAGTACATGTTGTACTCAACAAATATAACATGGGGTTCATGAGGCTCAAAAGGCTGACACTGGTTTAACTACGATTAGCTTTTAATTGTCACAGTTTTACCAAAGGAGTAGCAACAAGTTTATCACAAGTCCCTATAAACACATGATCAGGTAAACATGAGTAATGAATAGAATAAACATTAATCATTAGTGAGCATCTTTATCATCAGTGTTCATCATCTATTCCGTAAATCTTCCAAGGCCGCTCGTGACCGTGAGCACGGCTGATATGCCAGTTTTACACTCTGCAGAGGTTGTACACTTTCACTGTGAGTCATGATTTACCCTTTTGTCTGAGGTCGTGAGCCTCTAGACCCACTACCAAGGAAGGTCGGCAGGGTTCACTATGAAGCCTTTCAAAGGTTCGTCTAACAAGTTAGGGCTGCTAAGGTTTCCCCATCAGTAAGCATAAACCCCCTCCAAGGAGTGACTAACAAAATACAAAGAAACCAAAGTGCACCCTCTTGGCAGGCCGAGATCATACAAACCGGAGCCCCTCTTGTGCCATAAAGGTAACCACTAACAAGCTAGAAAAGATCCTCATACTAAGCTAAAGCCAGAGCCATATAGCCCTCACAGCTGTACTGTAAGTCCTGGATGATCACTTACAGATAAGTCCTTAGGGAGATTAATCTAGAGCATTTAGAAAGTAGCTAAACACTCTAGCCCCCTATTTCCATGTTGCTAAAAAGCATCTTTAGTGTTTATTGCATATACCATTAGCCAAGTTACAGGATCATGGTTGTAGTTGAGCACTAGCAAAACTACCCAATGCAATAACCCAAAGGCATCAAGGTACAAGTACAAATTACTAGGAAATCCTTAGTGGTAGTCAAGGTAGACACATGCAGTATGAATTAAATGATTAAAGGTATATAGGACAACAAGGAGGATCCCATGCTATACTTGCCTTAAAACACCAATCCTTCGGTAAGCTTTAATCTTCAACATTCTTCTTCTGGATTCACCATGTATAACTCACCGACTGGACAAGATCATAAAGCACCACACAAGCATCCATGCAATCATACATGAAGCAAACAATAGATCTAAATTAGAATAGTATACCAAACATAAAATCAAGATGAAAAGCTTATAAAACGAATCTACGTCTTGCTACGAACACACAGACGCAAAAAGCACGCTAATCGGAGCTACGGTAAAAAAGACACAACTACCGATAGATCTACTTTATACGTGGAAAAGAAAACTATAGGCTTCATTTAGTTTAACCATATAAATTCATATATATATATATATATAATATTTAATATTTTATAAATATTATAAATTGAATCAAGTCAAATTTAGATTTGAATTATAAAACTAAAGCAAAACAAACCATATTTTATTTATAAAATTCAATTGCATAATCATTAATCAAGATATGATTTAAACCATGAAATTTCAGAAATAGTAATATGGTAAACACTGTTACTAATGCGTAATTTACATTGTTACGAATCCAACGCAACTTGAATGGGCTAAAATGGAGTTAAAACGTAGAAGATATGAATTAAACAAGATTTCCTTTAATAAAATAATAGATTAAATCCAACCTTGAATTTTAAAAGTTGAAAACACACCTAACAGTGATATAAACACATAGACAACGTAAATACGAACCTAACGCAATTTGAACGGGTCAAAACGGAGTTAAAATGACAAAGTTTGGGCCTAAATAAATCTAGTGGCAAAACTGTAATTAACTAAAAACGTATTTTTAAAGTCAGCCGAACAAAATACACTTTTTAAAAGAACAAGGCGCAATCTATGGATTAAGCTTTGGACCACGGGTTCTATTATTGAAAAACATAGGGACTCTTTAGCAAGATGGCCACGCGAAGGGGTATCTTCTATTTTCAGCCGTTAGATCGGAATCAAACGGCCAGGGTAGCACGGGAGGAGGAAAGCGGCCAGAACAGGACCGCCGGCGAACCTGGTGGCGGCGGCGCCATTGCCGGAGCGACGTCGCTCACAGTTTTTGACCTACAGAGCACGGTTTTCAACGGGAAAGTCACGGGGCGGAAGAGAAGGTTGAGGCGAGCTCACCTAGGGCACTGGTGGGGACCTCCAAGCACCTGAGATGGCGCTATGCTCGGCGGGCGACGGCGACTCGACGGCTAGGGCATGGCTTGAGGCGAGGGTGGCGTGCTCTCAGGTTCGGGGAAAACGGCGCGGGCTCGGCTGATACTTATGGGGCAAGACGGCTTGCGGCGCACGCAAATCAACGGAGCAGGGCGGATGCGGACACTCGGCGGCGATGGAGTCCGCGTAGGATACGTCGGAGGTAGGAGATGCTCCTGACAGTGGGGTCCCACCGGTCGACGTTAAGAGAAGGAGAGGCCAGGCGGTCAGTGAGGGAGAGAGGGCGCGGCGCGGGCCGCTGGCTTCGGCTGAGAGGAGCTGGCTGCCGAACTGGGCCGAAGGAGAGGAGGGGAGCGAGAAAGGGAGACCGGGATGGGCCGCCGGGAGCAAAGGCCGAGCGGGGAAGTGGGAAGCGGGCCACGCGGTTGGGAGGAAGGGAGTTGGGCCGGTGCCAGGGCAAAAGCCCCCGCGAAGAAAGACAGTGAGGAAGAGAGGGAAAGAGAGTTTTTCTTTTTTTGCCTAGTTTGTTTTCAACCCAAATTCAAATGTAAACCAAATCAAATTTGAATAGGATTTTAATTACATTTTTTTCAATTCAAATAAAAATGAGAAGTTTTGGTAAGTTTCCAAAAATAAATTTTACAACTTTAAAAATTCTTTTATTTTCAAAATTTCTTTTCTTTTCTTTTCTTTTACTTCAAAGCCATTTTCAATTTTTTTTTTCAAAAGCATTTTGAATATTTTCAATTTGAATCACATCCACACAATTCAAAGAAACAAATGCACCGGCATGTATGCTCAAACATGTTGCTAAACCTTATGATGAATTTTAATTTCATGAAAATTTTTATTTTCTATGTTTTAATGAGCACAAAATTCATAAATAAACCATTTTAGACCCATTTTCAAAAGAAACAAGTTTTGGGGTGTTACATCAACTGAAAAAGGAAACCACCAATTAGGATTGAACCATAGTAAAGAAAACCAAAGTACAAAACAAAACAATGGACATACTTTTGTACTTGTTCCA
Organism: Miscanthus floridulus; assembly: GCF_019320115.1. Taxonomy (NCBI): domain Eukaryota; kingdom Viridiplantae; phylum Streptophyta; class Magnoliopsida; order Poales; family Poaceae; genus Miscanthus; species Miscanthus floridulus. Next base: position 89,855,748 of record NC_089589.1, read on the forward strand.
CAACGAATCCAGCGAGCGTGGCATCGGTGTCCTCTGAATCCAGCAACTTCAGCAGGTGGTCAGCATCTTCGACTTTGATGTCCGTTTGAAATTGGATGTCCACAATTGCTGTAGTTAGTGATGTGAATCGGACGCTAAAAACTGCAATAGGAAAGGATAGGAGAAAGAAAATGGTCACCGTCCGTCAACACTGGCTTGCATTTGCTCGGTCCCTGCCATGGTGACTGGCTCTGGCAGTGAGAAATGGCTGGGGAGTAGGGAGAGTGGGGAGGAGGAAGAAGGAGCAGTTACGGCTTAGGGGCGGGACGATGTGTTGTGCGGCCGCCAGGCGGCTAGGGCGGGCGGCTGCCGTCTGGCAAGTAGCTATGGCTGCGGCCGCGGCCTGCCCTGCCGCTGCGGGTAGCACGCCGGTGCAAGCAGCGGCGTGCGGTGCGGATGCGTGGTTGCCGTGCTCGTACAGCCGCTGCGGGTAGCACGCCGGTGCAAGCAGCCGCGTGCGGTGCGAATGTGTTATATGATGTTTTGATTGTAACATCCGTCTTATAATATAATTTATTTAGATCATATTTTAGCTGGTTATTATAATCATAGAATCATGAAAAGGTTGGTATTTACACTTAGCAGATCGTGCAAAAACCATGCCAGGTGACATACAAATAAGCACAGAAAAATCGCCATATGCCACTCGGTATTTCCACATTTTATTCACTATCCTCTGTTGACCTTGACGCCTCCTGTACCGATGAACCACACATGTTATCCAACAGCTCAGATTAATGTCTGCCATGCTATCTTGTCCCGTCTAGTAGACTCGGCGACGACCTACGAGCTTGATGCAGAAAGTGAGATCCGAACGAGGATACTCCAAGAAGACTCGCGAGTCGACTCACCAGTCAAGTCATGCGTGTGGACCATAGATTTGTTCGTACGTACAGCAAACAGTGTTCGGAAACAGACGTAAGGGCTCTGACGTGTACTAGTATCAGTGGTCTGTCGGCCTCAGGAACTTCACATGGGCACATAGACGCATAACTGCTTGGAAATTTCGCTGCAGCAACATGGCAATGGTTGTGTGAAGCCAACTGACTAATCGATTGACTTGAGATTGTCTTGTGTTTGAAGAAATTTTAGGGACACCTTCCATCTGAACCGCTTTTTGTTGATACATCCCCTGAACCTCACAGTTCACACCGTGTAAAAAACCTGGTAAGGAGCATTTGGCATTTCTCTGTTGTAATAATTCTTTTTTTTATAAGGAGGTGTTATACCTTCGACACTAGGACTAACCATATCTAGTACTCCCTCTATCCAAAAAAAAATATATAAGTCTCGTCTTCTAAGGAGTCAAACGATATCAAGTTTGATCAAATAAGTATAAAATTATTTTAATATTTGTGATGCGCAATAAGTATCATTAGACTAAGCTAGTATAGAATATAGTTTTATAGTATATTTCAAAGTATGAATATTCATTTTTTTTATAAATCTAGTCAAACGTGAGATTCTTTGACTTCTCAAAAAATAAGATTTTAATTTTTTTTGAGACGAGGGTAGTACCTAGCATAACACATTTTTCATGTGAGTGATGACACTAAAGCTCGACATAATCTCAACTCCAAAATAGATATTTGGAGACAGCCATGTTGATCAGTTAACAATCCTTTTCAAGTCGTCTATAAAAAAACAACACACACACAGCTTTTTACACCAAATTGACAAGCAAGTTCCAAAAGGTAGCTCCCGTCCACCAGCCACATTTGGCCATCACTGACAGGATCAATGCACTACTTAGGCCTTGTTTAGTTGGCGATTTTTTTGGAAAATGGTACTGTAGCACTTTCGTTGTTATTTGATAATTAATGTCCAATCATAGTCTAATTAGGCTTAAAAGATTCGTCTCGTGAATTTCGTCTAAACTGTGTAATTAGTTTTATTTTTTATTTATATTTAATGCTTCATGCATGCGTCCAAAGATTCGATGTGATGGGAAATTTTGAAAAATTTTGTAAAATTTTGAGAACTAAACGGTACCTTACTCGGGTAACACTTTCTTCTTATTATTATTAGTTTCGTCAGAAAAGGTAAACAGTAAACACAAATGACAAGTTTCTAAAGGCTCCTGCAATTGGCAGCAGTTAAGTATTGACGTGTCCTTTTGAGCTGTGCATTCTACTCTGTGGACCATAAGCAGAGCACGAGCAGTGGAAGACTTGGGACGCAGTGATGCACATGCACAGGACCGTTTGGTCTGCACTCTGTAGCTGCACGGACACCTCTATAAATAGAGCCGGGTGGCATCACAGGCACCGTTCCATGCCACAGGCAAAAGACCCAGAGCCCCTCAATCAAGTGAACAGAAAGAAGAACATGGCACAGTCGGCGAAGCTGCTGCTTCTCCTCCCTGCCCTCGTTCTGCTCCTCCTTGTCCAAGCGCAAGGTAACCAACGCAAACCCCACACAGCTTCTGCTGTGATGAACCCCTGCTTCCCTCTCAATTCTCTGCACGGTGGACGGTGGTTGTTGACCCACGGCGGTCGTCTCGCGTCGTGCGTGCATGCAGGGGCGCGGCCGGCGGCGGCGTCGAAGCCGAAGCCCACCGGCAAGTGCGCGGCGTCGAGCGTGACGGTGTCGCAGTCCAACACGGGCGACAAGGCCGGGTACGACCCGGTGTTCGAGGTGACGGTGCGCAACACCTGCCGCTGCGCCGTCCGCGCCGTGTACCTCCGCTCCGAGGGCTTCGCCAGCTCCGTCGCCGTCGACCCGCGCCTGTTCCGCCGGGAGGGGCGCGACTACCTCGTCGGCGACGGGCGACGGATCGAGGCCGGCGCTGAGGTGCGCTTCCGCTACGCCTGGGACCGCGCCTTCCGGATGGGCACCGCCACCGTGCACGACGACTGCTCCTGAGTCGTCGCCGTCGTCCTGACTCGATCCATGGCCGTCGGCGAAGACGTCGAGCTGGTCAATTTGGCTTCACCGAGTGAAGTGCAGTAGCTCCTGTTCCCTGTAACGAGAGAGCATTTGCCTTTTTTTTTCGATCCTTGATGAAAGGGACTTGTTGTCGTGATCGACAGGGAACTTACTTTTATCTTACACTTGTTTGGTGCTTAGTTTGCTGAATCATATAGTACTATAATAGTATAATATTCCCTGTCCGAACAAAAGTGTAATTTTGGTATTCTAAACTAAGGCCTTGTTTAGATCATCTTCAAATTCCAAGTTTTTTCACTCTCTCTCCATCACATCAATTTTTGAACATATGCATGGAGCATTAAATGTAGGTAAAAAAATAACTAATTGCACAGTTTGGTTGTAAATCACGAGACGAATCTTTTGAGACTAGTTAGTCCATGATCAGACAAAGTTTGTCAAATACAAACGAAATATGCTACAGTGTTCAGATTGCAAAAATTTGCAATCTAAACGAGGCCTAAGTCAATGTGTATCCTTGAGTTAGTCTTAGTGAAGTGTCAGAGAACGCGCATGCTGCGAGTAACAAACAGTACTTGGATCGATGGCATGTTCTGAGAAAAGAGGCAAAAGGTGCGCGGTACCACCTTTTCGGTGCAGAGATTTTCAGGTGCCGGCCGGGAAGTAAGGAAGGAGCTTTTTGCATAGTTGCCGCTACTTGGCAGCGAAGGAGCTTAGTGGCTAAGGCATGTGTAATGCCTTGAAATTGCCTCCAAACTTTCTGATGTTGACTGACTGTGGCTGCGTCTTTTGGTTTTCAGGCGACGACAGATGGGATCATCTCATCCATACTTTTACTTTTAGGGATATGATCATCTAAATGGGATCTCTTTTGGTTTCTTTTAAGTAGTTTGTTTGATTAAGTAGATTGGATGACACTTTTTTTTGTTTTGGTTGGACGAGACTTTAAATGGGATGTGCCGATTTTCTGCTTATGTGGATGGACTTGGATGATCTTATTTTTAGATTTAACTGTAATCTATTTCTGTCAGCTTGGAATCTAGAAACGGTATCACATCTCTTCAAGGAATGCTGCTACTCTATGATGATCTGGGACAAGGTGGGTGTCTGGATCAGTGCAGCACATCTGAGGCCGGTGAACTGGACCCAAACTGAAGACATGAGCCAATGGTATGCTGATATGGGAGACAAGGGCCCAAAAGCTACAAGAAATGGTGTGCGTTCAATGATTATGCTGACTACCTAGGAACTATGGAAGGAGAGGAATAACCGAGCTTTCAACATATCGTCAAGAACGCCAGAGCAACTTTTCAGAGTGATACAGGATGAAGCAAAGAACTGGCTGCATGCTGGAAATAGAGGTCTAGAGCTGGTACTGCCGCAAACGGCTCAGCTAGTCGTTAATGATCATATCCATATGTAAGTGATTCTTAGAAGGTTTTTAGGGGTGGCAGGGCAAACACTGTAAAGGTGCATGCCAGGCAAAATGAGCGCCTCTCGCGCTGAGACACTGTAATTTCATCCTTCACTTATTAATCAAAGCCGACAACGGATCTTTCGAAAAAAGATTTAACTGCAATACAATGAGAAAAACGATCATATCACAAATTAAATAAATAGTCCAGGAGATAAAACTACTTGAAGATTGTTAAGAAAAATCAATTAATGCTATTGGCTTATTTTATCAATCTCGAGGATTTGTCGCTATAGTACAGATGCTCATAGAGGTAGAGTTTATATGCGTGCGTTTATAGGGGTGAGTGTGTATGCGTTGTGAGGGTCTGTGTTGTATTGTGTAATTTATAAAAAAAAATTATCCAACGTATATGGATGAGTTCGTCCAATCAATTTCTAGAGCCCGGCTCCTCTAGCATACGTAATTAGGGATATTTCTTTTTATAGAGGCCGCCTCCATCTAATTCACCTGCAAGCCATCCACTTTCTACTGTAGACCGCGCTATCTCTTTGTGTGGATCTCTAGCAAACCACCTTATATATTTGCCAAAATAGATGGGATCATCAATATTGAAAGGGCCAATAAAGCTTTCATAAAAGAGAATTAAAAGATACCAGCGGACTGCCGTCTGATCTTTGCAGACTTACACAGGCAGGCCTACAACACCGCAATTATATGAGCTCGTCTCAGTAGTCCAGCGTGCCGCATCTAACGGCCAGCATGGCGTGTAGGCGTCGTCCGGCACCCGGCCCGCCCGTGCTCAGCCAGGCAGCGCGTGCTTGCGGCGGCCGGGCTGAATTATTGCACCGGCCGCCAATTCAAGACAGCGGCGGCGGCGGCGGTGGACGAGCGGTGGAAAGCGGAGGCACTGCCTTTGGCGTGTGCTTTGCTTCCGCTCCACCTCCGCAGCGAGCGAGCACGGCCAGGCAGTGAAACCTGCAGTTTTGCGAGCTTTTGCATGGGGCTTGGTAAACCCACGTTCACCGGCAGCTGGAAGCCTTGCCAGTTGCCACTTGGCTGGTCAAAGTGTCGTGGTGGTTTTGATGGGCTGTTCGGCTAGGCTCATAAGCCAGCTGATGTAGATTTGTTGTGAGAAAAATATTGTACCATGGCTGATAAGCCGGTGGTTCATTTCAAAACATTTCACGGTAGTTTTCCGAAACATTACATGCATGCTTTAATTGTTGTATGAACATGTTTGCATGGAATCCATCAGAAGCTTTGCTTTAAAGATCGAACTGGTGGTTTTGTATAGCCGCCCATTATACCAGTAGATTATGTTAGATAAAAACACTTTCAATTTCTCCTTCAAGACTGCAAAAAGGAGATGCTGGTAATTGGTGAAACTAGTCCATCAGGTTTTTTTACGGACTAAGCTTAAATAAAAAGGTTCAAATTACTCCTCTCAAGTTTAGTCAATATGAAGATAAAACTCCAAACTACTTTTTGGTTTTGTTTACTCGCACAACTATTCATTTCGTTCAATTTTACCTCCTAACAAGATTTATTTATTTCTTGTTTTTCATGTAAGATTTGAGTTTTATTGTAAATTTTGTGAGGTGATACCAGACATCATGATTTATGTTAAAAATAACATCATAGTTTTTAATCATTGTTTTAATAGGTTGGTATAGTTAAAAATAAATTAAAACTTGGGATGTAAAGTTGTATAAGACTTAGTTATGAAAAAATCATATTTTGATTTGTGGGGTAAATTGGAAATATAAAAGCTCAACATGTAAACGGAGAAATAAAAAATACCCTAAAATAGTTGGGGAAGTAAATCGAACTAAATGTTCTCTTAGTACATACCACTAATCAAAATTGCTAATCTATACTCTCTCATTGTTCATTTGCTAATGAATACCCATGTACATTCTCTATCCTCTACACATTTGTCATAAACTTTGTCAACTGATTATGTATGGTTTCCATCCATACTCATAGATTTCTCTTTCTATGGTTAACAATGAGCCTTTATATACATTTAATTAAAACCCAAACTTAAGCTGTGGTTGTTCTTCTTGCCACCTATACCCCGTAACGCTGTGAACCCAAATTTGTCACTATAAAATATTTCATTTTTATTACTTTTAATAATATTTTTATCCATATCTTAAGTAAAAACTCTTATTTTTATCCAACAATAACCCGTAACATCATGAAGCATTGACCATATATGTTTCTGATTTTTAAGAAAAAATTTTAGGTATTTTGTGTTTCTAGTGTATCTCATAAGAATTAACGTGAACATCCTATCAGCCTACTATTAGTAACAGTAGAATGGTCAAGTGAGTTGGGAGTCACGTGACTTTACGGTTTAATCCAATTACTTTATTCTCAAGGAACAGATTGGTTTTGCACCATTTCAATGCTTCATAAAGAACCTGGAGTTAACCAGACTGTCAGTCTGTGCCAGATTTCGGAAAGCAATGTTCGGCTGGCATTAAAGCCGGCTGATAAGCCGGGTGAAGCTGTTTTGTTGTGAGAGGAAAATACTGTAGATTCTAGCTGATAAGCCGGCTGATAAGTTCAAGCGAACAGGCCAGAACATCTTTGTTAAAAGGCGGGTGAAGGTTTATTAGCAACAGACTCAGTGCTTGAAACTTTTGTCATGTACTGGTGTTTACAAGAGAGATTTTGTCACTTTGTAGTTCCTGTTTCATTGGAAGTAGTATTAATCAACGGCTTTGTACATGCCATGTATAGGTGGATAACGAATCTGCCGTACTTTTTTCCCCAAGTTCTCTTTGAAATTGACCTGATTTTATTTAGGCAAAATTTGCCAGAGGACATCGTTAAAACGTGGCTTTTGTCATAGACCATTTACAAAACATGTCTTTGCCAAAAGACATTATAAATCTGGACAGCCCATTATTATATTTATTAGTTTTAACAGACAGCCAAGCAAATGACGAATATGCCATGCGTTTTATCCTCTTCCCGGCTTCATGCGCTTGGTTGTGTAGCAACCTAGCTAGCGTCGTCCCATTGCTTGGGGTTCCTCTGCTCTCCCAGTCAATCATGGAGTCGAGGGAAAGCTTCTTGGACCTGGCGGTCATCCCTCTCAGCCTGCTCCTTACCTCCTTCGGCGGCTGTTCAGAAAGAGGATAGAACGCAGGTCATATTCGTCAGTTGTGTCACTTGCGTGGCTGTCTATTAAAATTTAAATATAATAATTGGCTTAGTGTCTTGTGGCATATTAGTACAGATTTATGATGTCTTTTGGCAAAAGACATGTTTTTTAAGTGGCCTGTGGCAAAAGCTACATTTTAACGATGTCCTCTGGCAAATTTTGCCTTTTATTTACGGCAAGACTAGCACCGGAACGTCCAGACGGTTACACGCGTTTGGACGCCCGTGCCTGCTCCACCCTGGTCGCTCGGCTTTGCGCACCGCCCGCGCTAGCTCCACTTCCTGTGCCCGCGTTCGGACCACTCCCTTCCGCTTCACTGTCCACGCCACCCTGATGATTCGACCCCGTCTCTTTCATACCGGCGCCTCGACCGCCTCTTCCACACCGATCGGATGACTCCCATGTCTCTTCCACACCAGCGCCATGCGACATGCGCTTCCTCCCCACATCGATGTCGTCATGGCTCCCGCGCTAGCTCTATCTGTATCGCTCAACAACCCTACATCTAGATCTAGTTTTGCAACACCCGGATGAAACAATTGCAACATACGTCTGAAACAGATGAAACATCTAGAACATACGTTTGCAACATAGCCATTGCAACATATGCAACATCTAGATAAAACACTTGCAACATGTATCTGAAACAGATGAAACATTTTGAACAAACTCTTGCAACATACGTGTATAACCATTGCAACATGTGCAACATAAAAAAACTACTATTGCAATATCCATCTGAAACATCTGAAACACTTGAAGCATGCATTTTGCAACATAGGGAAGGCCGGGACTGGTCGATTCCAGGCGTTGGGTGGGAGCCGACGCGCGAGCACCCCTAGCACCAGCACCAGCGGTAGCGCGCGAGCCCCACCATCATCAGCACCACTAGCACCGGCCTTGGCTCTGCCAAGCAATCGACACGCGTGACGGGAGGCTGTCGTGACGGGACGGAGCGAGCGAGGCAGAGTGGGCGGCAGCAGCGAGGCGGAGTGGGGCGGGGGCGTGTGCGCGCGACGAGGGTGGGTCGGTCCGTCTGACGGACGGATGCCCGTGGCGTAACATTATTGTTTTATTTATCAGTCTCCTAAATTGGTTAGAATCAAACTTCAAATTGAGCTTAATCAGCCAAACTAATGTTGAAAGTCATTCAAAATCAAGTACTGTCGGTGCAAAAAGTGACCAACATGTAAATATTTGTGGTTTTGCTATACGTTGTGATCGGAGGTGGCCTAGTACTCAATGACACAGGGTTTATACTGGTTCAGGCAACGTGCCCTACGTCCAGTTTGAGTCGGTCGGTGACTTTATTCCTGAGCCCAGGTGCTTAAAGTTTGTAGTGGGGTTACAAACGGAAGAGAGAAAGATGGGGGGTACAAGAGGTCCGGTCGGACTCTGGTCTGAAGGGCCGAGAGTAATGGGAGCTCCGCTATGTGCTAAGTGTTGGAGCGTGTGCTCTGTATAACTTTAGAGTGTCTAAAATTACAGAAGGTGAATCAATGTAAGTGAACTGAGGGATCCCCTTTTAGGAGAGAGCGCATCCCCTTTTATAGATGAAGGGGATGGCCTTACAAGTGAGAGGGAGAGAGTGTATGTATGCTAAGTCTTGTTGCCCACGGTGTCGGGTACAAGATGATTGTAGGCGCCCATAACACTGTTAATGTTAGATGCATGTGGGAGGTCGCGTCGTCTTCTTCTGGTATGGCAGACGTCGGTGCCTGCCATACTGTTGATGCCCAGAGACATGCAAGGGGTTTTACCGTGCTCGTCCGATATGGTAAATGCTGGCGCCCACAACACTGTTAATGCCCAGAGGCACATGGGGGAGCCTTACCGTGTTTTACTCGGTACGGGAGTTGATGGCGCCCACAATATTGTAGGATAAACGTCGGTGCCCACAACACTGCTTGGGTTCTATCATGCCAGGAAGGTCGCAGGGTACTGTCCAAAAGGTGTACAGGGTACGGTCCTTGGTTTTGCGGTTTGACTTGGGTGCCCTGCCTTACTTTTTCCGTCCGTTTTCTGGTCCTCACCGAGCGGGCGTCCCCGGTCGGTTGGTCCCAGTCGGCTCTGATTGCGTCAATTGAAGAAGAGTTGTAAGCAAGGGTTCGGCGTGTCCTCGGTCGGAGACGTGGGTTGGAGTCGGAAGTGGTGTTTGGCCAGACCTTCCGGTCAGAGAGGCCGTTTGGAGGTGGGCCGGTGTCGGAAGCGAGCGTTGTTCCTCCTCTGTGAGGCTTTTCGATCGGAGAGATGGGCCGGAGTCGGAAGCGGGCGCCGTTCCTCCTCGGCCAGGCCTTCCGGTCGGAGATTTGAATTGTCCTCCTGGCCTGTCGTCTAGGGTTTGGACCGGCCCAGGAGTTACGCGTCGTTCACAACGTTGTCTGCTGGGCCGAGCCTTTTTTGGGAAGCCGGTCCACGAGGAACCCCGGGTTTATGAACCCGACAAGTACTTTCTATTAAAAAAACTTGTTGCTCAGATCAATTTTAAAATGAGTGACTAACTAGTAGCAAACGCAGCCTGGCAACATAGGAGGGGATCATCCACCTGTCTCCACTTCTCTCTCATTTTCTTCTTCTCACTCTCTTTTCTTCTTCTACTAGTGTCATGTTTGTTTCGTTGAAATTTGGTTTACGCTGATTTATTGTGAGAGAAAAACACTGTTCGTTCACAGAAAAAACACTGCTGAAGTAGTGCTGCAGAATAGGGCGGGTCTCTAAATCCGTTCGTGAGCTCAACTAGTATTTTGTCCAGACCTAATGGTACGTGCTGCATTACTTAGGATAGTGATGGTACATTTTGTATTTTTGCAAAGTGATATATTGCATAGTTAAGCGTGCATTGTTAATGGTCACTCCATTATGCTGACAGATGTATGACTTTGGGCCACCATCTAACTCCAAAATAGAGAACAACTCAAAACTTTCCTTCACCTTAACAGTGGGGACTAAGCAACACAGGATTGGTGGATCTTGAGACACAAGTCACATGAACAAAGGAGGACCAGGAGGTGCTGCACTCCACCTCTTCACAAATGTCGAAATTCCCTGTCCGCGCACAGCGCCCATGATTTGAGCTTTGAAACCATCACAATTAGAAGAAGAAGAAGAAGAAGAAGAAGAAGAAGAAGAAAGAAAGAAAGAAATGCTTGGTTCGTGGCCTGGAAAAGGTACCAAAGGCACCTACCAAGTGAGTTTATCATCAAGTTGCTTGACATGCTGGAGACTCCAAACACACCAATGATCAACCACACAGCAACATCTTTCCTGGAGGACATATCAACAGCAGCTACTGTAGAAGGAAGGGGAGAGAGAGCGGCGTCAAAAAGAAGAAGGCCTGGCGGCCGGGGCCCGCTCGGCAGTGACATGCGGACCGAACTGCTGCTGCTGCTGCTGCCTCTTGGGTTGCGGACCAGGGAGAGAGGAGGAGGAGCGTCGGAGGGGCTGGCCCGAGAGAGCAGTGGTGCTGGGCTGAAAGGAGAAGGGATTGGGTTGGTTTTTTATGGACTTGGGCCCATGACTGTTTTTAAATCGTTTCATAATTTTGAATGCCTGATTTTGAAATAATGTTTGGGCTATTTGAAATGTAAACCTTTAGGACTCTCGTATTTGAAAAGAAATTAAACTGTCCAAATCCACATCTTCAAACTTTACTTGAAAACAGGTTTAAAGTATTTAGTTTCAAAATTTTAGAATATAATTCAAAAAAAAAAATAAGACACCAATTTGAAAATTGTTGAAACTTGGATCTTAAAATAATTTTAGAATTATTTTCACACCAATTCGAAACCAGATTAATTTATTTTCTCAAAACATTTTGGAACTTTATTTTCAAACATTATTTAAGCTTATTTTTTAAAATACATTTTAAACCATTTTGAGAATCTTAAACCACTGCCGAACCAACTTTAACATTTATTTTTTTAAAAAAAGGACATTTGAAACTGAAAGTGACCAGTAGCGCATTTGCTGTAGTGAGGGCTCGACATTTTGTTTTGAAAAGGCAGCGTTGGATGTTGGCTCAGAAAATAGCCAACTAGCTCACCAAAGCAGCTACTTAAGGTAGAAATGGATACAACAGACATGGGTAGCACTATAATAAATATGGTGATATTTTAGGAAAAAAGGGGGAACTATGGTTCTGCAACCCAAGACAAAGATGATCCAAAATTTAAATTTATAGGAGGGTCAAGAAAATGAAGAAAAAAATATAGGCTTCGTAGTGGTTTTATTGAGAAATGGAGCCCGTTGAGAGGATCTTGAAATGGTAGTTGGTTTTTTTTGTCAGAAATTACATAGTCAAATAATAGAAGTGGGAAAAAGAAGACGAAAGGGATACAAGAATTAGTCCACGATAGCTATATGGAGTTTGTGTTGATGGATATATATAGTTGGACACAAGGAGAGAAGACAGTTATAATAATATAATTAAATAAAACTATTTGCAAAACTTTTTAAATGTAGAAAAACGGATGTGTTATAATGAAAAGCTTGGCACCATAATATATTTTTGTGCGGCAACTATTTGCCACTTTGGTGATAAATTTGAAGATGACTATGCTCCGGAGCTTCCTTAGCTTCGCGGGTCTTGTTGGCATTCTGAGGGTATCCTTGCAAAGCTACCCTGCCAAGTCATTTGCTGATCGATAAATCCGATAATAATTAATTGATTAGCCAAAATGGGTGATCAGGCAGCTTTTGGACTACACTACTACACAAAATCTTTTACAAGGCGTTTACCTTTGGGCCTCGGAGGCGGGCGGTTATTCATGGCAGGGCAACCGACCCAGCAACCGCCTCGGTTAATGCTTAACCGAGGCGGGCAATGTAACGCACCCGCCTTGGTTAATGCCTATTAATCGAGGCCGTTGCCCTAAGGCAACCGCCTCGGTTAATATATTAACCGAGGCGGTCGTCTTAAGTTGTTCGTCTCCATAAATCTATTTTTGGAGGCCAGCCTGAGAAAATACTAGCCTAGTTTCCAGCCCAGGCAAAGCCCATATCCATTATTCTGTTGGGTTCATATATAACCATGACTTAGGGTTAGCTCCCTCACCCAGCCGCTCCGTCACTTCTTACGGCACACAGCCGCGCCCCTTCCTCTCACAGTCGCACCCTCTCCGTGTCACAGGCTCATAGCGGCGCTGCCACCTCTCACACTCTCTTTCCTCCCTCACCTCTCTTGGCCTCCTAGCGTGGGGGCGCGAGCGTGGCGTGGCCTCCCGGTGCGAGGGCACAGGCACGGCCTCCCAGCGCGGGGGTGCGGGCATGGCGCAGGCTCCCGGTGCGGCGGCGCGGCCTCCTAGGCTCCCCGCATGGTGGCAAGGCCTCGTCCTTCTTCCTCAACCCTACTCCGCGACCGGCGTCCCTCCTCCATGGTGGAGCGACCAGATCTGGCCACCCATGCTCTCCCGTCGGTGGATCTGGTTGAGGTGGCATGGATCCAGTGGTGATGCCCCTCGCCCAACCCGAGCAGGCTGTGGCGATCGGCGACAACCCTTCTGAAAGGTCCTAAAATGGCTAGAGGGGGGTGAATAGACTATTTAAAAATTTACAAACCAACTAGAGCAATTTGATTAGTATGACAAATAGCGAATTGTAAACTTGCTCTAGCTCTACAAGGGTTGCAAGTCACTCCAACAATTCTAGTTACTATGATCACTAGGCACAAAAAGGCTAAGTTGCTACTCACTAAGAGCTCTCAAACTTGCTACACTAAAGAGATCCACTAGATGAACTTAAGCTACAAAGTAAGCTCTCAATTCTAGTTACACTAAAGAGCTTGCTACAACTAGTTTGCAGGAAAGTAATGAAGAGAGTAAGGTGATTATACCACCGAGTAGAGGAGTGAACCAATCACAAGATGAATACCAATTCAATCACCGGGAGAATACCAATGGGCAAGAGACAAGCAATTTTCTCCCAAGGTTCATGTGCTTCCTGGCATGCTAGTCCCTGTTGTGTCGACCAACAATTGGTGGTTCGACGGCTAAGAGGTGTTGTACGAACCTCGTCCACACAATTAGACACCGCTAGAACCTACCCATAAGTGAGGTAACTCAATGACATGAGCAATCCATTAGAGCTACCTTGCGACACTTCACCGGAAAAGGCGCAAGACCCCTCACAATCACCGAAGTCGGCCACGAACAATCACCAACACGTGCCGAAGCTCCTCCGCTGCTCCAAGCCGTCTAGGTGGTGGCAACCACTAAGAAAAATAAGAAATCCACAGCCACAACGATCCCCAAGTGCCACTAGATGCAATCACTCAAGCAAATACACTTGGAATCACTCTCAATCTCACTATGATGATGAATCAATGATGGAGATGTGTGGAAGGTGTTTGCCTAGGCACACAAGGATGTCAAGTATGTCAAAGTGCCAAGAGAGACACCTTGGAGCTGGCCAAACACTATTTATAGACCTCCCTAAACGAATAGAGCCGTTAGGGTCAAGGGAGGGCACTCTGCGTACTGACTGGATGCACCAGTCGGGTTGACCGGACGCGCCCGTTCTAGGGTTCGATTAACGATCCTGCGCCATGTGTCCTCACCTTTTAATTGTACGTGTCAATCTCCAACGGTCAAAACACTTAGCCAGCACTGTTAAAGAGTGACCAGATGCACGGAAGGAAGAGACTTGACACCGCGTCCTCCAAGTCCAGTCGCAACGAAATCTATGCAGAGAGCTCCCCGAGCGCAAATTTCATGACCGGACGCACCCCAGCATCCGGTCCTTGTCCCTCTTCTCTGCGCGTGCCCGTGAAGCCAACATCACGATACGTCAGCACAAACCTGACGCAACCCCTATGCGTTCGTTCAAGCCAAGTCACCTCCTTTCAAAAGATGACCGGATGCGCCGGTGTGACACGACCAGCGTTCGGTCGCTCCTTGCTCCTCTCAGCCATCAGCGTTGCCTCGCTATAATGACCGGACACACCGGGGTGAGTCCGGTCATCCCGCGGCCAACGTTCGATCATAAACTTTCTCTCCTTTTTCTTTTTCTAAGTCCGCAACCACTTCACCCTTGCTTCCAACTCGCTAACCAAAAAGTGTAGAACTTGTGTGCATGTGTGTTAGCATTTTTCAAAGCATTTTACAAGGGTCAAAATGAGCACACTAGGTTCCTAAATGATGCTAAGGTGTAAAGAATGGACCTTTAAAGCATGATACCAATCGGAGTTGCCATTTGAACACCATCCTTAGCACCATGATTTGCTAGATACCACTTGAAAATAAAGGTAAACTAGATACCTCGTGAGATCAACATTAGAAGTAAGGTTCTAGTACCACTTGTAAAAGATCAAGGAATATCTAGCTATCCTATGCATGCTAGTTTTTCATTTCATCAATCATTTTCTACAATCTAGCATACACCACACAAGCATGGATAGGGAATTTAAGAACTTGTGCTATGCAAGCAAACATATGTAATGCACATTCAAATGCACCATACAAATTTATGAGCTTGCTCCCCAACTTGTGCGCTTCAAATTTTAATTGATCCCCTTACAATGATATTTCATTTGTTTGCTCCCCCTATCTCTTACTATCTTTGTGAATTCTCTCCCCCTTTGTCAACAATTAGCACAAAAGGTGAGCTCAAATTTTAGATAGGTTGGGGTGAAACCATGTGAAGTGAGGATCATTTTCCCAATTTGGTTCAATCTAGATCACTTGCAAAAGATATTTAACTCGGTTTGATACAAGGGCAAGCTTCTTCACACCTCCAAATAAGGGTTATCATGCACCATGATGACTTAAACACTTATAACTCATTTTCTAGATCAAACACTAGGTTCACAAGCCCACAAATATGTCATATGCTACCACTAGATCATATCAAGCATAAAAGCAATAATGGTACCATACAAGCATCAAATTCATTTGATTTTCATGAATGAGCCTGAGACATGGTAGGAATGACTAGATGCACTAAATAAGTCCTTAATAATTGATGAATGACATGCCAATCAATTTTACCTTGCTTTGCTCGAAGGAGAGGCATGTCATATATGGGGTGCATCAACACATATTTGAGAAGTCAAATATGTTCAATTCATTCCTTAGCTTGCAAAACCTTTTCTCATCAAGTGGCTTGGTGAAGATATCGGTAAGTTGATCATCGGTGCCCACACTCTCAATGCAAATGTCTCCTTTTTATTGGTGATCTCTTATGAAATGATGGCAGACATCTATGTGCTTTGTTCTTGAATATTTAACCGGGTTGTTGGTGAGCTTCACAGCACTTTCATTATCACATAGCAATGGCACTTGGTTGAACTTGATTCCAAAGTCACTCAAAGTAGCCTTCATCCAAAGTAATTGAGCACAACTACCGACCAAAATGTACTCCGCTTTGGCGGTTGAAAGTGCTACACTATTTTACTTCTTTGATGACCAAGAAACAATTGATCTTCCCAATAGTTGACATATGTCCGATGTGCTCTTTCTTTCAACTTTGCATCCTGCATAATCAGAGTCTGAATATCCAATCAACTCAAATCTTGCTCCTTTGGGATACCACAATCCAACATTTTTTATGCTTCAAGTACCTCAATATTCTCTTGGTTGACTTCAAATGACTTTCTCTTGGTGAGGCTTGAAATCTAGCACACATGCATACACTAAACATCATATCCGGCCTTGATGCGGTCACATAGAGTAGGCTCCAATCATAGACCGATACATCTTTTGATCCACCACGTTGCCACTAGCATCACTATCCAAGTTTTTATTTGTCCCCATTGGTGTACTAATAGCTTTAGCATCATCCATTCCAAACTTCTTGAGCATGTCTTTGATGTACTTGCCTTGACTCACAAATGTCCTAATCTTCATTTGCTTGATTTGAAGACCAAGGCAGTAACTAAGCTCTCCAATCATGGACATCTCAAACTCACTTGTCATCATCTTTCCAAACTCCTCACAAAAATCTTGATTGGTTGATCCAAATATGATACCATCAACATAGATTTTCAACATAAATAAGTATATGCCAATCTTCTTGGTGAAGAGAGTGGTGTCCACCTTGCCCATAACGAATTCCTTAGAGAGTAAGAACTCCCTCAATCTCTCATACCATGCTCTAGGTGCTTGCTTCAATCCATACAAAGCCTTTCTCAATTTATAAACATGGTTGGGTTTCTTCATATCTTCAAAACCAGGAGGTTGCTCAACATACACAAGCTCATTGATGTACCCATTGAGAAATGCACTCTTCACATCCATTTGATACAACTTGATGTTGTGGGCACAAGCATAGGCTAACAAGATCTTAATTGCTTCCAATCTTGCAACCGGGGCATATGTTTCTCCAAAGTCAAGATCTTCAACTTGAGTGTAACCTTGAGCCACTAATCTTGCTTTGTTCCTTACAACAATTCCATCTTGATCTTGCTTGTTCTGAAAGACTCACTTTATTTCAATCACATTATGACCTTAGGCCTCTCAACTAACTCCCATACTTGGTTTCTTGTGAAGTTGTTTAGCTCTTCATGCATAGCATTCACCCAATCAACATCCAACAAAGCTTCATCTATCTTCTTAGGTTCAATGGATGACACAAATGAAAAGTGTTCACAAAATGATGCCAATCTTGATCTTGTTTGAACATCTCTTGAGATATCACCAATGAACTAGCCACTTGTTGTTGATCTTGCACTTTGTCATTACTAGCACTAGCTTGATCTTGATCATGAGAACCACTAGCTTGCACATTTGAGTTAAAGAGCACTTGATCGTTGTCATCTTCAACTTCAATAACCTTTCTAGGCCTTAAGTCACCAATGTCCATGTTCTTCATTGCATTGACCAATTGTGTGCCTCTCACATCATCTAGATTCTCATCTTTCTCTTGGAAACCATTGGTTTCATCAAATTCTACATCATGAACCTCCTCAAGAGTACCACTAGCCAAATTCCAAACTCTATAAACCTTGCTAGTAGTTGAGTAACCAAGCAAGAAACCTTCATCACATTTCTTCTCAAACTTGCTCAATCTAGTGCCTTTCTTCAATATGTAACATTTGCAACCAAAACCCCGAAAGTATGCAATATTGGGCTTTTACCATTCAAGAGCTCATAAGGTGTCTTCTCCATCGTGGGGTGACAATAGAGTCGGTTGCTATAGTAGCATGCCATGTTGATAGCTTCGGCCCAAAATGAATGACTCACATTGTACTCACTCAACATTGATCTTGCCATGTCAATCAATGTTCTATTCTTCCTCTCAACTAGGCCATTTGATTGTGGAGTGTACTTGGTCGAGAATTGATGCCTAATTACAAATTCATCACACAAATCATCAACTCTTGTGTTCTTCAACTCACTTCCATTGTCACTTCTCACTTTCTTGATGGTGGTCTCAAACTTATTGTGAATTCTCTTGATGAATGTCTTGAAGGTTGCCAACACATCACTCTTGTCAATAAGAAAGAACACCCATGTATATCTAGTGAAATCATCCACGATCACAAATCCATATTTGCTTCCACCAATGCTAGTGTATGTGGTTGGTCCAAATAAGTCCATGTGCAATAAGTCAAATGCCTTAGATGTACTCATCATGCTCTTCTTAGGATATGTGTTACCAACTTGCTTTCTAGCTTGACATGCACTACATAGCTTATCCTTCTCAAATGTGACATCCTTCAAGCCTCTAACTAGATCATGCTTTACTAATTTGTTCAATTGTTTCATTCCAATATGACCAAGCCTTCTATGCCATAACCAACCCATGCTAGACTTAGTGAGCAAACATGTTGACAATTGAGCTTCTCTAGCATTGAAATTAACCAAGTATAGATTCTCATATCTAAATCCTTTGAATATCAAGTTAGAGCCATCTACACTTATGATCACTACATCATCCATGCCAAATATGCACTTAAAACCAAGATCACACAATTGAGCTACCGACAATAGTTTGAAGTTTAAGCTCTCTACTAGTAGTACATTGGAAATGCTCAAGTCATTGGATATTGCAATCTTACCAAGCCCTTTGACCTTGCCTTTGTCATTGTCACCAAATATGATACTATTAATCCCATTTCTCTCAATTGTATTAATTGAATTGAACATTCTTGAATCACCGATCATGTGTTGTGTGCACCCACTATCAAGCAACCAATGCCTTCCTCCGGCTTTATAATTGACCTACAAAAGAAGATCAATTCTTTTTAGGTACTCAAACTTGCTTGGGTTTTAAGGTTAGTTACTAAGGTCTTTGGCATCCAAATGCCTTTCTTTTTGAGCCCACAATTAGTGTACCAAAGAACTTAGCCTTCACACCATTGGCACCCTTAACAAGCATGTAACAAGAATCAAATCTAATTGAGGATACATTAGGTTGCTTGTTCTTGTTAGTCTTACAATATTGCTCTATATGTCCAACTTGCTTGCATCTATTGCAAAACCGACCATTATCCTTCACAAAGCTAGTTTTGGTAGTGACAAAGGCTGCCTTGCCTTTCTTAGGGATATAGCCTAATACCTTGTGGTAGAACCGCCTAATCTAATGCCTCCTAGGAGTAGTTGTCTTCCATTAGACACTAAGTACTCAAGAGAGGACACTAAACTACGCAGTTCCATTGAGCACACCCTAAGGGAGAACTCAAAAATCCACATTTTTCTATCAGGATCATAAATAAGAGACTAAAGCTTACAACATCCTTAAATCATTTCTTACATCACTTTATTACCGCAACAGAATATTACCTCAATTGATTATAACAGTGGGATATAATAAGGTTATTGGAGTTACAGAGGAAACAAAGATTAATTTAATGACATGGTGGAGCATTAACGTAGTGGACATTTAT
Organism: Miscanthus floridulus; assembly: GCF_019320115.1. Lineage (NCBI taxonomy): Eukaryota > Viridiplantae > Streptophyta > Magnoliopsida > Poales > Poaceae > Miscanthus > Miscanthus floridulus. The sequence continues at coordinate 89,875,089 of NC_089589.1, forward strand.
ATACAAGAGATGCTAGCAAATTTTATATCTTTTCTTATAAAAACCTTTAGTGAGGGTTATAAATAAATACTACGGTCATAGCCAAGAGGAATCCTCTCTGAGTCCACTAGGAGGTTTCCACACATAAGGGTTAGCTTTATGTATCCTCCAATCACCTGCAAACAGAGGGAATAAAACCCTAAGTACTCGATTGTACTCAGTAAGACTTACCCGATAAGAGGAAAGTAAAAGACTCCAAGGATATGCAAGACTTATTTGGCTTATGGGTTATTACATCTGTTGAAGCATTACTAAATATGCGTCCTTATATTACATTTTATTAGCAGTCATCATTAGTTCATTAACTAACCATTCTATGCAAGCACCTATGCTACTTTCAAGCAGGTGGTGAGCAATCAGAACAATTTTACCATCTTTCATATTCCAGTTCTTACTACGGTGCTAGACCATAGCCAAGTCGTATCGTCTAAAGTGACCGTGACACCTAAGAGGGGGGGTGAATTAGGCAACTTAAAATTCTACTTCTAAATTATGGCCTCTTTTTCTAACCTTAGCAAAACCTATGCAAAAGATAAACTATCTAAATGTGCAACTATGGTTTTGCTAATGTGTTGCTATCTCTACCGCAAAAGGAGTAATACAATTAATGTAAATGTGGGAGACAAAGAGCAAGGTAGAGATATGCAAACTCCCGTCGACGACTCCGGTATTTTTACCGAGGTATCGAGAAGCGCGCAAGCTTTCCCCTAGTCCTCGTTGGAGCCCCTCGCAAGGAATCCCTCACAAGGGCCAAGCTCCCGGTCGGGTAACTCCATGGATAGCCTCGGGCATTCCCCACATGCAAGTGGGTCTCCGACGTGCCTTCCAGCAAGCCTCTCTCGGATGCTCCCCACCGTCTTCACTATCAAGCTTTCGACCGAAACACCGAGGGCCTTGTTCCCTCCTGTACACGGTGTCGACCACACCACAAACACGGTTGGTGTGATCTCGCAAGACTTCAAGCCCCTCCGATGTACAACAATGGTGCGCGCAAGCACCGAGTGGTAAGAGGTATGCAAACCTCAATAAACACTAGGCCTAGACCTAGAGCAAGCGCATAAGCGATGGTCTAATCAACCTAAGCACTTCACAAAGCACCTACGCTAATCACCTAATGAAACACTAAGCACTATGCAAGTGGAGATCACTAAAATGATGTATCAACACTCTTGATATGTTTCCTCAGCTCCACATACCTCAAATGGCCGGTTAGGGGTTGTATTTATAAGCCCCACTAAGAAAATAGCCGTTGGAGACCAAGTCTCGCTTTTCTGCTACTGACCGGACGCTGAAATCGTCCTGACCGGACACGTCCGGTTGTCCCGACCGTTGGAGCTACGATCAACTGATCGGACGCTCCCAGCGTCCGGTCACCTGCCACCGGATGCGTCCGGTCATAGTTTCGCCGCTCTAGAACCTCACTGTACTCGACTGGACTCTGCTGTCCTGCGTCTGGTCGATCTGCCGCCAGCGTCCGGTCTAGCGTCCGGTCGCGCCTGTTGCCGAGCCTCTTGATTCGGAGTGTCTGGTCACTTCCTTCCAGCGTCCGGTCGCGCCTATTGCCGAGCCTCTTGATTCAGAGCGTCCGGTCACTTCCTTCCAGCATCCGGTCCAGCGTCTGGTCACTTCTGTGAGCTCGTTTCTTCGCGATCTTGCGTACGGCTTGGTTCTTATCTTCATGCTTGGACTTTGCTTGATATCTTGGGTCTTCTCTTGTGCTCTTAGGGTCTTGCTTATGGTGTTGATCATCGGATCATCATGTCGCCTTCGTCCAAGTCATGTCTTGCATCTTATTGAACTACAAAACAATCACTTGCAAGTTCATTAGTCCAATTTGGTTGTGTTGATCATCAAACACCAAAATCCAAAGTAAATGGGCCAAGGGTCCATTTTCCTTACAATCTCCCCCTTTTTGGTGATTGATGACAACACGACCAAAGCAAGCAAATAATAAAATTTTGAAATTTGAAAACTACCTACTTGCTAGGATGCAATGCAAGGGGCAAGTTTATATGATGCTAAAAGATACTACTTGTAAGACTAAAAGATACTACATAAAAACTTATCTTGCCCTTGCAAAATGTCCCCATGTGGCATTATGGATTTAAGCCTTGCTTCCTACAAATTCTCCCCATTACATTGGCAATCCATAATCCACTATCCTCCCTTTCTCGGACTATTACCACTTGTAAATTATTAAGGCTTGCTTTTGGTCCTCTAAATTCTCCCCCTTTGGAATCAAACACCGAAAAGGAAGACATTAGTAGCACAAGGAAGGGTCAAACTTTGTGAACCTTTATGTGTAGAGTGGAATAGGTCACAAAATTTGACTCTCACATTATATAGATTAAGCTCCCCCTAAATATATGCATACATATGGTAGAAGGCAAAGCATATGCATAATTGGCAAATTATTGCTCAAGGGAATTTAATCTATATAATGCATGGAGAAAGCATATAATTATCAAAAACAAATCAACATGATGATATCGGTTTAGAAATACCACATGTGGAAACTAATTTGATTTCTACCACTTGCAATAGGTGGTGGATACTTGAAGTATGATGCTTAACTCCGGGGACTCTATTTTCCTTGCAATGAGACTACTACACACATGATAAGCTTAAAAAGGTGTTAGTCTCAAAGCATCCAACTTGTAGAGTAACCTCCCCCTAAATTTGTGCACACAAGTATGGAATACTTGTAGGGAACATGCACATTGATTTTAGAATCAATAATACCACTTGAAAGATGACATCTCATGAATGTGAGAATCATTTTCAAAGATGATATTTGGGAGAAATTATCTACAATTTGGACTTTGGCACATATTAGATGAACAAATGTAATGCAAGCTATGTGCCATGCTTCTAAATAATTTTGAACCATGTAGGTTGGCTCCAAGGGTTAAGAATGAAACCGAGCATTTCTACCATAAGATATACCTAATGTATGCATAACAAAAGATATAATCATGCAAATGCAAACATAGGCATGAATAGTAACTAGTATGCTTAAAGATGCCAATTTATAAGAAATACCAATTGAAAGGAGTACTAATTGAAAGTAATAACATCTAGTTACCTAACATGGGAAGGGGAATTTAGGTCCATAGTATTCACTAACCCACTTGGCAATGATTTTGTCCAACATGATGCACCCCATGAAATGCATCCATACTTTGCCAAGTCTTCAAATTCCCCGAAGTCCAACGGACTTCTCACTTCCCTTTCGGGATCCAAACCTTCTTGGTGCTCTTCATGTTGGAAATGATCTCCTTTGGCACCCAAAAGCATTTGACACCATTGTTGGCTTGCTTGTTCACCTTGATGGCCACCACCTTTTCATTTTTCTTCTTATTCAAGAGATAAGGTATGGAGGCCTTCTTGTCCACCTTGTTGGTGTATGTGTTGGAGAGCTTGCTTGTTTGCTTTTTGTTTTTCTCTTTCTTCTTTGCTCCTCCCCCATTCTTCACCTTGCACTCATAGGACTTGTGACCTTCCTTGTGGCACACGTAGCAAACCACGGTTTGTCCTTCATTAAGCTTCTTCACTCCCTTGATGGTGTTATCTTGATGAAGTTGGGCTTGATTTGCCTTGCCTTTCACTTGAGTCAAGTCCTTGGTGAGGTGAGCTACTTCTTGCTTGAGTTGCTCATTCTCCTTTGCAACCTCTTGTGTGCATGTATCTACAACATTTTTCTCAACACAAACTTGGTTGCACAAGGATGAGTCTAAACATAAATCATTGCAAGAAGTAGAGACATCCTTTTTAGACATGTTAAAGTTAGAACTTTTCTTTTTAGATGCCTTGGTGGGGGTTGAACTAATGGCTTCAAGGTTAGCAACTTTATTAGTTAGCTCATCACAATGTTTGCACATGGTTTCCATCTTAGCAAACAAACTTTTATAAGCATCTTGTGAGCTAGCTAACTTTTCTTTTAATTTTTCATTTTTCTTTACAAGTTGCTCATCATTGATTGTGCATGCATTTGTTGTTGCACTAGCCTTAAGTTGCTCAATTTTAGTAGATAGTTCAATATTGAGATTAGCAAAGTTCTCATATTGTTCAAGCAAAGTTTCGTATGCTTCTTGTGAACTAACTAACTTTTCTTTTAATTTTTCGAGCTTCTTTTGTTGACTAGTGCAAACTTTAGCATAATTAAGATTTTGTTGCACAATTTCATCATAAGAAGGCATATCATCATCACTATCACTCTCAATAGAGGATGAGCTTTTGTTACCTCGTGCCATAAGGCACACACGAGAAGAGCTTGATGATGAGTGCTTGCGGCCTCATCTCTTGTGATGGTGTTCTTCTTCACTTGAAGAATCATCCTATGATCTTATTGAAGTGAGGGATTGGTTCTTGCATGCCTTCTTCTTTGTATTGGGTGTGGGCTTGTTTGGACAAACTTCCACAAAGTGCCCTAACTCGCCGCATCTATAGCATCCTTTCTTTCTTTGCTCATTTCTTTGATTTGTGAAAATGAGATCTTGAACTTGGATGGGCACACCCTTGACATTGAGCCTTTGGATCATCTTCTCCACCATGTTGATTAATTTGATTGATTCTTTATCAAGGTTGGAGGTGGAGGAGGAAGATTGATCATCACTTGAATCATCATCATCATCCTCATCTTCTTCTTCATCTTCACTTAAGGAGCTTGAGCTTGAGCTTGTCTCAACTTGCTTGCCCTTCATCTTCTTTTTCTTGCTACATGCGAGAGCTTTGCCTTTGCTTGATGAAGAAGCTTCTTCTTGACCCATCTTACATGACATTTCAAATGCCACTAACTTGCCGATGACTATGCCCGGGGTCATGGTGCTCAAGTCCTCCATATTATGAAGGATGGTGATGATACTTGCATATTTCTTTTGTGGTAGCATGGAGATGATCTTCCTCATGATGTCCGCATCATCTAGCTTTATTAATCCTATTGAATGGAGCTCATTGATAATTAGATTCAAACGCGAATACATATCATGAACAAGCTCATCATCATTCATTTTAAAGGAATCATAATTTTGTTTAGCTAGACAATATTTTTGCTCACGGACATTACTTGTGCCATCATGGAGCTCTTGGAGTTTTAACCAAATTTCATGTGTTGTATTTAAAGTGAATACTTGATTAAACACATCCATGCTAAATGATTCAAACAAGCAATTCTTAGCTCTAGCATTGAAATACATTTCTTTTTCATCACTCTTTGTGGATTTTTCGAGATTCTTGATGGGTTTCATCCCGTCACGAGTGACTCTCCATACACCCAAATCAACCACCTCAAGGTGGCAAGCCATTCTAGCCTTATAATAAGGGAAGTTAGTGCCATCAAAGTGTGGAGGCCTAGAGGTATCCATCCCAACCACTCTAAATAGCGTCGGCTCAACGGCGGTTAAGCCAAAGGTCCAAATTGAGCCAACTGGCTCTGATACCAATTGAAGTGACCATGACACCTAAGAGGGGGGGGTGAATTAGGCAACTTAAAATTCTACTTCTAAATTAAGGCCTCTTTTTCTAACCTTAGCAAAACCTATGCAAAAGATAAACTATCTAAATGTGCAACTATGGTTTTGCTAATGTGTTGCTATCTCTACCGCAAAAGGAGTAATACAATTAATGTAAATGCGGGAGCTAAAGAGCAAGGTAGAGATTTGCAAACTTCTGTCGATGACTCCGGTAATTTTACCGAGGTATCGAGAAGCGCGCAAGCTTCCCCCTAGTCCTCGTTGAAGCCTCTCGCAAGGAATCCCTCGCAAGGGCCAAGCTCCCGGTCGGGTAACTCCGTGGATAGCCTCAGGCCTTCCCCACACGCAAGTGGGTCTCCGACGTGCCTTCCGGCAAGCCTCTCCTGGATGCTCCCCACCGTCTTCACTATCAAGCTTCCGGCCGAAACGCCGAGGACCATGTTTCCTCCGGTACACGGTGTCGGCCACACTACAAACGCGGTTGGTGTGATCTCGCAAGACTTCAAGCCCCTCCGATGTACAACAATGGTGCGCGCAAGCACCGAGTGGTAAGAGGTATGCAAACCTCACTAAACACTAGGCCTAGACCTAGAGCAAGCGCATAAGCGATGGTCTAATCAACCTAAGCACTTCGCAAAGCACCTACGCTAATCACCTAATGAAACACTAAGCACTATGCAAGTGGAGATCACTAAAATGATGTATCAATACCCTTGATATGTTTTCTCAGCTCCACACACCTCAAATGACCGGTTAGGGGTTGTATTTATAAGCCCCACTGAGAAAGTAGCCGTTGGAGACGAAGTCTCGCTTTTCTGCTACTGACCAGATGCTGAAATCATCCTGACCGGACGCGTCCGGTCGTCCTGACCGTTGGAGCCACGATCAACTGATCAGACGCTCCCAGCGTCCGGTCACCTGCCACCGAACGCGTCCGATCATAGTTTCGCCTCTCTGGAACCTCTCTGTACTCGATCGAACTCTGTTGTCCTACGTCCGGTCGATCTGCCGCCAGTGTCTGGTCCAGCGTCCGATCATGCCTATTGCCAAGCCTCTTGATTTGGAGCGTCCGGTCACTTCCTTCCAGCGTCCGGTCCAGCATCCGGTCACTTCTGTGAGCTCGTTTCTTCGCGATCTTGCATACGGCTTAGTTCATATCTTCATGCTTGGACTTTGCTTGATATCTTGGGTCTTCTCTTGTGCTCCTAGGGTCTTGCTTATGGTGTTGATCATTGGATCATCACGTCGCCTTCGTCCAAGTCATGTCTTGCATCCTATTGAACTACAAAACAATCACTTGCAAGTTCATTAGTCCAATTTGGTTGTGTTGATCACCAAACACCAAAATCCAAAGTAAATGGGCCAAGGGTCCATTTTCCTTACACCGTCTCATGAGAACGGTGATTCGTGAACCAATGTATCCCAGCTGGATACCCCAAAACATACGCCTCATTTGTACCCCAGGCACAAACAAGACCAACCCATTCCACTCCTGTCATGGGGTCTAGGTCCCCATCCAAACCTAGACTCCAAGCCCCCACTGTTGAGACCCGGTCTTCGTATGGTGCTTAGACCTCCACCTTTCCCCACCTCCAATCAGTCAGTCCGGAAAGAGCCAAAACCCACGACAAGAGCGTAACGAGCCTTCATGCTCCCATAAGCAAGTATGTGCTTAGGATAATAAGTCTGTGACCTAACTACCATCCATAGCAACGGACAATCCTCAATCGATATAGGTGGAACACGTGCAATTCGAGCCTCGCTCGAATGCCTAACCAAGTCTAAATCCAAGTACCATTCCGCCCGGTCTCCAATTATCATCCATATATATTCCATGTGATAGTAATATAATAACAACAATAATATATTTCCTATCTCTTGTGAGTGATAGGTAATCACTCGACTTCTACCGAATCCTATAGCATAGCAATCTACACGATCCTGACATACTAGTAGGACTCATAGGATAAGGATATATATATGTAAGTGGTTTCCATTCAACTCCTTAAAACTTAATGCACAAGCATAAGATAAAGTGCATAATAATAGGGGTTATGCACCAGAGCTTGCCTAGGTAAGATATAATCAAAAGTTAACATTCCATCATGGTGGCACGATCATCAAGGCACCATCTTTTCTGCTACTTTAGTCGATTCCATTATCCATCGTTGTTCCTATTATGATATACGTGGATGCAACACAGAGACATAAATAATCAATGGCAACTGCAACTCTAAAATACAATTACACTCCATAAGCTATGAGCTAGCTTTAATGACTAACATACTAGTCTACGTATCCATGTTGTCAAGTAAGGCTTCGTTTCCCATCAAGTGTTTTAGTTCTAAGCTCTCAAGGTGTTTCAACATATTATTGATTAAAAATATATTTTTGAACTAGGGCTCATTTAGCTACCTTAGCAAATAATTATTAAGGAGCTACAAAAATTATAGTGAGCACCTAATAATGTTAGGAATTTACTGTAAAAATTTTAGAGCCAACATTATCACTAATTTATCACAAAAATTCCTTCAAGTTTATATCTTAACAATATTAAGCATCTTAAATTAATTAGATCACTTCTAAAAATATTATAAAACTATATGAAAAAAAATATACTACCAGAGGAACCTAACAAAATTGGTTTCACAATTTTTGATTAACTACACAATTTTATATTTAATTTACAATTTTACCTTAGAAACTAAATTAGAAAATGCATTAGAAAAAGGAAAGGGCCGGCAGCGACCCTTTCAGGCCTGGCAGCCCAGCGTGGCGTGGTTGCGTGCTTGTCGCGGTGGCCTTGTATGGCCTAAGGCCGAGGGCGTCCGTGTGTGTGGCTATTTTGTAGAAAGACCCCCGAGCTTTTAGATAATAACATGACTACTATGCAACTATTCGTACCGTCAATAATCTTGCAACTATACCCTCGTATATTCTCACCTTTACCACCGAGAGGTCCTTGGGGATCCCCTCGCGCGCTAGCCAATGGCATAAGGTGGTTATGTCAGGCAACCTAGGCGTGCTACGATGGAAGTAAGGGGCCGACCATCATCTATAGCTAAACGCACAAGGATGGGTGGTGGTTAGGGACTCAAAGGCGCGCTGTCGTGGGCTGCAGCGGCGAGCTGCTATCCACGGCGGCGGCACGACTGTTCCGGTGTCCTAAGGTTCTATCGGGGTGGTGGGGATAGCAGGTAAGCACCAGTAGCTCACCGGAATTCATGCTGTGGTGACGGTTGAGGCGGAGGAGTGATGAGGTGGCCCGGCCATGTGCGAGCCGCCAGGGCGGCGGTGCTTCGAAATGGACACCCATGTGTCACCACGTCTTCGGTAAGCGCCCTAGCCAAATGGCGCGAGCACCAAATAGAGGAGGTCAAGGCGAGCTCATGGATACAAACAATTGAACTAATTAGGACCTTACCCCAATTTCACTGGCACGACGGCGCACCTGGCCGGCGGGGAGAAAAACCAGAAATTGGCCGCTAGTAGTGCTCGGTTGTGCCAAGGTGAGGGTCAAGCTGCTAGCTGGCTTTCTTGTCTAACTACTGGAACATCGAATTGAGGTGTGGTGTCCCGAACCGCACGTATAAGCTTGTGAAGCGGCGTGGCTCTGTTGGCGGCAAGTCGGACGGGGCAGCGGCCTCCAGGCTCGGACAACTTCGACCAAGGTTGTGTTAAATGAGTGGGAGCATCCACACGGTGAGGCTCAGATGGAGCGTGCCATGGGGTGCTGAGATGGGACCGCTCGATCTTAGTAGGGCGTGGAGGGCGGTAGTGGAACAGCGGTCGCACGGAAAGGCATTGACACCGTGACAAAGGGTAGCAACACGACGGACAACGGATCGAGCAGCAAGATGGGTGCCACATCAGTCTTGCGATGGCTATCGTGGCATCGTCTTGGCTCACAAATGGCCTGGCCGGCAATGCACACGCGACGGCCACGCCGCAGCAGCCCTGTGTAGCAGTCTGGGCCCACGGAGGCAGCCGAGGCCAAACTCAGCCCAACGCGCGGCCGATAGCCCGCAAGGCCATCCACGGGCATGGCCATGGCCAAGAATGGTTAGGTAGCGGCAGCGCGCACGAGGTGACTGTAGACACGTGCCACGCAACGATGAGCGGTGACGTGCACAAATTTTGAAGCACTGCAAAAGCTGCTAACAATCACGATCGAGGTTCAACTAATTCCCCTAACCTAAATTTGATACTAACACCCAACTGATGAAAGCAAACCTCACGTCCAAAGAGCGGCCAGAGAGGGACATAGGGAGGTGCCAACATGAGTTCGTCAAGCTGAACGTCGGTTCTCGAACCGAGCACCAAATCATGGTTTATTGCGCGTTCCAATGAAGTTTGGGGAATTTTTACGAGAGCAGCGTGACACCCAACACAACAACCATCTATGCCATGCTCAAGTACTCATTTTGATGCAATCAACAATACCAAAACATGCAGCTAGTGTTTAAACATTTTTGTTAGAAATTAAATGTCCAAATAACATTGTCTTACTACTTTTCCATACTTAGAAAAGTTAAGAATTTTAGTTGGGGCTAAGTAACCATTAACTCTTTTGTCATAATTTTTTTATAGGTCTAAACCTTGTTAAGTTCAACCAACAAATACTTCATGCAATAGTCCATACCTCATACTAACCCATAGAAGCAAAATATTTAAGCACCTTTTAACTATTTTGCTCAATATAATTCGCCAAAAATGACATTTTAACAAAAGTTCAAGTGTTTACCGACTTAACGAAAAGAGCTTATCTTAATGTCAAATTTGATTTTTGAGCTCCCCAAGAGCACTAGTTAACACTATTTATTTTGATTTTTCTCAACCACAAAAGTGAGTCACATAGGATTCACTTATCATTTCACGTTCGTTATAATTTTTTTAAAACCCGAAAACTTGTTTGGCTAATTCCTCTCGGACCTAAATCTCAGTGCTAACCAAGCTCGTAACACCAGGGGGGTTACATCCCTCTTTGTTGAGAGAAAACCTTTAGCTATCCAAGCACTTTAGCAAGGGGCATCTCCACCATAGACATTGCCTAAGGCACGTGTGAGCTCAGTCACCTCCTTGAGGGTCTCATTTTCCACCATTAGTGAGGCATCATAAGTGAAATCATCACTCAAAGATGAAGTAGAAGTGGAAGTGCTATAAGAGGGGTTAGTGGGAGCAACAATAATGGGCTTATAAAATGATTCATCAAGAATATCACATGTTAGTCCCACATCATAAGACACAATCACTTGCTCCTTCTTGGATTCCTCCTTCTTTACTTGCTCAAGGAGAGAGGAGTGAGCCTTTTTAAGCTTAGAGTGAGGTTTGCCAATCTTCTCATGGGCTTCCATTAGCCTCTCATGAGTGGCATTGAGCTCATCAAAGGATTGCTCAAGAAATTTGACTTTTTTGCGCAATTCTTTGCACTCCTTTCTCTTCATCTCAAAGCAAGTGTGTACTTGCTCACACATGTCCATGAGATCCTCTTTGGTGTACTCCTCATCATCATCACTCCTACAATCATCACTTTCACATTCATCATCATCACTCATATCATATTTTACCTTGGTGGGCTTTGCCATGAGGCATGTCGATAGAGTGTTGAAAATGGAAGGCTTGTTATTGATGGCGATGCTTGCTAGTGCTTTCTTGAAAGATTTCTTGTCATCATCACTAGAATCACCATCATCGGATGAGCCATCACAATCCCAAGTGACCACATAGCCTCCACCCTTCTTCTTCTTCTTTCGGAAGGTCATCTTCTTCTCCTTCTTCTCCTTTTCTTTCTTCTCCTTCTTATGCTTTTTCTTCTCATCCTCATCATTGTCACTATTGTAGGGACAATCCACTTCAATGTGATCCAGGCTCTTGCACTTGTAGCATCTTCTCACATACTCCTTGTTGTGATCTCTTCTCTTTCTTGCACCATAGCCCTTTTTCTTCATGAACTTGCCCATCTTGCGCACAAAGAGAGTCATGGCCTCATCATCAATGTCACTATCATCTTCATCATCACTTGATTCTTGCTTCTTGGACTTGCTCTTGTTCTTGGATGATGAGCTAGCCTGGAATGCTACACACTTCTTCTTCTTGTCTTCATCTTCCTTCTTCTCATCCTTGTCAACCCCTCCCTTTCCACACGGTATGTCTCTTGTGTCATGATATCACCTAGTACTTGGTTAGGGGTGATCTCCTTCAATCCTCCTCTTGTGATGAGCAATCTCAACATCTCAAATCTTGGAGGCAGGCACATCAAGAACCGATGAGAGACATCATCATCATTGATCTTCTCTCCTAAAGCCTTCAAGTCATTGATAATCCCTTGCAAATGATGGAATATCTCTGGAATGCTCTCATCATCTTTTATCTTGAAGCTTGTCAACTTGTCCTTGAGAATGTACAACTTGGCACTCTTCACCGCCGGTATGCCCTCATATGTTTCCTCCAATCTCTTCCACACCTCATTAGGTCTCTCATAATCCTTGATTTGCTCAAATACCTTGGAATCAATGGAATTGTAGATGGTGTTGAGAGCTATTGTATTGCATTGCTTGTTGGCCTTGTATTGGTTGGTGAGATTGTCAGGATCAATAATAGCATAGTCACTCTCGGTCACATCCCACACTTGATAATTGATTGAACCAAAATACATCTTCATCTTTCACTTCCAATAATTATAGCATGTGCCATCAAACTACGGTGGTTTGCCCACCACAGGTTGAACACAACTTGAGCCATAATTTAAAACCAAGGTTGTTAAGTCTTCAATCAAACGATGACCATAGCTCTGATACCACTTAAAAGGTCCTAATATGGCTAGAGGGGGGTGAATAGCCTATTTAAAAATCTACAAACCAACTAGCCGAGTAGAGGGGTGAACCAATCACAAGATGAATACCAATTCAATCACTGAGAGAATACCAATGGGCAAGAGACAAGCAATTTTTCTCCCGAGGTTCACATGCTTGTCGGCACGCTAGCCCCTGTTGTGTCGACCAACACTTGGTAGTTGGCGCTAAGAGGTGTTGCATGAACCTCATCCATATAATTGGACACTGCAAGAACCTACCCACAAGTGAGGTAACTCAATGACACAAGCAATCCACTAGAGCTACCTTGTGGCGCTTCGTCGGGGAAGGTGCAAGACTCCTCACAATCACTGAAGCCAGCCATGAACAATCAGCAACAAGTGCCAAAGCCCCTCCGCTGCTCCAAGCCATCTAGGTGGTGGCAACCACCAAGAGAAACAAGAAATCTGCAGCCACAACGATCTCCATGGGCCACTAGATGCATTTACTCAAGCAAATGCACTTGGAATCACTCTCAATCTCACTATGATGATGAATCAATGATGGAGATAAGTGGGAGGTGTTTGCCTAGGCTCACAAGGATGTCAAAATGTCAAGAGAGACACCTTGAGCCCACCAAACACTATTTATAGACATCCGCAAACGAATAGAGCCGTTTGGGTCAAGGGAGGGCACTCTGCATATTGACCGGACGCGTCCGCGCCAGCGTTCGATCAACGATCCTGCACTATGTGTCCTCACCTTTGAATTGTACACGTCGATCTCCAACGGTTAAAACACTTAGCTGCGCTGTTAAAGAGTGACCAGATGCACGGAAGGAAGAGACCTGATGCTGCGTCCTCTGAGTCCGGTCGCGACAAAATCTATGCAGAGAGATCCCTGAGCGCAAATTTCATGACCGGACGCATCAGGTCAAGTGTGACCGACGCTCCCCAGCGTTCGGTCCTTGCCCCTCTTCTCTACGCGCGCCCGCGAAGCCGACGTCATGCTACGTCAGTGCAGACCTGACGCAGCCCCTTGGCGTCCGTTCACGCCAAGTCGCCTCCTTTCAAAAGATGACCGGACGCGCCGGTGTGACACGACTAGCGTCTGGTCACTCCTTGCTCCTCTTGGCCATCAGCGCTGCCTCGCTATAAATGACCAGACGCGCCAGGGTGAGTCCGATCATCCCACGGCCAGCGTCCGGTCGCAGACTTCCTCTCCTTTTTTTTCTAAGTCCGCAACCACTTTACCCTTGCTTCCAACTTGCTAACCACAAAGTGTAGATCTTATGTGCACATATGTTAGCATTTTTCAAAGTATTTTACAAGGGTCAAAGTTAGCACACTAGGTTCCTAAATGCATATGCAAGAACAATGTAACCTAGCGGTACTCGATAACCATTTAGCCAAAGATTTCCCCTCTTTATAGTACGGCTATCGATCCTAAACGTGATCACACTCTCTATAGTGTCTTGATCACCAAAACAAAAACCTATTTGATACATTTGCCTGGATCAACCTTGTTTTGTTTTTCTCTTTCTTCTTTTCTAAGTTGAGCACTTGATCATCATCACATGTGACCAACTCATCATTTCATGTGATCATCACCATCTCTTGAGTGCCACCATGCTTCACACTTGGATTGCACCAACCTAGCTCATATCATAACTTATGACAAAGGTTAGTGCATAGGTTTTATCAATTATCCAAAATCCAACTAGGGCTTTCACCTTCTTCCCCAGACACCTCCTCCCCCACGCACCGGATCTGGTTATGGAGGCGAGGATCCGTTGGTGGTTCGACCAGATATACGTGGTGGGGGCACGGACATGGCGGCAGCGCAGACGCGGCGGCAGCGGGCTCGGTGGGCCACTGGGCTTGCCAGGCTTTTTTTTTAATTCGCAAAATTATTTACGGAGGCAGACGTTTTATTGTGCCCGTCTCGGTTAATCGATTAACCGAGGCAGTTGCCTTATGCCGTCTGCCTCGGTTAACCTATTAACCGGACCGGTTGCGTGACCTTTGGACGGAGGCGGACGGCTTGCCCGTCTCGGTTAAGCTCTTTTGTCTGCCTCGGGTAAAATTAGTGTAGTAGTGTGTGACACCCTAACTCTCATTTGTACGACTCTAATATTGTTATTATACCTAAATCTGAATTATAGACCTTGAATTAAATAAATAGCCGAAAAAATCAGGACTTCTGAACTAAAACACGTATACGATGGACGTGTCCATTCGCATCCTGTGCGTGCGGATCCATATATTCAGGAAGAGCGTCGTTAGCTAACTTGGCATTGCGCAGGGCAGCCATGATGGATGCACCTACCGAGCGATCCCAGTCATATGGGCTGCAGCGTTCGGCGACATGGCGAAGCTCATCTCCACTCTACCCCTCGAGACGAGATGCCCACCGTTCCCGCTACTTCATCTCAGCGGCTTCTGGCTCCCCGAGATGATCCTGCCCGGCGCGGCCTCCGTGAACGCGCGCTTCGAGCATCGCAAGCTTCCCTAAGTCTGGCACGACATAGCTCAAGGCGGCGCTCGCCTTCACCACGCTCAACAGAGCAGAGAACCTTTTTTCGTGAACACGTCAGTTGACACGTTTTTCATTAAGTTGAGAAGTCATTTACAACGGTAACCGCAATGGTAACGCGAGCACTACACTTGACAAGTCGAGGAAAAAACTGAACTGAAACAAAGCAGAGAACCCAAGCCACCATCCGACCTCCCGGCCACCCGCTCGATCCACCTTGAAAGCCTCCATGACTGTGTTAGCTTCTTCAAGCTGCCCTTCACGCTCGCCGAGAGCACCGGCGGAGCACGGGAGGACGTGTTCGTGGCGCCACGAAAAGTACTACGCTATCCGAAGTCTACTGATTGATGCAAATAAGTAGTCAAACAGAAAGTACTCGGGAAGATCTACCCATCGGTGGTCTCTGTTCATATATCTGAGGAATGGATCAAATATTTTAAGGGACACACTAGATAACTGTCGACAGATTTGTTGGCTTCAAATCTGTCAACTATTACACAAATCACATGATAACACGTGTACAAGGAAAAACTGACAGATGCAAAAAGCAAGAATCAGTCAGATTTATAAAACAGGTCAATAACAAATATATTAGATCCACAACCCGTTAAGAAAGCAGCGCGCGTTGACGGCAGACATACACGCACATGAAAGCTATTAGCAGCAACGGCTGCACAAAACAAACAAGGCAGCACCGCCTGAACACACACCTGTGCGCGCTGACGCACACACATACACACACAAGCACATGAAAACAGACAGCGACAAAAAAAAAACAAAAAAATGGTCAGCACAAACACTACCAGAAACTGAAGATTTTGTGAGGGACAGTTTTTCGTGAGAGTGGAAAACACACTCATAAAAATAATCGTTTTCATGAGGGTGATATAAATCCCGCCATGAAAACTTATTTTCATGAGAGTACTCCACACACCGTCATGATAATCAACTGTTTTCGTGAGAGTATTTAAACACTTCCATGAAAATGACTATCTCGCCACGAAATTGTTTATTTTCATGAGAGTCAAATTTCACCGCCACAAAATATGGGTTGCTGGTTTTCAGTAGAAAAATAACTGCTTAAATACTAGAAATTGAAGAACATGAACAAAAATTTTCTCCTTTTAATCTGCAGCGAAATTTTTTAACTAGTCTTTCTCCCTCATGCTAACTCAAAATATGGTAATTCTTTTTTCCAAATGTTTCTAAAATCATGCTCTACCAATTCATGGCGTTCTAGTTGCTTTTTTGTTGTTGTTTATTGGTTATTTTATTTCTCAAGCAAATGTAGAATGATCGTAAAAATTAAGTACTAAAATTTGAATTTTTTCAAATGACCTCGGATGGAGAAATGATCAAAGTAAAAGTTATAGATCTAAAAAAGTTATATAACTTTGTTGTTTAAAACTTTTCGATTTGAAATCATTTACTGCTTCAAAAAACTGTTTGAAATTTAATTTCTAAATTGTTAAAGAACTCTGATTTCTCTTTTTAATTTCTAGCTAAAACTTGTATCTAGTCTTAACTTCAAATTTGATTATTCTTTTTCCTAAAATTTTCTAAAATCATGCTCTATGGATTTATTGTGTTCTTATACCTATTATTTTTGTCTTTCATGTGACTTTGTTCTAGCAATTCAAAATTTGAATTTCAAAAAATAACAACTTCAAACAACATTTTGAAGCCGTAAATGATTTTAGCTGAAAAAGTCATGAACACAAAAGTTGTACAACTGATCAAGATCTACAACTTTTATTTTGGTCATTTGTTCATCCGACAAAGTGATAATAACATTATTCATAAATTTTACATCTCTCTTATAGTTTATCAAACTATATGAGTCATAGTTATATAAATATCTTAGTTAGTCATACATCTTAGTCATAGTTATTCATGGTAGGATGCTGAAACCTCGTAGTTAGTCATGGTAGGATACTGAAACCTACATGTTTCTATTTACATTGAGAATCGACAGGATATCTTACATGTATACATGTATATAGAGTGCTAGTGCCAGAGGTATGTAAACAGACTTACGGAGTGGTAGTGTATGATCTGAACTTGTTTTCTTCAACATGTTTTTATGTTGTCTTTACAGAACCTGTATACAGAGTGCTAGTGCCCGGTTATTCATAACATGCTCTGGCTAAGCACTTGGCCCTTATCATGTAATTTCAGCAATGCCATTTCTTTCAGTGTTTGTGTGAGTAGCACTATTGTTTCTGTTTCTTTTATTATTTGGATTGGAATATTTTCCTCTTTATTGAAGTAGTTCCTCCTGTGTAACTAAAATTTGTTTTTTTGCAGGCGCAACTGTCTGAAATTCAGAAATTCAATATTCAAGCTGACAAGTTAACTTAGGTTGGCCTTTATGTGTGGCATAGATTTCAGCATGTCGTCACTCTCCGGCGCCATCTCTTGAACAACTATGAGGTCCCACCATCCACAGCCGTGGTGAGTCTCCATGTCTGTTCAACTGCTGGTGTGGTTGTCTGTTCTCTCTAGGTCTCGATCTATTTTTGCAAAAACAAGACAACAGTATGTATGTGCTGCTCCAATGTTTCCATGGCTAATAATTTATTTATTAGTTTAAATCCTTGTATGATCTGAAGCTACTAGCATGCGTGTTCAGATAGCTTTTTGTTTTGTCCAACAATAGCCTGTTCAGATAGCTTTCAATTTGACAATTTTCAGAGTTGATTGATCAGAATGATCCCTGAACTTGGTAATTAGTTTATACTATTGCTGCAATAGAGCCAAGCTAACCTCTGATTCACTAGCTTGCATAATGCAGAATTAACACTTTGTCATTTGTGCCTAATCATTGGCTAGAGAATATATAAATGGGGTCCTTTTCCCTTCTTTTTATTTTGGAAATTGGGTTTAATTCCGAGAATTTGGGTTCCATAGTGTTGTTCTCATCATTCCAGGTTCATTTTTGGATGTCTGAATGCTGTGAGCATGAATTTCAGATCTGATGCATGCTACTAGTACTATAGGTTGCATGCTGTCTTTTTTTTTTTTTGGAATTTCTCTTGCCAAAAATTTCTACCTGTGATGTATATTGGTCCTCATTTATTGCTCTGAAATTGTTGTTGTTGAAATTGCACTATTTTAATTAAGTGATAAGGTCAAATGCCATTTTATGGTCCTCAGATGGGTACTCAAATGGTCTTCTTTCTATGTGTATGCTGTATATGCCTGATTGGAACTCAGATGGTCTTGTTTCTAGTGAACAGATACTTACGGCTGATTAGTGAGTCATGGTATATTCCCACTAATTTTCATCTATGACTGTGACTATGTGCAGATTTCTGTTAGAGAATCTTCACCGAGCTGCACTGTGTTTCTACTTAACAAGAAGGTCCGTTCTCTCTGCAACATACTCTTTCAGAAAATTGTTTTTTTTTTACAGATTTGATTTGATTTTTTCTATGCCTATTAGTACCTTTAAGGCTGGACGAAAAACTCGAAGCTCGTTAGCTCGCTCGGCTCGTGGCTGGCTCGACTCGGCTCGGCTCGGCTCGTTATGATAACGAGCCGAGCCGAGCCAAGATTTTAGCTCGTTAGCTATAACGAGCCAACTCGAGCCAGCTCGCGAGCCGCTCGCGAGCTAAATGAGCCAAGCTTCCAGAAAAAAAAAAGTATCAAAACTTGTATTAGTTTTTGTATTACTTCATGTCTTACACTTTATAATTGACTGGTAACTGGTCTAGACCCTATAAATTGACTGATAACTGGTCTAGATGCATTTCTTTTGTATTATTATTATTCTTAAACTTTAGATAAATGCAAATATTATATTTTGTGTATTTTTTATACCTGGCTCGTGAGCTTAACGAGCCAGCTCGAACTTTTAACGAGCCGAGCCGAGCTGGCTTTCTGGCTCGTTAGGATAACGAGCCGAGCCGAGCTAGCTCGTTATCTTAACGAGCCAGAACGAGCCGAGCCCAAACGAGCCGAGCTGGCTCGTTATCCAGCCTTAAGTACCTTCATATCAGTATGTTCTTTAGCTGGCATTAGCATGATAATTTGAACCTATTTTGTTTCAAGATAACTTTCAACATGTTGTAATTTAAATTACCTTGCAACCATGTTCTTAGCCTATTAACTTCGTTCATTTTGGCTCCGAGAAGGGTAGCGCTTTGAACACATATGCTGTAATGAAGTTTGGATCCAAATGGGATACAACAGAGATTTGAGAGGCAGTGAAGATGACAGCATAAATTGCAGCCATGAAGAGGATGACAACATAAGTATCTATATGTGCTATATATATGTATGTACTACGAGAACTTATGTTGAATGGCTAGGACTATGAGCCAATACTGTCTTTTAGTGCAATGGTTGGACACTTGGATGAAGCTAGAATATATTGGGATTGGAATCAGATGCATATATCCATGTATTGGAATTTATTGTATTTGTGTTCTGGATTGACATTTGAATCACATGTGTGCATTTTGAATTTGGATTGAGATACTCACGTTGGGTAATTTTCATGGTGGCTTATACTCTCACGAAGTAACTTGTTTTTGTGGTGGTGCTCTCACGAAATACTATATTCTCTGTGTTTGTGATACTCTCACGAAATCAATTTCATGAGGGTGACTCTCACAAAATTTATTTCATGACAGTGACTCTCACGAAATACCAAACTCTCATGAAATCAGTTCATGAAGGTGACCTCATGAAATACCACAAAAAGCCGTCATGAAAACACCGATGCAAACCTGGCGACAACCTTATTTTCATGAGGGTGGCCGCCACAGACTTCTCGTCATGAAAATAATTCATGGCGGTGAACTCTCACGAAAATGTGATTTTCGTGTGTCTATTATCGTGAGAGTTGATGCGTGATGGTGTACCCTCACGCATTATTTTCGTGAGAGTAAAACCATATTTCGTAACGTGTTTTGCACTCTCACAAAATCTCTGGATTCCGGTAGTGAAACAACAAAGTAACTTTGAAAAAATAAAACCAGTCAAAAACAAAAAAAAAACAAAAAACGGTCAACACAAACAACAAAATTAACTTTGAAAAAATAAAACCAATGAAAAACAAAAAAAAAAGTTCAAAACAAACAACAAAAGCACCTTTGAAGAAAAACCATTGAAAAACAAAAAATGGGTCAACAAAAGCAACTTGAAAAACAAAAAAAAAATAAAAAAAGGAAACAAAAAAAAACCCATACAGAGAAAAAGACACACAGAAAGAGAGAGAGAGAGAGAGTGCAGCTAGCAAACAAAGCAAAGCTACAAAAAACTAAACACAAAAAAAAAGAGCAACAAGCTCATACAAAAAAAAATCCCATAAAAGAGACATGAAAAGAAAAGGAAAACCAAAAAGAGCTCCAAATGGCCCAGGCTTGACAAAAGCAAAAAAGCAAACTTGCATCTAAAGAAAGCTCCCTACTCAGTTTTATTCCTAAACAAACAGATCTTCACATCTGGAGAGAGCACGAACAGGAGCATGAAGACTGCAGGGGAAAAACAAAAAGGAGCACGAGAAGGACATTTATAGGATGGCTAGGGTTCGTGAGAGAAAGATACGGGACTTCAACCAAGTTAAGTGCATTAAGGATGAAAGGGAGCATCTCTTGGTAAAGGGGGATGAGATCCGACATCGATGGCAAGAGTATTTTGACAAATTGTTCAATTGTGAGAATATGGACACAACCTTTCAGTTAGATGACTCTTTTGATGACACCAATAGGCGCTTTGTGCGGAGAATCCAAGAATCTGAGGTCAGAGAGGCGTTGAAAAGGATGAAAGGAGGTAAGGCGATGGGACCGGATGGTATCCCAATCGAGGTGTGGAGATGCCTCGGGGACATAGCTTAGTATGGTTAACCAAGCTGTTCAACCATATTTTTCGATTGAACAAGATGCCTAATGAGTTGAGGAAAAGTATATTGGTACCGATCTACAAGAATAAAGGGGATATTCAAAGTTGTACAAATTACCGGGGAATTAAGTTGATGAGCCATACTACGAAGCTATGGAAGAGAGTTATCGAGCATCGCTTAAGAGCAATAACGCGGGTCTCTATGAACCAATTTGGTTTTATGCCCGGAAGGTCAACCATGGAAGCCATTTTCTTAATAAGACAAGTTATGGAGCGGTATAGGGAGAAGAAGGACCTACACATGGTTTTTATTGACTTGGAGAAGGCTTATGATAAAATACCAAGGAATGTTATGTGGTGGGCTTTGGACAAACATAAAGTCCCAACGAAGTACGTTGGGCTCAATAAGGACATGTACAACAATGTTGTGACTAGAGTTCGAACAAGTGATGGAGACACGGATGATTTCCCGATTAGGATAGGACTACATCAAGGGTCAGCTTTGAGCCCTTATTTGTTTGCTTTAGTGATGGATGAGGTCACAAGGGACATACAAGGGGACATCCCTTGGCAATGATTTCAAGTCGTCCGATTAATCGTGATTAATCGTCCTAATCGGTCCTGGGTGCTCGATTAGGGACCTCGACCCGATTAGCTCGATTAGGGGCCTGGTCGTCCGACTAATCGTCGCCTAATCACGATTAGTCGTCCGATTAGGGGTGGGACGACTAGTTTTGGCTGTTTTTTTTTGCTACCGCGCGCGGGCCACTGGGCGAGCGCGCCAGAGCGCGAAAACGCAGCTGCGTGAGCGCGTGCGCGCGAGGTCACGGGCGCGCGGGTCACGGGCGCGCGCGAGCGTGGGAGGGATAAGGGGTTTTGGCTGGTAGCGACAAAAATTTCACGGGAAATTAACAGCCGCTGCCGGCCCTATGCTCGCGACTTGCGAGTCGCGCCCGCCCTCTGCTCCGCCGGTGGCCGGCGCCCCTGCAGCCTGCTCCTGCCGGCGGCCCTCTGCTCCGGCGGTCCTGCCCGCCCTCTGCTCCCGCGGTGGCCAGCCGCCCAGCCCTCTACTCCCGTGGTGGCCAGCCGCCCAGCCCTCTGCATCCTGCTCCCGCCGGCGGCCATCTGCGCCAGTCCGCTCGCCCTCTGCTCCGCGGTGGCTGGCCATCTGCGGCTCTGCGCCCGCCCGCCCTCTGTTCCTGCAGGTGCCTGGTCGCTCAGCCCTCTGCTCAGGTGTCTGCTCCCGCCGCCTGCCATCTCCTCTCGCCGCCCTCTGCTCCAGCAGGTGGCCGGCCCTCTGCTGATCTATTCCCGCCGCAGCTGCCTCCCTGCCGTTCAGGTCCTTCCCTCATCCCCTGCTCCTCTGCCCTCTCATCTCTACTCCTCTGATTTGGATGCTTCATGTTCTCTCAGGGGTCAGGGGCTCAGAGTTAGAGCTGCATTCCTCTGATTTGAAGGCCTGAAGGTGCCGGCCCTCTGCTCGTTGGTGATGAGCTGCTCTGACGACTGTATGTCCATTTTCCCTCCCCATCTACTCTCCTGACCTACATGGCTGCATCCTCTCTGGCTCTGCTAGTAATGCTGCTAACTATCAGCCTTGTGCTTGTACAGCTGTGGAGCGACGACGTGCAAACGTGGAAGTGATAATGCCGATGCCTGACCTTGACGGAGGTGTTCTACATTCATCATCTGGGTCAGGTGCAACTGCCACGGCTTCCTCAGCTAGTCCAGATGTTGCAACACTAGTTGAGAGGGCTATTGCAAAGCTACCTCCAGAGCTTGCTGCCCAAGCTGTTGACACCAAGAGGAAGGCAAAATCACAAGATCCAGGATGGAAGTATGGGTGGTGGCCAGATGCTTCGAAGAAGGATTTTGTGCAGTGCATATTTTGCAAAAAGATTGTCCCCTCTGGAATAAAAAGATTCAAGCAGCACCTTGCCGAGGGGTATGGAGATGCAGTTGGATGTCCTAGTGCTCCAGAAGTAGTTAAGAAGGAGATGGTTGATTACCTGAAAAAGAACTCAAGAACTATTCTAGCTTTGAATCCTACATTAGGTGAAGATGAAGAGCAACAAGATGATGCTACTGCTGCAGAAGAACCAGCAGCTGTACCAGAACCAAGCTCTGGAACAAAAGTCAAGCAAAAGAAGAGGATTGCTCAGGCTGCCATCTCTTCTTTCACTGTCACTGCTGCACCAAAACCAGCCACTCAAAAAAATGTCCAGATCAGTGAGCTCAATGCTTTGCAAGTCACTGGAAGAAGTAGTTGAAGAGAGGCACAGATCCAAGCATAGTCAACCTACACTTGAGCATTGCACAAAGAAAAGTAAGGAGGCCAAAGTAGTTGTTGATGATCATGTTGCAGATTTCTTCTATGAGAATCGCATTCCATTGAAAGTCATTAATTCTAGAAGCTGGGAAGTTTTGATTGAGTCAATTGGACAATACGGCCCTGGGTACCGCTCACCATCATATCATGATATAAGGGTACCACTGCTTGAAAAGGCTGTGAACAGGACATCAGAGTTGAGGAAGAAGCATGAGGAGGCTTGGAAGGAATATGGCTGCACCATAATGTCCGATGGGTGGACTGACACAAGCCATCGCCATCTCATCAATTTCCTTGCTAACAGTCCAGCAGGGACTTTCTTTCTAGGGTCTGTTGATGCTTCAAGTGAGATAGCAAATGGACCATTGTTGGCTGATTTGTTGGAGAAGCAAATAGATAAGGTTGGGAAGGAACATGTGGTACAGATTGTCACTGACAATGGAGCCAACTTCAAGGCTGCAGGGAGGCTTTTAATGGAGAGGATCCCACATCTATTTTGGACACCATGTGCTGCCCATTGCTTGGATTTGTTATTAGAGGACATTGGGAAGATCAAGGAATTCAACACTTGCATCAACATGGCAAAGAAGGTGTGTAGGTTCATGTACAAGCATGGGAGGATTCTAGATCTCATGCGAGATAAGATTAGAGGAGATCTTGTGAGGCCAGCTATAACTCGCTTTGCCACTTCATTTCTCACATTGGCAAGCATGCATAAGAACAAGACTGGATTGAGGAATTTAGTGGTTAGTGAGGAATGGCAAGCTACCAATTTCTCTAGCACTATAGAAGGCCGGCAAGTTGAGAACATTATCCTTTCAATGCCATTTTGGAATAAAGTGGAATTATGCATAAGAGCTACACAGCCACTTCTTGTTGCTCTTAGGATTGCAGATGGAGATGAGACACCTGCGGCTCCTGAGATTATGGCAGCCATGGATCATGCAAAGGCTGCAATCAAGGATTCTTTGAAAGACAAACCAAATTTACTCAAAGAGGTACTAGAATATTTTGACAAGAGATGGGAAAACCAAATGGAGCAGCAGTTGTATGGAGCAGCCCTATACTTGAATCCAAGCAAGTACTTTGCCATAAGGGAAAAAGATAGGAGACAAGCCACAAAGCTGAGAATTATGTTTAATCAAGTTATGTGGAAGATGGTGAGTGATGATGAGGACCAAAACAAGATAAGCAAGCAAGCAGATGACTATGAGAGGTCTGAAGGCCAATCCTTCTCAAAGCCAGGAGCAATAAGAGACAGAGATAGAAAAAATCCTAGTAAGTTCTCTAATCTGAAATTTTGTATAATTATTTCCTTACCTTTTCTAAAAGATATCAGCAATGAACTAATAATGGATTTCTATACTTTGGAATGGAATTTGCAGTTCTTTGGTGGGGTGCATATGGTGGCCTGACATATGAACTTCAATGTTTAGCAAAAAGGATTGTTAGCCTTTGTTGTTCTGCATCTGGATGCGAGCGTAATTGGAGTGAATTTTCTACTGTAAGTGCTATGCTACAGCTATTGTTGTGCTAAGTAATTGAGTATGGTATCTAATTCTGCAATCTTTTGTGTAGATCCATACAAAAAAGAGAAACCGGTTAGAGCACAAAAGGTTAAATAAGTTGGTATATGTCAACTACAACCGCAAGATGGAAAACAGATTTAAAAACATTAGAGAGCTGGGTTCCAAAGGAAAGCGATCAAATCCACTCTTGCTTGATGAATTTCATTGGGAAAATGAATGGGTCAATGACAATTGTGAACCAGTTCATGAAGGTGCTGCCAATGCTATTACTTGGGCTAATGTGGATGATGCTATTGGTGCAACTCAGGGTCTAGAGGGCCGTAACTTGCCTAGGGCTGCTGCTGCTCGTACTGCTATTCCTGCCCCTATGAGGCGTACTTATGCTAGGAAGCGTCCAAGGAACACAGTGGCTCAAGATCTTGATGAAATAGATGATGAAGAACAAGATCAGCAAGTAGAATCTGATTCAGCAACACCTATGGATGAGGATGAAGAATCTGCACCACCAACAGCAACTACAGATGGACATGGAGGCTTCCATTTCAATGATGATTTGCTTTATTAGATGGCTACTAGTTGCCTACTTTTGTTGGACTATTGTGTGTTGATGTTTGCGACTTTGTGTTGAACACTTTTGCTTATCTGTACTAAACTAATTTGCTTATCTGTACTAAACTAATTTGGTTATGTAATATGCTGCCCGTGTGGCTGCCATGGTCTGCTAAATGCTAGATATTTGCTACTGCAGCAGTGCTGCTATTGATATGTGTCAATAACTCAAGATCAAGACTACATTAGTGTTGCTAATTATGGTGTTCTTTGGTATTGCAGGCTTCCAGCAACAAGTCAGCAAAGGAATGGAGTTTGGGACAGTTGGACAGTGAAGAAAAGGCAAGAAAACAACTCCCACAAGTAAGTCACTTGCTAAACACTAATGTAGTCTTGATGCTTGCTATATTGTGTACACTATATAGTACATATAGGTATATATATAGTATGTATATGTCCTGATGCATAGGACGATTATATGGACGACCAGGGTCGACTAGGCTCGACTAATCGGCCTGGTCAACGACTAATCACGATTAGTCGCCTGGTCGGTCCTATAGCGACTAGGTTCGACTAGACGACCTGAAAACATTGTCCCTTGGTGTATGCTTTTCGCGGACGATGTAGTGCTAGTTGATAAAAGCCGGACAGGAGTGAATCAGAAACTGAAGTTATGGCGAGAGACTTTGGAGTCCAAAGGTTTTAGACTTAGTAGAACTAAAACTGAGTATATGAGATGTGACTTCGGCACTACTACTCGGGAGGAGGAAGATGTTAGTTTGAAATGTCAAGTAATGCCTAGGAAGGATACCTTTCGATATTTAGGATCAATGCTACAGAGGGACGGGGATATTGATGAAGATGTTAGCCATAGAATCAAAGCAGGGTGGATGAAGTGGCGGCAAGCGTCTGGTGTCCTATGTGACAAAAGGGTACCACAGAAGCTAAAAGGCAAGTTTTATAGGACGACGATTAGACCTGCTATGTTGTATGGTGCAGAATGTTGGCCTACGAAAAGACGACATATTCAACAGCTAAGTGTCGCGAAAATGCGTATGTTGCGTTGGATTTGCGGTCATACAAGAAGGGATCGAGTTCGGAACGATGATATACGTGAGATTAGGGGTAGCGCCAATTGAAGAAAAGCTTGTCCAACACCGGTTGAGATGGTTTGGACATGTGCAACGGAGACCTCCAGATGCACCGGTGCATAGTGGAATCCTAAGTCAGGATAGTAACGTGAAGAGAGGCAGAGGAAGACCGAAGTTGACTTGGGTGGAGGCAATAAAAGGAGACTTGAAAGGATGGAATATACCCAAAGACTTAGCCTTAGATAGGAGTGCTTGGAAGACAGCTATTCACGTGCATGAACCTTGATTGCTTCTGTTGGGTTTCAACTCTAGCCTACCCCAACTTGTTTGGGACTTAAAGGCTTTGTTGTTGTTGTTGTTGTTGAACCAGATGAAATCAGTGAAAAAGGTTAGTACCAAACCTAGATCTTTATACAGAAGCATCACTGCCCACTTCTCTCTAGCCCGCGCCCCCCAAACCCCCAAATGCTTTTCCAGTTTCAGATGAGATGAATCAACACTATAAGCAAGACCCTCGAAGCACGAAAGAAGACCTAAGATATCAAGCAAAGTCCAAGCACAAAGATAGGAATCAAGCCGGACGCAAGATCGCAAAGAAATGAGCTTCACAGAGGTGACCAAACGCGGTCCTTATAGCGACCGGACGCGTCCGATCAAGATGCCCGGTAACGGTAGGCGTCAGCAGCAGCGACCGAACGTTGAGGATTCAAGTGGCTAGACGCGACGATGACACTGTCCACTGTCGCGACAATAGCTCAGCACTGACCGGACGCTGGAGGGTAATCGACCGGACGCAGGAACTGCAACGCCTAATCGAGTCCAGAGAGGTTCTAGAGCAGCACCAGCGCGACCGGACACGTCCGATCGACAGTGACCAGACTCAGCGCCGAGTCCGATCAACGTGCTAGCTTCAACGATCGGGACGACCGGACGCGTCCGGTCAGGACGACAGCAGCGTCTAGTCAGTAGCAGAAAGGTGGGTTTTATCCCCAACGGCTACTTCGTCAGTGGGGCTTATAAATTGAACCCCCAACCGGCCATTTGAGTTGAATGAAGCTGAGAAAACATACCAAGGGTGTTAATACAACATTTTAGTGATCTCCACTTGCATAGTGCTTAGTGATTCATTAGGTGATTAGCGTAGATGCTTTGCGAAGTGTTTAGGTTGATTAGATCACCGCTTATGCGCTTGCTCTAGGTTTAGGCCTAGTGTTTAGTAAAATTTGCACACCTCTTACCACTTGGTGCTTGCGCGCACCATTGTTGTACATCGAATGGGCTTGTAATCTTGCGAGATCACACCAACCGCTTTTGTGGTGTGGCCACCACCGTGTACCGAAGAGA
Organism: Miscanthus floridulus; assembly: GCF_019320115.1. Taxonomy (NCBI): domain Eukaryota; kingdom Viridiplantae; phylum Streptophyta; class Magnoliopsida; order Poales; family Poaceae; genus Miscanthus; species Miscanthus floridulus. The sequence goes on from NC_089589.1 coordinate 89,902,614, forward strand.
ACAAGGCCCGCGACGGTTCGGCCGAAAGCTTGATAGTGAAGACGGCGGGGAGCGGTCCAGGAGAGGCTAGGCGGAAGGCACACCGGAGACCCACTTGCGTGTGGGAAAGACCCAGGGCTATCCACGGAGTTACCCGACCGGGAGCTTGGCCCTTGCGAGGGATTCCTTGCGTGGGGCTCCAACGAGGACTAGGGAAAAGCTTGCGCGCTTCTCGATACCTCGGTAAAAATACCGAAGTCGTCAACGAAAGTTTGCATATCTCTACCTTATTCTTTAGCCGTACAAGTGCACACATTAAAAAAATACTCTCTATCCAGTGCTAATCATAGCCGTGGAAAAACAAATGCTAAAGTTCAGTGTACAAATGTGTTTACAGCCAACTCACCTACTACTAGTAGTAGTTATACATATCTCTACAAACTAGCTAGACAGGGTAAATTATACAACAAAAAAAGGCAGCAGCAGATCGCAGGAAGGTAGATCTAAGCAGCCAAAATTGCTAGTCTGCGCTGACTAATGGTGGTGAACTACATCAGAGAACAAAACATCTTTGGTGTTGCCACACTATCTAATCAGCTATCAATATCATGAGGACCATAGTTGGCAGAGAAATGAATATCCAAATGCCCGGCAACCCAGCAAATAAATTCTAAAAAAAGTTTAAAAATATAATGAGGATCAATATAATAGTACCAATAAGCAGCTATATCTAATCATCTATCAATATAAAAAAACTGAAAACAATCTCTGCAATAGTTGCTTTCTACTAGTTGCTTTGGTAACTTAGATGTATTCTATTTGGATTTGGACAGTGTATGAAGCTAAAAAACTCAAAACAATCTCTGCAAATAGTTGCTCATGAACTGAACAAGTGAACTGAGCAATTTCTGCAAAACCATCTCATGGCTAACAAGCAAACAAGAAACCACAAAAACACACATTCACATGACTGAAGGAGCCTCAATTTCAGACCACCTACAATTAGCTATTCAGCTGCACTAGGCAATTCGAACCATCAATAAAAACTGAAACTCTTCAATCCTGCCTGCCAGCCTAATAATCCAATGCAGAGATAAAAAAAAATTCAGTGTCAGTTCTTGGAAACCTAGTTCAGACAACCAGATCCACAGAAAAGAAGAACAAACTGAAACAACAAACAACCTGAAACCAATGAGCAAGCACCATTGCTCTGAGGGCTTTGTTCTGCAGTAGGGTACAACAGAAAAGGAACAACAACTAAAAAAACTACTACATGTGCTTTGTCGCCAGATTCAACAGCAGCAGCAGCAACAACTAAAAACATGCTCCTCAGTGTCAGATTCAACAGCAGCAGCAGCATGCCACTTTGGTCAGACAAAAAAGGTCGCAGTCTCATGTGCTTTGTCGCCAAATGAACTACTCATCCAACCCACAAACCAATGAAATCCTAGACAATCAAACCCTAATTACCGGGAACAACTACTACATGAACCACATCTGGTTTTTGTTACATGGGATGCCTAACAGAAATCAACATCACAATTACAGCAGCGAACAAAAGAAACAAAAATAGCAACAAGGCAAAACAGAGCGTACGTGGGTGAGGCTGGGGCGCCCAATTTCCTGAGCACAGGGAAAACCACCGCGCGAAGCTCGGGTGACCAGTGGCGGAGGAGGTCGGCGGCGGCCCACGACCCGCGCGCCCGCGGCCGAGGAGGTCGTCGGCGCCCGGCAACAGCCGCGAGAAAAAGCGCTCCACCCCACACCGCCTGCGCGAGCCGCGGCGGACGAGACCCTAGGCGGCCCACCGCCCGCACAGCCGCAGCGGCAACAGCGTCAGGAGCGCGCTCCACCACACCGCCCGCGTGAGCCGCGGCGGGGAACGACAGGAGATTGGGGAAAAACCGAAAAAGGAAACGAAGCAGCAGAGGATAAGAACAGGCGCGGATTTCAAAAAAAAATGTTATCGGGTTTCGAGTGCCAGTTTTAGAATCCGCTAGGGAAGTCTGCAACCCAAAACGCCGCACCAATCTTGAAGCAGAACAAACGGCCTACAATTCGACAGATTCACAGCCAGAAAAACAGGCCACAGATAAATAGCAAAACACATATTTTAATCTTTGTTTCAAGTATCCAGTGAACCTTAAAAAAATTTATTCCATATAAAAATCTGTATTTGTGACTTATGTATTCCTGGGTGTTACACTCAACTTACATCTAGGCATTGAACATGTTGAATTTGTTATATCACATGATCATACGTGTAGTATTGTTTTATATCTCATAGAGTGCTTAAAATTAAGTTAGACATGATGTTTCAGTCAAAATGTATGAACTTATTTACAATAACAACTTATGAAATTGATTATCATAGAGTATTAATATAATTTAAAGTGGGTTGTCGGTGTTGTTATTGCTATGTGGTTTGTTAAGTAAACATATATTCCATGCTTCATAAGTTATATTAAACTAAGTATTTAATGTATACATGTTTACTTGGTATACATGGTGAAAAATAGCATTATTGTGATTTGATTTTATGGTTGTAGAAGTTCATAATTTAGAAATATATGTGTCACGTACTTTATGGATATTGCTTGGTTTTTTTATAACATATATTAGTATTTACATATAGTTTGAGATATAATTTTGTATATTATTTGGTTGAGGTAGATACAAATATAAAGGTATTACTTTATATTATCTTTGTAAAGACATATATGGGTAGGTTGAGTGCAAAGGAGGTTACTTTGCATTATCTTTCATAATGACAAATGTAGGTCATCTATAAAAGTATTATTGGTGTATTTTAAGTTATCTTTCAGATATGGGTAATTTAGATACAAGGTTAAATGGTTAATTTGAATTATATTTCATAACAGTAAAGCTCGGTAACTTATATGTAATGTTAGAGAGTTATTTTGAATTGTGACATGGTAATTTAGATTCAAATTTAGGGGATTATTTTAAATTATTTTTTATAATGATATATGTGGGCAATTTATATGGTTATTTGAATTATTTTTCGTAATGACAGAGATGGATAATTTAGATGTAAAATTAAGGGGTTAATTTATGTATTTTCATAATGTTAGAGGTGAGTAACTTTTTTACAAATTACAATAGGTTGAATGGTTATTATCGGTGATGACGATTAGAGTCACCAAATGTTTTTGATTATTTTGAGGATGTTTACATTTATGTTTTTTTCCTAAGGCGTTAGGTGATAATTAACCTGGTGCCCCTATTATCTATTGAGATGTCTAGTAGTAATAGTAAGAGCGAGAGTTTCTAGAATTTATCTTTTTTATCATATCTGATCAAAATTAACAACAGCAAGATGAGCAGCCTGGAGGCTTAGGACGGTGGTGCCCCAACACCAGTCACCTAATCTCCATTATTATAGATCTTGAAAGGATTTTGGAAAAACTTGTAAAACACTAAAAGTGATCCAGGAAAATGGCGGACCATTCATATCCTGTGCGCGCGCATGCATATGTTCGCGCAGGCCCAGCGTCGCTAGCTAACTTAGCATTATTTCACTACTGGAAAACTGTACTTTGCCGAGTGGCTGAGACTTTGCCGAGTGCTTTTTATCGGGACACTCGGCAAAGAAAAATTTTGCCGAGTGCCGCACTCGGCAAAATCAAGCACTCGGCAAAGGTGGCTTTGCCGAGCGCCATGCACTCGGCAAAGCCTGGCTCTCGGCAAATCTAGGCTTTGCCGAGTGCCGCGGCACTCGGCAAAAGTCCCCCTCGGCAAAAGGTGGCCGTCCCGTGACGGTGGGCATCTGCCGTCAGACTTTGCCGAGTGCCTAACGGATGGCACTCGGCAAATTTTTTTTTTATTATTTTTAAAAACTTATTTTGCCGAGTGTAAACCTTAGGCACTCGGCAAAAATTTTTTTTAATTTTTTAAAACTTATTTTGCCGAGTGCCAGCGTCAGGCACTCGGCAAAAAAAAAAATTTATTTTCGAAAATCAGCTTTGCCGAGTGCCTTCTGGGCCGGCAGTGCCCCCCCATGGCACTCGGCAAAATTTTTTTTTTTTGATTTTGGGCCCAAATTTTTTTCTGTGGCCTTGTGACAGTATTTAAAACTCTATTTTAAAATTTGGGGCAATTTTGACTTTTTTTGATATATTTCATAAGTTTATTTCGTTTCGTCTAATTGTTTGGGATATTTCAAATTTAAACTGCAGGTACATGGAATAATGGACTTTGGTCATCCAAAAATTGATACTCATGATATTTAGGGTATGTTTAGGCCGTATCCAGAAAGTCACATGAAATCTCGAGTATCTCGTTGACGTAACATGTCGAGGTACTTGCCGGAAATGTGATTTTAAATTATATAAAATGCAAACGAAGTCCGAAAATCATGAAACTTGTCGAGGCGTCGTGTTATCACATGTGGAGGCTGTGGTAAAAAATTTTAAAGGTTTCGAGCAAATTGTGACGTCGGATGCCAAAAACCCAGACATCTCCACATGACATGTGGAGATGTCTGGGTTTTTGGCATCCGACGTCACAATTTGCTCGAAACCTTTAAAATTTTTTACCACAGCCTCCACATGTGATAACACGACGCCTCGACAAGTTTCATGATTTTCGGACTTCGTTTGCATTTTATATAATTTAAAATCACATTTCCGGCAAGTACCTCGACATGTTATGTCAACGAGATACTCGAGATTTCATGTGACTTTCTGGATACGGCCTAAACATACCCTAAATATCATGAGTATCAATTTTTGGATGACCAAAGTCCATTATTCCATGTACCTGCAGTTTAAATTTGAAATATCCCAAACAATTAGACGAAACGAAATAAACTTATGAAATATATCAAAAAAAGTCAAAATTGCCCCAAATTTTAAAATAGAGTTTTAAATACTGTCACAAGGCCACAGAAAAAAATTTGGGCCCAAAATCAAAAAAAAAAAAATTTTGCCGAGTGCCATGGGGGGCACTCGGCAAAGTGGGCTTTGCCGAGTGCCGGCCCAGAAGGCACTCGGCAAAGCTGATTTTCGAAAATAAAATTTTTTTTTGCCGAGTGCCTGACGCTGGCACTCGGCAAAATAAGTTTTAAAAATTAAAAAAAATTTTGCCGAGTGCTCAAGGGGCTTACACTCGGCAAATTTTTTTTTAAATAAAAACGCCGGCCCAAAATCCCCCCACCCCTAGTACCCTAGCCGCCTGCTCTGTCCCGACGCCCGCCGCGCCTCCCCTGCCGGCCAGCGCCGCCCGCGCCGCTCCGCCGCGCCGGCGCGCCCACGCCGGCGAGCCCCCGCCCCCGCGCGCCCCCCGCCCCCGCGCAGCCCCCAGCCCGGCCGCGCGGCTCCCCAGCGCGCCCACGTCGGCGAGACCGCGCCCCCGAGCACCCCGTCCCCCTCCTCCTCTCCCCATCCTGCCCCCCCCCCCCGTCTTTCCCCCTCCCCCTCTCACCCCCCCCCCCTTCCACTCTTCTCCCCTCGCTCCCCCGTCCTTCTCTCCCCTCCCCCTCTCCACCCCCCTCCACCTCTCTCTTCTGCCCCCTCTCGCCCCTCGCCCCGGCCCAACCCCCCCATCCCCCTCCAGTCTCCTCCCTTGCCTCTCTTCTCCCCTTCTCTCCCCCTCCTCTCTCCCCCTCCCTCTCCCCTCCCCATCCCCCTCCCCCCCCCCTCCTCCCTCTCTCTTTCCCCTTCTCTCCCCTCCTTCTCTCCCCTTCCCGCACCCTAACCATCGCTCAGTCCCCCCCCCCTCCCCCCCCCCTCCCTTCCATCTCCTCCTCCTCTCTCCTTGCCTCCCAGTCCTTCCTCCGACGTCTTTTCTTCCCCCCCAGCGATCCGCTGCTCTGTCCCGCCGCCCGCCGCGCCTCCCCTGCCGGCCAGCGCCGCCCGCGCCGCTCCGCCGCGCCGGCGCGCCCACGCCGGCGAGCCCCCGCCCCCGCGCGCCCCCGCCCCGAGCAGCCCCCAGCCGGCCGCGCGGATCCCCAGCGCGCCACGTCGGCGGAGACCGCGCCCCCGAGCACCCCGACGCCCGCTCCGCCGCGCCACCGGCTAGCCCCCGCCACCGCGTGCCCCCTCCCCGAGCACCCCCCCAGCCCGGCCACGCGGCTCCCCGGCGCGCCCACGACGGCGCGACCCCGCCCCCGAGCACCCCCAGCCCCGCCGCGCGGCTCCCCGGCGCGCCCCCGCCCCCGAGGACCCCCCAAGCGCGCCGCCCGGCCGCGCGGCTCCCCGGCGCGCCCACGCCGGCGAGCCCCCGCCAGAGCACGCCCCCGCCCCCGCACCACCCCCAGCCCAGCCGAGGCGGCTCCCCGGCGCGCCCACGCCGGCGAGCCCCTGCCACCGCGCGCCCCACCCCGAGTACCCCCCAGCCCGGCCGCGCCGCCGCCGTCAGCGCTGCCCGCCGCCGCCGTCCGCGCGTGCTGCCACCGCCGGCGCGCGCGGCTGTCCTCCCCCTGCACGCGTCGGCCCCGTGCGCCCCTGCTCTTGCCGCCGGCTTGGAAGAAGGAGGAGGAAGCAGCAGTAAGGAGAAGAAGGAAGAAGAAGGAAGAAAAAAGAAGAGAAAGAAAGAAAAGGAAAAGGAAGAAAGGAGAAGGAAAAAAGAGAAGAAAAAGGAAGAAGGAGGAGGAGAGGAAGGAGGAGGAGAAGGGGAGAGGGGGAGGAAGCCGAGGTAGAGGGGAGGAGGAGGTGCCTCGGCCGTCTTCTCCGTGTGCCCGTCCCGTCGACGCCCCTACCGTCACCGAACCGCCTACGAGCGTGGGCAAGGTATATCCACCCTTTCTCCGTTTGTCGGCCTTCGTGCCGTTGTGATGTCGGCCTTCGTGCCGCTGTTCTTATCGGCCTTCGTGCCGTTTGTGATTGTCGGCCTTCGTGCCGTTGTTTTTTTGCAGGTTTTGGAAACCTCCCCGTGCAAGGGAGGTGCTGCCGAAATTTTGAACTTATAGTGTCGTGTTTCTTCTTTCGTAGAGCAGGACCTATCGGAGGTGACCCGGAGGTCCCCGATCGTTTTTGTCGGCGTCGCGGGTCTGCCTACACTACGTCGCCTCGCCACTGCGTCGACTCGCCACTGCCTCGCTAGCCTGACTTCACCGACACCCTAGGTATAAATCATCTCTTTTTCCGCTTGTCTGTCGTCGTAGATCGGTGTAGCCTAGTTAGGCGTCTCCCGTCCGAAAGAGATATCTTTGGAGGTATGCAGATCTTTGCATATCTGCGAGCATTTCTGTTTCGGATTGTCCACGTTTTTTGGACAGCCCGCGGATGCGTAGATGGGTTAGTTTTCATGGTCCGCTCCGGTCCGAGACGGTGTTTCGGCATCACCCCCTGTTGTTCTCCGGATACACACTCTCCCTTGCAGGACGTGTATCGGGAGAACAGCAGGGAGGTGCTGCCGAAATTCCGTCTCAGATAGGAGCGGAGCATGGAAACTAACCTCATCTACGGATCCACGGGTGGGATTAGGACCTATCCTCACCTATTAGAGAGTAGGGACACCGCGTAGATGCAATTGATGGTGACTCATATGTGCTGATACGTCTGTTAAAGGATGGAGGACCGTGAGTGGATGTACACGCTCCGGAGAGACGAGCACGATTACGACTTGCTGTTTATAGTCAAGGTCGAAGAATTCTTACAGCATGCATTTGGTGAGAGTGCCGGAGGCCATTCTCTAGTGGTTTGTCCGTGCAGCGGTTGTGACAACAGAAGAAGGAAAGATAGGTTAACCATGGGTAAACATATTGTGAAGTTTGGATTTACTCCGGGCTACCACCGGTGGATCCACCATGGTGAAGCCGATCGTATCAGGGAGGAGGTGGTGAGACCACGGCTCGAGGCTTTCGATGATGATGCCGGGGTAGCAGACATGCTGGATGACACGCACCAAGCTCAGTTCGCTGAAGGACGTGACAAGGAGGAGATGGAGGCTGCCGCAGATGCCTTCTACCTGATGTTGGACTCGGCACAGAGACCCCTTCATGATCATACTAATGTTTCTCAGTTGGACGCCATTGGTCGCGTAATGGGGTTGAAGGCCGAGTTAAACCTAAGTCGAGAAGGCTTCGACAAGATGGTGGCCGTGTGGAGCGATATGCTACCGAAGACACACATTATGCCAAAGAACTTGTATGAGTCAGAGAAGCTTCTTCTTGCACTTAAGATGCCGTATGACAAGATACATGTGTGTCCGAAGGGGTGCGTCCTATTTAGGAAAGAACACGCGGATGCAAAGTACTGCCCGAAGTGTAAATCCTCCAGGTACGTGGAGGTAGACTCAGGCGATGGCCAGAGGAGGCAGCTTAAGATCCCCATGAGAGTCCTACGACACCTTCCGTTCCTGCCGAGGCTCCAACGGCTATTCATGACCGAGGAATCCGCGAAACAGATGACATGGCACAAAAACGGCACACGATACAATCCTGAGAAGATGGTACATCCATCCGAAATTTTCAATTTTTAGTCTAACACATGCAATCTCTTCTCTTTTGTGCAGCCTCCGTCGGCGGGTTCAAACAATCCCGCTAGCGTGTCACCGACGGCTGATCACATCAACCCTTCGCTGCAGTCCGGTCCTTCACCGCTGTCCAGGGGGCCACACCTGCAGTTTCCGTCGCCGCAGTAGAGATGTTGAACTTTGTGATGTCGAACTTGTAATAATAAACTTGTGATGTTGAACTTTGGTGAATTTGTGATGGATTTATTAAATATGCGTGTGCTTGTGATATATAATGCATGTTGGTGATATAGATGTGATGATTGATGTATATATATATATATATATATATATATATATATATATATTGTCTGTTACAATGGAATGTAAAAAAAAATTACAATTCTCGGGGTCTTTGCCGAGTGCCATGGACAAGGCACTCGGCAAAGTTTTTTCCAAAAAAATTCCAGAAATTCTTTGCCGAGTGCCCGGGCAGGGGCACTCGGCAAAGTATTTTTTAAAAAAAATCCAGAAATTCTTTGCCGAGTGCCTGGGCTGGGGCACTCGGCAAAGTAATTTTTTAAATAAATAAAAAAAAAACTTTGCCGAGTGCCCGGGCAGGGGCACTCGGCAAAGTATTTTTTTAAAAAAAATCCAGAAATTCTTTGCCGAGTGCCTGGGCTGGGGCACTCGGCAAAGTATTTTTTTAAAAAAATAATTAAAAAACTTTGCCGAGTGCCTAGACTTGGGCACTCGGCAAAGTAATTTTTAAAAAAAATAATTTTTTTTTTGCCGAGTGCTGGGTCAGCCCCTCGGCAAAACAACCGTTAACGGTCAATGTGGAACGGCCGAAAATATTTTGCCGAGTGCCGCCCCAAGCACTCGGTAAAATTGTTTTTTATTTTGCCGAGTGCCCCGATAAAAAGCACTCGGCAAAGACCCTTTGCCGAGAAAAAATTTGCTGAGCGGACTTTGCCGAGTGCTACACTCGGCAAAGCCTTTGCCGAGTGCAAAGGGCTCTTTGCCGAGTGTAAAAACACTCGGCAAAGCCGCGGCCTCCAGTAGTGTTTGCCCGGGGCACGCACAATGGATGCGCCTACCGAGGGACGCCGGTCATGGGCTGCAGCGTTCGGCGACATGGCGAAGCTCATCCCCACTCTACCCCTCGAGACGAGATGCCCACCGGTCCCGCTCCATCAGCTCAGCGGCTTCTGGCTCCCGGAGATGATCCTGTCCGGCGTGGCCGCCGTGCACACGTGCTTCGAGCCGAGGCCCGACGACATCTTCCTCGCGAGCTTCCCCAAGTCCGGCACGACGTGGCTCAAGGCGCTCGCCTTCGCCACGCTCAACAGGGCGGAGCACCCGCCGTCGGACCCCGGCCACCCGCTCCGCCTTCGAAACCCCCATGACTGCGTCAGCTTCTTCGAGCTGCCCTCCGCGCTTTCCGAGAGCACCGGCGGAGCACGGGAGGATGTGTTCGAGGCGCTCCCTTCGCCATGGGTGCTCGCCACCCACCTGCCTCCTGCCGGAGCACGTCGTGGCGGACAGCTGCAGCTGCCGCGTCGTGTACGTCTGCCGGGACCCCAAGGACGCGCTCGTCTCCGGGTGGCTCTTCACGAAGAAGCACACGGCCGCCACCGCCAAGGGAGCCGGTGGCGAAGACGACGACGTTCCGCCGACGTACCCGCTCCAAGACGCGTTCGAGATGTTCTGTGCAGGCCGCAGTGGCTCCACGTCCTCGGGTACTGGGAGGAGAGCAGGAGGCGGCTGGACAAGGTGCTCTTCCTCCAGTACGAGGAGATGCTCCAGGACCTCACGACCAACATGAAGAGACTGCCCGAGTTCATGGGCTGCCCGATTACCGTGGAGGAGGAAACGGCGGCGTTGAGCTCTGCAGCCTGGACAGTCTCAAACGGTCGAAGGGGAACCGGAGCGGCACGACGATCCTTGGCATCGAGAATGCGTCCTTCTTCTGGAAAGGCGCGGCCGGGGATTGGCGCAACCACCTGACACCGGAGATGGCGGTGCGCCTGGATGAGATCGTCGACGGTGTGCTGCAAGGCTCGGGGCTCACGTTTGGTGGCGCCGCCAACGACTCCGTCTCCGTGTGAAGCCGACCACTGCTCGTGCGCGACGTACGTGCAGGTGTGCACCAATGCTTGTGCTAATAATTGGCGTGTCGATCACTGGTATAAGATATTAGTTAGTTGGATGATCTTCAACCGTGAATCCACGTGGCCTCGACGAATGTCGTGTTTACGGCCTACCGACAGTTACTTTGATGAATGAGTACCGGCTTATTCGCCCTTGGGACCACCAGTCCGCCATCGACAGATCGACCAGCTCAGGCTTCTCCACGTCGTCATCTCTCCCTTGCTCCCTCCGTCACCTCTTCCTCGCTCCCTCCGTCGCCTCGCCCTTTATCCGCGCTAGCGCCGCCGCCTCCGCCACCCTCAACCGCTGGGAACGTGGCCCCCTTCCTTCCTGATGCAGTCGCAGGGCCTGCCGGCGCTTGCATGCCTGGATGCAGTGATTGTCCTTGGCGGCTGCGTGCAAGGATCGAGTATGCAGACGTGGCCATGGCGTCCTCTCCAGTACTTGCCTGCAACCTGTTCGATGGAATGCACATGAGCAGTATATCGCTGGAACACCAGGTCGGGTCATCGTGTGGTATGTTTTGGGGCAAATAGTTTCATTTTTCAGTTCAAAATTGTTGTTCCATCGAGTCTGAGTGCATTCATGTGCTTAGTCCGAAATAAATACGATCTTAACTGTCACCAAGGAACAAAGGAAAGTGACATTTCAGGTTGTTCTTTTTAACTGTCATGCTATTTTGTTGAGGCTCCGCTATACAGATTCATGTCTTATAGTGATTTGCAACATTGGTCTACTATGAGACAGAGATTAGGTAGTAAAGGTGAATTAGCAATTTTAGCTGTCTTACACCGCTACTGCTGCCACCTTTTTATGCAAGTATTGCTTGACACAATTTCTGACGCAGGTTGTCTTCCTTCATCTTACTTATTTATACTTTCAGATTCCAAGAAAATCATCTGACCATGGATGCCGTGGGTGGCGTGCGCAGAGCCGGCGGTTCAGGGCCAGCTACTCACGGCCAATCTCCCCGTTGTCGTCCCTTCCGCCACCTGGTCTCTGCATCCAGCGTCGTACAATCAGGGTACAACCTCTCCCTCCCTCCTCTCTCTTTCTTTAGTTTCACCATACTGAGGTTCTTATCTAGAGTTCCACACCTCATTGTTTTTTTCCCAACCGAGAAACCTTCCCATTCCCATTACTTTCATAATGGAAATACAGAGTTTGGAGGGAAAACAGACAGATAACAGGAAGAAGCAAGAAAGTGCGCAACTACTCTGGCTCAGAGCCAACGACAACCATCACAAAGCGAACCTAAGACCACCAACGGTCAGTATAATATCACCCTTACAAGTTTGTAAAACACATCCAGGAATCTGGCTGCTTCAACACCAGACCAAAACAAGTCCCAGATGTTAGTTGATCTCCACCAATAGGCCCAACGGCCTATTGGGCCCTTATTTCTGCTCCCTGATCGGGGGAGCCCAACCCTAATCCGGTTGGTTGGCCCCTGTCGCACAGCACACATAAAAGGAAGGTGGGGGTGAGGGCTCGGACGACGAGGTTCACTAGAGCCGCCTCACCCACCTAAAGAAAACCCTAATCCGATCTAAAGGCCGTGCTGCCAGCGACGGGATGTGCCCCCAACAACCTCCGTCGTTCCCCTGCAGGTCCACACCGGACCGCTGTCCCACCACCGCCATCGCCCCACTGTATCGCCTCCTCACCACCACGCCAAGCACTGGCGTCCACGAGGCTACATCCAGGGCGGCATCGGCGTCCACGCTACCGCTGCGGTGAAGCTCTGCAAGGTCGAGGAGCCTAACTATGGATCTACGGGTTACACAGAGAGGTTGAAAGGTCCTTGTTTGGTTTTGGTAATTAAGTGACAACTTAGGTGGACTAATTGTGTTTATGTGAGATACACAGGTAATTAGTCCATAGGTACATGTGTGTGAGCAACATATGCCATGAAGGTGGAAATGGCTTGGAGATGTTGCAAAGCTCACACATGTGGTGATGAAGGAGCTTATTGCACATGAGACATGACATTGAGTCATGTGATCAAGGTGGAGAAGATCAAGATAAGACTTGGCTTGATGGACCGGTTGCAAGCGTGAAGGGCAAGTCGGAGGCTTTGGAGCGATGGACCGCGTGGCGGTGAAGCTTGAGCAAGACTTGGCGTCGATGGACGATGGCAACGGTGAAGGGCAAGTGAAGTCAAGATCGATGAACCAATATGATCACGTGATGATATGAAGTGGATCATATCATTGTTGATCATGTTGGTGCATGTGTTGCATCGACGTTGGAGGAGATGGAATGGAATGCGCAAGGCAAAGGTATAACCTAGGGCATTTCATTTCACCGGTCATAGGTGTGTAGAGAAGTTTATGACCGGGTTTAGGATAGATGGTCGTACTATCAAGAGGAGCAAACTTGTTTGCATATCGGTCATCTAGTGCCACTTGAGTGATCTAACTTTGCATCGTCGCTAGGATCGAGTGGCGTGGCAAGTTGAGTGGCTAACATCCTTTGGGAAATGATTGGAAAAATGCTAACACACATACACATGATGGTGTACACTTGGTGGTGTTGGCACATTTACAAAGGAAGTGGTGTTTGCAGGGTTGAGATGGGTTTGGGTCCCTCTCTCTCTCCCGTCGAGCTTGCGAGGCGGGATTCGGCGCTTTCGGGAAAATGGAATGCCTATTTTCTATTGCGCTGGATGCAAATTCTTGTGGTTGGTACATTGGAGCAAGGGTGAAGAAGTTAGAAGTGAAAACGAGTTGATCGCGAAGACGCTGGCGTCGGTCAACTGACCGGACGCTGGGTCTGAAAGCACCGGACGCTGGTAGGGTGCGTCCGGTCAGGCTGACGTACGGTGATGTAGAAGCTGGAGTATGACCGGACGCTGGGCTACGTCCGATCACGTGCGATCGGACGCGTCCGGTCGAAGAAATATACCTCGAGGAGCTTACTGGAAACGACCAGACGCTGAGGCTTTTGCGTCCGGTCTGTTGAAGCTGCTGCGTCCGGTCAAGTCAAGTGACCATTGGGATTGGGACACGTGGCCGTCTGCGGGCGACCGGACGCTGAGGTCCAGCGTCCGGTCAACACGACCGGAGCGTCCGGTCGGCCCGATTTTTGCCCAGTGAAGGGGTAACAGCTAGTTTAGCCCTTGGGGCTATAAATAGAAGTGGCCTTCGGCCATGGCTAGTGTTGAGCACCTCAGGGGACTTAGTGTCCATGCTTGTGAGTGCTTGGGAGCCCTCTATCACACATATACTTGATAGTGATCATTCGATTGTGTGAGTGAGCGATTCTAGTGCGATTGTATCGTGAGGTTGCATTGAGTGGCACTAGGTGATCGAGTTGCAAGCCGGTGGTGCTTGTTACTCTTGGAGGTTGCCACCTCCTAGACAGCTTGGTGGTGGTCTCCATCGAAGCCCGCAAGAAGCTTGTGCGGCGCTCCTGAGAAGTGCTTGTGAGGGGTACTTGTGCTCACCCCGCGGGAGCCACGAAGAGCAACTCTAGTAAAGCGTGTCATTGAGCTACCCTCACTCAAGGGGTAGGTTCTTGCGGCGCCTGACATGCGGGCTTAGCGGGTGATGCTAATTAGCCGCCGAACCACCAAGTGAGCGGTCGACACAATGGGGACTAGCGTGTTGGTAAACACGTGAACCTCGGAAGAAAAATCATCGTGTCAACCTTGTTCTTCCCGTTGGTTTGTTTCCCATTACACAAGCTTTCATTTACTTTCACATATATTAAGCTTGTGTAGTTGCTCTTGTAATTAGATAGCTTGTGTAGCTTGCTAATTACCTTCTTGCTTGTGTAGCATAGAAGTAGCTCCCTTGCGTGGCTAATTTGGTTGTAGTAACCTTGTTAGTCACATTGCTTAGTTTGTGTAGCTAAGTATTTGCGCTCTCTAATTAGGCATTGGTTGCCTTGTTATTGAGCATTGCTAGTGAGCTTAGTTAGCTTTGTGCTTTTGCTTACTAGCATGTGTAGGAGCTCCCCATTGCTTAAAGTACTAGTGGCATAGGTTCGTGTGACCTTGCTCCTAGAATTGATTAAGAGAGCTCTAGCTAGCCTGGCACCTTTGTTGCATAATTGTTATCTTTGCAAGGTGCTAGTGAACATATTTATAGTGGGGTATAGTCTTGGCTAGACCGATAGTTTTAATTCCGCATTTGTATCGGTTAGCCGACGCGATTAAGTTTTAGAAAAGATTATTCACCCCCCCCCTCTAGTTGCCATCTCAACCTTACAGAGGTACACTCATCGATCCTAACAATGGTACCAGAGACAGGTTCACTCTATGTATCCCTAACCCTAACCGGGTAAAAGCAAAAGAAAGAGAGACCGGCTCACGGTCTACCGGTCATCACCGCCACCGCGCGTGGGGGAAAGGAGCCGCACCGTTCGACGGCGCACGGCAAAAGTAAAGAACCGAATAGATCCAGTTTGGATCTAAGGAATGAAGAAGGATGGGTTCAGTTTTGGCCAAACCCTAAGACCTAACCCTAATTTTAACCCCAATCCCAAATCGGGTTAATCCCAAAAGAAAAAGGGGAAGGGGGAAGAAGGGGAAAGAATCCGGGTTCAACTGAACCTAACCCTAACTCGCATGGAGAAAGGAAAAGGGGAAAGCCATTCGGATGAACTCCAAAAGAGAAAAGAAATCAAAGAAAAGAAAGAAAATCCAAAGAAGAGAAAAAGAACAGGGTCGGCACACGAACCCTAACCCTAGAAAGAATCCCCATCACTAATCGGTTCAATCCGAGAAGAAAGAAAAGGAACCCTAGCATCTCGATCTCGAATCAAACAAAAGAAAACACGGTTCGGGTTCAACCGAACCCTAACTCTAGATCTCCTTTTCGGGTGAACAAGCGAAAAGAGAAGAAAGAAGATACAAATCAAATCCGAAAGGGAAAAAGAAAAGGAAAAGAATGGAAAGAGACCTCGCCATGAACCGAGCAAATCTGTTTCACTGGCGAGGGAGAAGACCGAGCCGGGAAAAAATTTTCGCCGGGCTCGGCCAAGGGGTCACCACGGCTAGGCCGCTCGACGGCGGCGCACTCACCCGCTGGGGAGCGCGCATGCCGGTGAGGGGGCCGGTGGCGGTGCCATGGATGCCCGCCTCGCTCCACCACTCGCTCTTGTCGCTGGCTCGGTTGTGCTCGGCTGAGAAGAGAGAGCGAGGAAGAGAGAGGAGAGAGCGGCGCTGAGAGAGAAAGAAGAGAGAGAAGCAGAGAGTGCGAATGGCCTAGGGTTTCCGGTCGGAGGACGTGGCCGCGGTTTTGTTCGCGTGAAATCGACGCGCAATCGTCGATCTTCATCGGACGGCCGAGATTGCACGGGCCAGCGATCAGCCCACGGGGGCGCGCGCGGCCGCGCAGCTTTGGCAGCCCAGGCCCAGGTTGCGGCCTGGGAGCTATAGTACTCGTGTCAAAGGAGTTGGGCCGGGCACAGTGCTCGCGTCAAAGCAGTTGGGCCGGGCTGTTTTGGCGGCGGGGCCGAAAGAACAGTGAAACTTTTGAGTCATATTTTTTTCGTTTTTTCATTTTCCAGTAAAGGTTTCATTTCTGGGAAAATGGATAAAAGGCTTAAAGAAAATATGAAAAGGTATTTTATCCTGTGGGTAAAATTCAAGAAATTGAGTATACGTTTTCCGCTGCGAAAGAAAAGTACATTCTCCAGTGATTTTGAATTGACATGATATTTAACTGGAGAAAAGAAAAGTTTTTCCATAAAATGTTTATTTCCTAGAAATTGATTAATGGATTAAAGGAAATAGAAAAAGAAATTTTCCCTGTGGGTAAAATTCAAGAAAAGGTGAGTTTTTCCATAGCCAAAGAAAAGTTGTTTATACTCCAGTTATTTTGAACCAATGTGGTATTTAATTGGAGAAAAAGATATTTTTCCGCTGCTAGAGAAGTTGTTGATTCTCCAGTTATTTTGAACCAATGTGGTATTTAATTGGAGAAAAAGAGATTTGACATCATTATGATGTTGTTATTTTCTGACCAACGTTGTTAATAACAATATCGTAACTTTAATGTTTTATGCATTAATTCTATTTCTGCCCAACGGTGATGTAGAATTAGTGTGTAAGAACAATTGTGAACGTTAATGATTTATGCATTAATTCTATTTCTGCCCAACGGTGATGTAGAATTAGTGTATAAGAATAGTTGTATGTTTTGATTTTGACCAACGTTGGAATCAAGGCATGCAAATGGTGTTATTTTTATGTTAAGAAAAGTTTTGACCTGGTTTTTATCTTGTCTAAGGTGGACTGGGTAGTCACCTCACCGTGTTCCACTGAGATTGTGGCACCGGTGAGGGAGACAAAAAGAGAATGATGCCACTTGGGCAACTAAAGAAAGGGATTTTGAATCCCAAAATATATCCTATGGCTTTTGAGCATAGAAAGTGGGTCACTGCCAACAAGAAAGTTTGGCTATGATAAAGAACATGATTGAGCTTGCAATTATGGGCTCAATCTCAGAGTGTGACACGGTCACCGAGTACCTCGATAGAATAAAGAGTCAGTTCACTGGCTCTTCAAAGACATGTGTCATCCAGCTGATAAAGCAGCTGGTGACAGATAGTCACTCTGATTATGGTGGCATAAGAGAGCTCACAATGCATCGTCGAAATCATGGCACTATCGTTCAGGCCATATTTCGAGGGGGAGAATAGAAAGACTAGTTAAGAATGATATTCTTCCTCCATTAGAGCTCTCAGATTAAGAACAATGCAGAGAATGCATAAAATGAAAGTATGTAAAGAAAGATGACAAACGAAGCACAAGAATTTTACAGATTATCCACACTGACATCTGTGGTCGGTTTTCCTGTAAAGAGTGTGGATGGTTGTGATTCGTTCATAACATTCATAGATAATTACTCCCATTATGGCTATATTTATCCAATCAAAGAAAGAAAAGATGTATTGGATAAATTCAAGATATTAAAGATTAAGATAGTCAGGTCTGACCGTGGGGGAGTACTACGGTCGGCATACCCTAAAAGAATGGCATAGTAGCCCAGTATTCTACACTGGGCAAACCTCAGCAGAATAGAGTAGCTAAAAGAATCAATCGTACCCTGATAGATATGGTGGACAGTATGATAAGTTACTCCACCTTATAGTTGAGCCATTGGATGGAGACATTGAAAACGACCATTCATATTCTCTATAAAGTATCAAGAAAGTTGGTGCCCAAAACACCGTATGAGTTGTGGACAGAAAGAGTACCCTCACTAAACACTTGAGTGTGTGGGGGAGCCCTGCTGAGGCTAAAGTATTTAACACAAACATTGGGAAGTTAGATCCCAAAACAGTAAGGTGCCATTTCATTGGCAACACAAAAAAAAAGTCAAAAGGTTTTTGTTTTCCACTGTCCAGAGAGACATACAAAGTTTGTGGAAACGAGACAAGCTATTTTCCTAGAGGATGAAAAGATGAGGGGCAGCATGGTAGCTCGAGAAATTGACCTTGAAGTGAAGCGGATGTATGCGCCCACTCTAATGATTCATGAGCCAATTTTCTCACTACCTACTGTCGCTGCGCCGACAGTGCTAAGTACTGTGGTGCCAGCACCTGTTGTTATCCCACCTGTGGCAACAATGAATGACGATGAGGAACCTGTTCTTCAGGATTCTATAGAACCTATTGCCACACATGAGGGGGAGCAACAACAGCCTCAAATAAAAGATGTGCCAAAAGGTGAAGGCCCCAGTAGGTCTCAAAGAGTTAGAAAATCAGCTATTTCTGCTGATTATGAAGTGTATAACACTAAGGAATTTTTAAATGGAGGATGATCCCACCTCATTTGAAGAAGTCATGAGAAGTGATCATTCATCAAAGTGGCTTGAGGCCATGGAAGATGAAATAAAATCGATGAATGTCAATAAAGTTTGGGATTTGGAAATAATTTCTAAATGGGTCTATAGAACAAAACTTGGCTCTCAAGGGAATATAGAGAAATATAAAGCGCGACTTGTGGTAAAAGACTATATGCAAAGAGAAATGATTGATTACAATGAGACCTTTTCTCCAGTCTCATGTAAAGTTTCCTTCAGAATCATAATGGCATTAGTGGCACATTACGATTGAGAATTACATCAGATGGATGTAAAGACGACATTTCTCAACGGAGACTTGGAGGAAAATTTTTACATGGCACAACCGAAAGGTTTTATCATGGAAGGAAAAGAACGAATGGGATGCCGCCTAAAGAAATCCATTTATGAATTAAAACAAGCTTCAAGACAGTGGTACTTGAAGTTTGATCAGACAATAAAGAATTTTGGGTTTTAAAAGAGAATGTAGAGGACAATTGTGTCTATGCAAAGTTTAAGAATAGGAAGTTTATCTTCCTTGTCCTGTATGTAGATGATATCTTACTTGCTAGTAGTGATGTCAGTCTACTACTAGAGACAAAGAAATTTGATATGAAAGATCTTGGCGAAGCCTCGTTCGTTCTAGGGATCGAGATTCACCAAGATAGAAGGAAAAGGGTATAAGGACTGTCACAAAAGGCATACATGGAAAAGATCTTAAAGAAATTCAGTATGCATAAATGTAGTCCCTCACCTGCTCCTATAGTCAAGGGAGACATATATAGGGATTTTAAATGCCCCAGGAACCAATATGAGCTCAATCGATAAAGTGAAAGTGGTTCCATATGCTTCAGCTGTCGGAAGCTTGCAACATGCTCAAGTATGTACGCGCCTTGACTTGGCATTTGTTATCGGGTTTTACTTGGCAGATTCTAGAGCAATTCTGGAATAGAACACTAAAATTAGTAAAGAAAGTCTTGCATTATTTGCAAGGAACGAAAGGCCTCATGATGACATATAGAAGATCTGATTCACTCCACATGGTGGGATATTCAGATTCTGATTATGCGAGAGTGAATGCATATCCAGACGTGGATTTTCTATCATCTCGCAAAGGAGAGCTATTTCATGGAAAAGCTCAAAGCAAACTGTCACTACATCGTCCACAATGTATGACAGTTTGTAGCGTGTTATGAGGCAACAGGCAGGTGAACTAACTAACGAAGTTTATACCCGGTTTGAAGGTGGTTGACGACATCTATAGACCACTAAAGTAATACTGCGATTATAATCTGGCAGTACAAGATGCTCACAACATAAGTCAAGTGGTGCTACCAAACACATTGACATAGAGTATTATGTTGTGAAAGATAAAGTCCGGGATCAAGTCATAAGTCTTGAGCATATAAGTACAGAAAGGATGCTCGCGGATCCGCTTACAAAAGGCTTACCACCCAACATGTTTAGAGGATATGGTGTTCAGAGAACATGTAGCTAGCATGGGTTTAAGGGAAAGCCTATAAAATTTTTGGACAAAAGAAGGCCCAAAGATAAGTATCTATTTCAGAACAGAGTAGTGAGTTGTAGCTGTTAAGTCTATCGGCAATGGACCGTGACGATGAGACATGCTCTATGAGCTAATCTGTAATGGAATGAACAAAAGCAAATGATATGAAAGTGAAAGATGGAATGAGATCAAGGGGGAGAATATTAGTTGATCTCCACCAATAGGCCCAACGGCCTATTGGGCCCTTATCTCTGCTCCCTGATCAGGGGAGCCCAACCCTAATCCGGTTGGTGGGCCCCTGTCGCACAGCACACATAAAAGGAAGGTGGGGGTGAGGGCTCGGTCGACGAGGTTCACTGGAGCCACCTCACCCACCTAAAGAAAACCCTAATCCGATCTAAAGGCCGTGCTGCCAGCGATGGGATGTGCCCCCAACAACCTCCGTCGTTCCCCTGCAGGTCTACACCGGACCGCTGTCCCACCACCGCCGTCGCCCCACTGTATCGCCTCCTCACCACCACGCCCAGCACTGGCGTCCACGAGGCTGCATCCAGGGCGGCATCGACGTCCACGCTGCCGCTGCGGTGAAGCTCCGCAAGGTCGAGGAGCCTAACTACGGATCTACGGGTTACACAGAGAGAGGTACACTCATCGATCCTAACACCAGAGACCAAAAGTGAAGGAGCCGGCGTCCAACACCACGAAGCAGCATTCCATCCTGAAGAAGCCTTCTAAGCTGGAGTATCATCTTGCCCATCCTGATCTCCACCGAGGATGCGTCCTGCATCATCTGGCGCTTCAAGATCCTGTTTGCCAAGCGCAGCATCGTGTTGATACCTTCGATCAGTTGCTCTCTGTTCGGCTCAGCAAAGAGACCTGCCTAGTATTTCATAAGCGCACACATATGACAGATAATATCTAGAGGACTCTTGATAATGATTTTGTCAAAACATGCTTTATTACGTGACTTCCAAATTGCCCAACAAATAGCTGAAACTCCTAGAACATGATACTCTTTACCAAGAGGTAACCATCTGTCACACCATCTCCAGCTTTGCTCTAGGTTCCCAGGAACAGTATCAGCTCCAAAACACTTAGCCACAATTGCCCATACTGATTTTGCAACATGGCAATGGAAAAAAAAGATGCGAAACACTTTCAGGTTCATCATAAAAGTAGCATGTCGGATCTCCTTGCCATTTTCTTTTAAGAAGATTGTCTTTTGTCAGTATAGCATCATTCATAAGTAACCACATAAAAATCTTAATTTTAGCAGGGATCTTTCCCTTCCACAGTGTCTTATGATAAATCCCAGCATCACTCCTAGTTAAGGCATTATACATTGATTTCACAGAAAATTTATTGTTCTTTTCTAAAGACCACAAAACCATGTCAGAGCCATTACCAAAGTTAAAGGTTGAGATATCAGACAAAATTTTCTCCCGTTGCAATCTAAGATCTTCAGGTAACCATCTATGAAAAGTGATTATAGAGACCTCATTCCTAACCTGATCAACCATAACATCTTTAAGATCACACAGGGCAAAAAGTACAGGAGCAATCTCACACAAAGGTTGCTGGTACAACCATGCATCTTTCCAGAAACGAGTATAACAGCCATTCTTAATGCTAACGTCCCTGCCTAGCAAATAAACCTCCTTGACTTTGAGTAAATCACTCCAGATATGAGAGTCATTCAGTTTATGTGAAACATTATGGATTGAGTTATTCCTTAAATATTTATATCTGACTATCCTTTGCCACAACCCATCTTCTTTTTCCAACTTCCACCACCACTTACAGAGTAAGCTAACATTCATTTTCCTCAAATTTTTGATTCCCAAACCACCTTTTTTCTTGTTCTTGCATATTTTTTCCCACTTCAACAAATGATGTTTTCTTTTCGTCCCCCTCCTTGCCAAAAAAAGGATCTCCTGATCTTGTCCATTTTGTTCACTATGGTTTTAGGCAACAGGTAAACTGACATGTGGTATATAGGAGAATTGTTGAGACTAGAACTGATCAGTGTGGACCTACCCGCGATGGACATACAGCTACCTTTCCCAACATTTCAAGCTTTTATCAACAAGTGGTAACCAATCCCTTACATGTAAATGACTTGGACTAACCGGTACTCCCAGGTACTTAATAGGGAAGAGTCCAACTTGGCAGTTGAATAATTCAGCATAGGTCTGTCCTAGATTCTCTTCATCATTGATTGTAATAACTTCACTTTTGTTAAAATTTATTTTGAGATCAGCTATCATTTCATACAAATATAGCAAAAACTTCATGTTATTTGCCCCTTCCATATCATGTTTTAGGAAAATTATTGTATCATACCTCATTGTTGTTGCTGCTGGAGCGCTGCTCCCATCCTGGTTTGGGATTTTCCCTTTTGTTGCTGACAGATCCAACGAGATTGGAATGAATATCATATGCAAGGTAAATTTCCTACAGAAAGAATACCATATGCAAGGTAAATCATGCTTCCACAATGCTTCAATTTTATTCACATCCATCCATTTATTGCTAAAATTTCTGTTTAACAATTTATAAGATGGAAGATATACTGTGATCTCTATTCTATCTATTGATTCCTTATGCCCGTTTGTAGGATAGACACCTTTCCTTGGATACACATTGATGATAGCATCTACAAATCACATTGATGGTGCATCAGTTTGCTACAGACATATGTTCCAGAGTGTAAATCATAGTTGCAGCATTTTTTTAATGGATGCCAGCCTTTAAACATATGTTTATACTGTCAACTTCAAAATGTTACAGACATAGGCACGCTGGCTTCTATGATAGCGGTTATCCACAAAACTGAGGTGCTCAGTTATTACAGTTAGGTAGTTAACAGAAGATGCATCTATCACACCCTCAAAGGTGATCTTTTGTTGGTGCATATGCTCTCTGAAGAAACCAAAAGGGGCACCCTTAGTGCTCGGATTGCTTGCAATTTGCTTCACCTTGAGAAATCGGTATCAGACAATCCACCCTCTATTTAGGTATCCTTTACAGATCATCTTGATAACACGTATACAGGCTTTTTATCAACAACAAATAATATGAGATGCTAACATCAGTCTCTGCCGCTTCAGCAACAGGTGGGCGCGCTCCGCTGCGCCGGTTCTTGTGGGATGCAGTGAAGAATTGGGATTACAAATGGTAAAATGCCATACCTTATATTATATAAGAACAGGCGATTAGAAATGCTAAAACTGTGGCGGATTGGATGGCGCCGATGTTGTGTGCTGATTCATTTGGGATTTCTTTATCAGCACGCAAATGGGATTTCTGATTAATTTGCATATCCCATTTGTGTGCTGATAAAAAATCTATGCTCATTTTCTTTAGGTGATTTCTGATTCATTTATGTGTATAAACAACGTTAACAGTCTTCGTAAATGTTGTTCGGGCACATGTGTACAATTGCAGTTCTTGCTGTCTTCGTGGAGGATATATATTTATATCCTAACATCCCCAAATGAAAATGCTTCCCCTGTCTCAGTTTTTTTCCTTTTCAAATTTCTTCTGATTCCATTAGATTCTGTAAGGCTGGGTTCAATTATTCTCTTTGGCAGATCTTTGTTTACATGTACACATGTGCCTGCCGGCCATTAGCCACTGTCTTTTAGATCTTGTGATGTGCATTTATGGGTTATCGGTGAAAGGAATTTCTGTTCCTTTAAATTTGTTGATGAGATAGGTCGTGGGTCAATTCCTGTTTGCACAAATGAATTGGTCTACTGATTTCGGATACAGATGTCTGCAAAATTCTAATCAACTTTTGGACGTGCAAATATTCTTATGCATGATATTAGATGCTTTTACTGTGGATGATCTAGATATGTGTGACTGCCTCTATCAAAATGTCTCTTCTGCCTCCAGGTATGTTTTGTACCTACCGTTCAGAAAATAATACCAGATCTTGGAAGTTCATACAGATCTCTTAGGTTTAGTGATCTATTTTTTAGTGCAATTTACTTATATTGATAAATGTGCCTTAGATATTCTACCTCTGTGGGTACTAGCCCTACTAAAATAAGTGATTGCTTCTGTAGGTATTATTTTTGTTGATTCTTCTAAAGTAATCATGTCCTTACCCACATGGTAGCATGTAAATTACAGTACGCTGCAAAAAGATAATGGTAGCCTCTCTAGCTACAAGTTAGACGCTTGCTTCAGTTTGTATCTATATATGAAATATCTGATTTCAGTTTTAGTATTTGGTTATACATTATCCTTTTCTAAATTTCAGTTTGCTTCTTCAGTACCTGTAAGTAAGGACATAGCGAGCAGAGTGCTGTTTGTGGCCAGGCTGAAAAGGTAGATGACCATCACTTCCTTCCTACTGTAGATAAATATCTTATTTTCAAATCCCTTCCTATTCTTGCATTGGAGTGTATATGACCAGAACGTAATGAAATCATGGCCATAATGACATAATGATATGAAAGTGCTTCACCAGATTTTTTTTGCCGATTGGTTAGGCATGACTAAAAGTTTTGCCAATGCTGCAGTATTTGTCATGTTTGGCTGCAACCTCTCTGCAGCATGATTTGGTTGAGTTAATTTACATGGCTAATGTATTTAGTAATCATTTAGTTCCCCTTTAAAAATATCATGTGAACGTCTTAAAAATCAACCATCAGGTTTATGTAAAACAAAGTGTGCCTGGAGCCAAAGCTGCATTCTTCACAGGCTGTAACATTAGTACCATATATATCTGTGTCCATAATCTCAGATTTTTTTTACATATATATTAGGTTGCTGCCGTTGGGTATATCTAACATTTGCTCAATTGTATAATTAGATTTTCAGCTAACAGATTACAATGTTGCAGCAGTATTTTCTTTCCTGAAATCTCCTTCGTAGTATTAACAATTCTATTGATTCAAATCTGTTTGTTGGCCAAAGTGCCTCCTTTTGTTGTACCAAGAACATGTGCGTCACTCCATAAAAAGAATGTCCAAGTCAATTGAACTTGAGTTCTGACTCCTGAGCTTCATCTTACTCTTGCAGAAAACCATCAGGTGCTGATAAGTTCATGTTATCTATTCTGGGAGATGGCAGAAGAAGCTGGGTCCTAATTTTGTATTGTTTCGTTTAATGTCTGCAGGCGCACCAATTTAGATATTCTATATGTTTACTGCCGTTTAACCTCTTGCGTTGCATACCCCTAAAATAGAACTTTTGTGTTACAAATGACGAGTGAAATGGTTTGATGTTTTTCACACCAAAGATCGGTTTCCTTTCTCCGTCGTGTAAATATGTTTGCTCGGTTGCTCCTTCATGGGTTAATTTTGGTGTTTTTATTAGGTTTTAAACTTCCATATTGCTAATTTTCCTCCACGCCTTATTTTCTTTAGGATCGGTTACTCCTTCAACTGGAATCTATTTTCTTTGTAGTACTCTTTGAAAACATTTCTACCTGGTCTGAAAACTTCATCCACGCCGTGTCTTTGTTTTGACATAACAACACAATTTCTATTGTTGCACATTATTATTTTTTGTGTATTTATGTTTTCAAGGTCTCGACTACTCATTGGTAACATAAGGCAAATGATCAAATAGTTCAGTTGTGGCTTTAGAATGCAATCTGTAACTGGTAGTCTATACTTTATCTAAAAAAACCAGCAGTCTATTACTGTTTGTCCACAAGCAGCAAAAGCCGGCGCAGCGTAGCGCGCTCACTGTGCTAGCATATTCACTCCCGTGAATCCTGAACATTTCTATCTTTTTTTTTTTCCTCCCGAGTGATGAATCCTGAACAATTAATTAATGGATTTTGTGTGCGTCGTCAATTCCCCTGTTGCAGCGTGTGAAGTGGAATATATGTTATTGCACTTGCTTGTTTTAATTTAATCTCTTATTGCACGCTTCCGATCAGTCAAGCATCGACTTCAAGTGACCGCTAAGACCAGTCTCACTGCGAGTTTCATGTTCCTGATCTAAGACTCGGTGATGGAACACAGTATGCACAAGTTTTATCTCCATAAAACTCATCTTATCCCATAAAGCTTTTATCATCTCTCTTCATTTATACTACTCTCTCCGTTCCAAATTATAATTCGTTTGACTTTTTTTTTTGACCTCCACTCGTCTTATCCAAAATATTTGTGCAAACATAGTCAAATTTAAGTCATTCTTGAAGAATTTTTTTTTAATAAAGCAAGCCACAGCGAAAGAAGTGATATTTTACATAAAATTTTGAATAAGACGAGTGGTCAAATTTGAGATCAAAAAAGTCAAATGAATTATAATTTGGAACGGATTTAGTATGTCATATCAACTTATTTAATATCCATAAAATTTTCATAAAACATCCACCGAGACTGGTTTAATCAATGCTACTGCCCAAGCTCCCAACTGCCGGCACGCCCTGTAGCCACTCCACCCGATTTAGAAAAAAAAAAACATTCCGTTATAAATTAACTTATAATAGTATGTCTATAGAGGTCTTTGGTGATTCATGCACTTTGATCATCACACAAATAATAAAATCCAAGCAATTCAGGTGATTGGGCTCCTTTGCTCAGGATGGACAGATGGTGTATGTCAAATCATATTTTTATTTAAAGGAACGGGAGGTATGATTAAATAAGATTAAAGAGTCTTACAATTCTTGAGTAAAAAAAATTAAGAAACAAAGAAAAGACAGATTTCAAAATAGCAAATATGTACAGGAACAAAGCTTATGTAGTTGTCAAAATAAAATAAAATAAAATAAAAAGCAAATTTAGTTTATTGGCCTTGCGCAACAAGGCCAATTTGACAACCAAATAAATTTATTTTGTTACTAAGATTTGTGATAAAATTTTCACTCTCACACCACAGTTTTAGTTACTTTAGTTTATATTGGATCTACAGTGTACTTGTACAATAGTTACAATGATAATTTTAGTGTAAGCACCAGGTAGAATTGGTGTAATTAAAGATGATGTGCATGGATACTACACAAAAGATAGTCTCTTGCTTCAGCAAAAAAAATTGAAAAATAACTATTCCATTAACTGCAAGTACACAAAGTTATAGGGCCTTGAATAACCACACGGTTTGAAATTCTTAGATTTTGAAATTCAATTTTCATAATTTCCAAATAACCTTGAATGTTGTCTTGGTCAATACAAATTTGTAGTGATGCTCATCATGATCTATAACTTTGTGGTTGATAAGTTTTGACTCGAACTCATTTAGAATTTCAAATATTTGTTTTAAGTTCTCATATTTTGATATTCAAATTTTTGTTTTCAATTAATGTTGAACGGAAACTTACTTGTACCAAAATTGCGCTAGACAAATTTAAACCTTTTTATTGAATTTTTTTTGTTTATAAGATTATTTAGCGGTCAATATTCAATAGAAAATTATGAAATGTTAATATGAAAAATAATATCCTATAGTCACTTGTAAGTGAGTTCGTAGCAGCGACAGAGATGTGCTATGCGAGATTAGAGATAGTATTTTAAAATGCTAGAAAGTGCTCCTTTTGTTTTCAAATGTACAAAATTTTATGAACAAAAATCATGTAAACAAAAAAAATTATGTCAAACACATATCATTTTTTTTTGTAAAAAACATGTTGTGGTGTTATTTACACACAACTCATATAAAAAGCATTATGTAACACAAATTAATACAAAAAAATATAACATAAATTCAGAAAAAAATAGCAAATACTGAGAACCTGTATGCGAATACAAATTATATATCTACATAAAATTATCTGCAAAAGTCATAAATTTCTACACATAATGTATGGACAAAATTTATACGCATAAATTAGTGTATACACAATTGCGTATAACAATTTTCCACAACAAATTTATACACACAAAAGACAAAACTGTAAGCCGTGGAAATAAAAAAAAATCTGGCACATGCTCACTGCGGCTTGCTTAGAAGGAAGTGAGAGAGGTCCGATGGAGCGGATCAGCCTACGGATATTTTTCAACTATATTCAACATCGAATCCATTTAGAGGGGTTCAGATCTGTTCGTATCCAAATCTGGATATTCAACATCCGATATCGTATTCGTATCCGAATACTCAAATCGCATATTTATGATGTCGATATCCAATCGTATCATATCTGGTATGGTTGACACTATCCGTATTCGAATCCGAATCCGGACAAAAATATGAAAACAAATATAATATTAGTGATATCCATCCGTATCCGATCTGTTTTCATCCCAAGTCGTATGGACCGAGGGATCGAGATGCCCTCTAGCCACCATACAATGGCCTCCGTTGTAAAGGCTTTGGGGAATTTGGCCCAGGCCAAAACGCCAGTCTGGCTTCGGCCTAGACTTATACAGTATAAAGGGACAAAACAAAAGTTTTCGATTTGGGAAAAGCAAACGGCAGCGTGGACCGCACGACGTGGGCTGGCCCACCCTCTACCTCTCCCTCTCCAACGCCACCACGCCCAGCGCCTGCGCCCACGCCCCGCCAGAGAGGAGGAAGACGGCAGCGGCGTTAGGGTTGGGGTTCCGACGGGTTCGGGAAACTCATCTCCGGCGGCTCTAGAAGGGGCTTGTAGCACCCGATTTTAAGGACAAAACCAGATATACACCATATGTGAGCCCAGGAAGTCAAATCTCACATATAGCTACAAATAAAGGTAATATCAATAGACAATGCTTAATATATAACATAGTTAGTATAAAGGATATAACCTTAGACAACAAACAGCGAAAAGACAACTCCGATCTTTCGGTGAAGACTTTAATTCCACAGAGACAACTGACTGGTTGATCACAAGCCTAATTCCTCTAAACTCTAGCAATCTGGTACCCATCCTGTCGGTGCAGAAAGTGACCAACTAGTGAATATTTGTAGTTTTGCTGTACGTTGTGATCGGAGGTGGCCTAGCACTCAATGACACAGGATTTATACTAGTTTAGGCAACGTGCCCTACGTCCAGTCAGGGTCGGTCGATGACTTTATTTCTGAGCCCAGGTGCTCGAAGTCTACAGTGGGGTTACAAACAAGAGGGAGAAAGATAGGGTGTACAGGAGGTCCGGTCAGCTCCGATCGGAAGGTCCAAGAGTGACAGGAACTTCGCTATGAGCTAAGTGTTCAAACGAGTGCTTTGAGGTCCGAACCTGGTGGTTCTGTGGTTGTGAACTATCGATCTAAGGAACTCTGGCCTACTGGAGTCGGTCTCTCCTTTGTTGGAGGAAGCGCACCCCCTTTTATAGATGAAGGGGATGGCTTTACAAGTGAGAGGGTGAGGGTACATATGCTGCCGAGCCTTGTTGCCCACGCCTACCGAGCCTTGTTGCCCACACCGGCGGGTACAAGATAGTGGTAGGCGCCTACAATACTGTTGCTGTCGCTGTAGAATGTTAGATGCACATCGGAGGTCGCGCTGCCTTTTTCAGGGACAGTGGACGTTGGTACCTGCAGATACTGTTTGATGCCTAGAGGCATGTGAGGAGTCTCGCTATGTTCACCCGATACGGTAAATCCTGGTGCCCATACCGCTATCGATATCCAGAGACACGCGGGGGGTCTTACCGTATGGGAGTTTTAGCGGCCCCTACAATACTATAGAGGGAGATGTCGGCGCCTATAATACTGTTTGTGTCAGGGTGGCTGCAGAGTACTGTTTCGTGCAGGGTATGGTCCCTGGTACAATGGTTTTGACTTGTGAGCCTTGCCTTGCCTTTCTCCGCACATCTTCTGGTTCCTACTGAACGGGGCGTCCCCGGTCGGATGGCTCTAGTCGGCTCTGAGTGCGCCGGTCAGAGAAGAGTGGTGAGCAGGGTTCCTATGAGCCCCGGTCGGAGGGACGCGGGCTCGGGGCAGGCCTTCCGATCGGAGGCCATCCGGAGACAGCTGGAGCCCGAATCGAGTGCTCCGGTCGGATAGGTGGGCCAAAGTAGTCGACGAGCAGGCGTTGCTCTTCTTGGACCTGGCCTTCTGATCGGTTGCTGGACCACCCCTTTGGCCCATTGTTTTTAGACTCTTGGGCCGAGCCTTGGCGCAGAAGCCAGTCCCCGAGGGACCCCGGATTTATAAACCCGACACATCCGATATTTTTTCAAAGATTTAAAAAGTAAAGCAAGCGTAAGTACATGTCGTACTCAACAAATATAACATGAGGTTCATGAGGCTCAAAAGGCTGACACTAGTTTAACTGTAATTAGCTTTTAATGAGTCATCTTTTAGCAATTGGGTGGCAACAAGTTTACTCATAAGCCCATATAAACACATGATCAAGTAAACATGAATAATAAATAGCATAAACAGTAATCATTAATGAGCATCTTTATCATCAGTATCACTAGTGTTTATCATCTATTCTGTAAGGATCCAAGTCCGCTCGTGATCGTGAGCACGACTGATATACTAGTTTTACACTCTACAGAGGTTGTACACTTTCACTGTGAGTCGTGATTTACCCTTTCACCCGAGGCGGTCAACCCCTTGACCCACTACTAAGGAAGGTCGACAGGGTACACTATGAAGCCTTTCAAAGGTTTGTCTAACAAGTTAGGACCATTAGATTCACTCGGCAAACAGATATAGGAACCTCCTATTGAATGGCATAATGACACACAACCTATACACATAAGAGTAGAGGTTGTCCTATACCCAATTCGTCAAGCCATTCTTATGCCAATAAAGGTAACCTCTAACAAGCTAGAAAAGGTCCTCATACTGAGCTAAAGCCAGAGTCATGTAGCCCTCACAGTTGTACTATAAGTCTTGGATGTTCGCTTACAGATAAGTCCTTAGGGAGAGGAATCTAGAGCACCATAAAAATAGCCCAATGTTCTAGCCCCCTTGTTCTATGTTGCTAAAAAGCATCTTTTAGTGTTTATTGCATATACCATTAGTTAAGTTACAAGATCATGGTTGTAGTTGAGCACTAGCATCATACTACCCAATGCAATAACCCAAAGGTGACAAGGAATCCAAGATATCAATTAGCTAGGAAAATTACTATGGTTGACAAGGTAGACACATGCAACATGAATAAAATGATTAAAGGTGTATAGGACAATAAGGAAGATGCCATGCTATACTTGCCTTAAAACTCTGATCCTTCTTCAATTCCAAAACTTTAAAGGAACTCCTTCTTGATCAACACGTAAAGCTCACCTACTGGATAAGATCATACAGCACCACACAAGCATCTGAACAAACATGCATAGCATTCAAACATAACTATATTAGAACAATACACCAATTAGTGAAAAAGAATTTGAAATCAAATCTACGTGTTGCTACGATCACACAGACGCGAAAAGCACGCTAATCGGAGCTACGGTGAAAAAGATACATCTACCGATAGATTTGCATCAAAAAGAAACTATAGGCTTTATTTATTTTATCTATATAAAACATGTATAAGATATAACAGAACTAACCAAATCATAAGAACGTAAGTACAAAAATAATCACCGAAGCGATCAAATTCCTGTACTTAAGCTCCCATAATCCCGGTAGTCCGGAAATCACGAAGGATTTCAACCAACTCTCGACATACAAACCAAGATCGTAGTGATTCAACACAACACATCATCCACTACAACATTTCATAATAAGCATTCGGATTACATCCATCAGAGTTTAAATAGAATATTACAAACCAAGTTTGAGTGTGCGGAAGCAACATAGTTTAGTACAAAACATCATAGTTTTCAATTACATTGCCAAGTCTGAGTCATGTCCCACGAAAGCATTATCAGGTACGAGAACTAGTAGAGACCGTGCCCAACGGTCTAGTCTTCATCCCTAGCTGGGAGAAGGCAGTACTTGCAGCAACCAAAGTAGAACTGGTCATCTGCAACAGGTGGGAGATAAACCCTGAGTACGAGAAGGTACTCAGCTAGACTTACCCGTCAAAACCAGAAATAAAAGACACCAAGGGTCATGCAAGGCTTATGAGGTGGGCTAGCTGGACACAGTTGCATAAAAGAGCTTATGAACATAGTAACCAATTTAAACTTAGCATCAAGTTATCATCATTTACCTGTCCACTAGATTTGCACCTGTACTAGAGCACTCACTTATTAGGAGCAAACAATATTAACCATAGCAGGTATAATAAGGCTATCATCATCATATCATCATTTCCGAACCATTATGTTATTTAGTGTATCTACATTGGAGATAAGCCCGTCAAGTTCTCACTAACCAGGAGAGACGGCGACTCGAATCGAATTACAACTTAGCTGAGGGGGTATTCCTAACTCTCACCCTGGCATACTTAGCAAGGGTAGCCGTGGGTTACCTTTGGTACAACTCAGGAACCAAATTCGTGGGTTCGATCAGCGCTAGCACTCTCAGGGATTACCCTTCTGCCAGGACGATTAGGACTTTTAAATCACCTACCCTTGGACTCACGCCTACGGCTCCCTTCCGAGGCGCACTTTATACTTATCGACTCTCAGCCTGAGGTGAGCTACTCGGCTTCGTGGTCAGTCTCCAGACCTAGCCAACTAAGAGAGAGGCATGCGTTCAACATGAATAGGAAAGGCTCCAAGATTCAGTCCTTAATCGACACAGACGGAGTCACTACAAACCGGCAAGCCTCTGCCCGGTCTCCATTTCAAATTAAGACTGGTTCTTTTCCACGATAGCAAATATAGCCAACCGTGCCATACGTATCTTCCTATATCTCGCAGGTGACAGGAAATCACCTGACTTCTACCGCGTTTAAGCAGGGCTAAGCACTACATGAGCCTGAGCTACATAGGATTCAGGGTAACAATATCTGGACTAGGATTGGGTAACCAATGCAGCAAGTGTTTGCATCCAATACCTAAACTTAATGCAACAATATATGTAATAATAATACTGTAACTGCATTTCGGAAATTAGGAGGCTTAATATGCTCTGGGGCTTGCCTTTCACAAAGTTGCAAGGACGGTGATCTGGGCACTCAACGGCGACCTCGTCTGGCACTTCTCTTGAAGGCTGCACCTCCTGAACCTCCGGTGTCGGCTGCTGCTGCTCGCTCGGTTTCTCGAATTCCAGCAGTGTTACTCCCTCCGGTACACCTATTGCAAGCCGATGCACAACTTAAATATCATGGATGCATAAGGAATGACATGATGCTCATGATGAATGAATCACAGTAAATGTTTAACGAAAACATCACTGGACACCCGTTTACCGAGTAAAATAGCTCTATTCATATCACTTTAAGCATGTATCTAACTTAACTTAAAGAACAAGATCAACTTACCTAACTTGCATAATCTAAGATAAAGATGCTCATCTTTAGTTAAAGGCCTAACACCTAGGAACATTACCACAAACTTAGAAATAGTAAAGGTATACATAATTTAACATTTAAAGTTTCATATG
Organism: Miscanthus floridulus; assembly: GCF_019320115.1. Taxonomy (NCBI): domain Eukaryota; kingdom Viridiplantae; phylum Streptophyta; class Magnoliopsida; order Poales; family Poaceae; genus Miscanthus; species Miscanthus floridulus. Next base: position 89,935,809 of record NC_089589.1, read on the forward strand.
CATACAAGTAGTCCCTTAATTCAATCACAACCAGAGTTCTACAATTCCAAATAACTTGTATGAGGACATTCTGGAAAGCTTATGAAATTTTCTACAAATCAATGGTAAAAAGCAAAGCATAATTCTTATGTTAACCAAATCAATTTCCAGTAAACCTAGAATCTATCCAGAAATGACAGGGTTACTAGCTTAATCATTTAATGATGATGCAAAAGCATAATTTGACCAAGCTAAGTTAACCAACTTGTTGCACATACCAGAGAAACACTAGAAAGTATAGTGCCAACTTCTAAATAAATTATTTAATATCCTTTTCAAATTTATTTAGTTAATTAAGTGATTAAAGCAATATATAGTAACACTATTCATAAAAATCTACAAAAATTACAGTAGCTATCTCATGCTTCACATAGACTACCATAAAAATTTCAAAGCCATTAAGCAAGCAGAACTTGCTGTATCCAAAACAACAAGTGGCATGTCCATTTTTAGCATAATTAGGAAACCCTAATGAAAAGTGTCAAATAACAGATTTCTCATTTTTACTAGCATCATTCTAGCATAAGAACCTTACTCACCAAATTTTACCTATACTGGATCTATAGAAAAATTATGAAAATTCACACAAGATCCATCCATTGATAAAAAGAAATTCTATAACTCAAAAACTATACATGCACTAGCTCTGAAATTTTAACCAGACCTTCTACTAAGTAATAATAGATTACCCACAAAATTTCATAATTTTTGGACCACAGAAACTCAAGATAAAATTCAAACAATTTTGCATGCATCTAAAAACACATTTCAAAGCCCTATTTCATTCATCCAAAATTTCTAAAACATGTGCTCATATAATATTTTTATTAAATACTAGGCATTACTAGGAACTCAACAAAATTGGAACCATAGCATTTGGAGCTACCAATTAGGAGATACACATTTTTGAATCATGCACACAATTCTGTGAAAAACAAAATAAACAAAACCAAAAACAAGAAAATCAACTTCGCAACTGGGCCGGCCCGGACAGATCCGGTGGCCCACAACTAGCGCAAACGCATCCCAGCACTCGGCGCGACCTAGGCTGGCTACATCCTCAGCAGCGGCGACTGACAAAGGGGACCCGCGCGTTAGTGAGAGAAACAGGGGAGGAGGAACGGACGGTGGCGTAGTTCGTCGCTGGTGGCTTCTCCGACGAAGGCAACGGTGCCAGCGTGTTTGCCTCACCGAAGCACACCTAGGGGAACCATTTATTGCAGCTAATGACTCAGCTAGAGGGGGTGGTGACGAGCATGGCGGCGCACGGCCGCGGCATGGCCGGCTCCAACGAGATGACGGCGCTACGTCTCGAATGTGAGACCCTACGAGCTTCAGCAGTGCTCCTATGACCTAGCGCGAGACAGAGGAGGGATGGCAAGGGTGCAAGGATAGCTAGCCATGTGGAGCGTCATCTCCGGCGAGAACAGCCACGGCGGTGGTGGAAGAAAACAACGCAGTCGTCCTTACCAAGACTTGATTGGACTGACGGTGAGGTGGAGAAGGTAGAGAAGACCACGGTGAGGCTACTAACGGACTGGGCAACTCTTTTTCATGGTGGCGAGCATGCACGACGATGGCGACGTGCGGTCGGCAATGGCGGACGGCTTGAGCTCGCTTGCAGCACGTGGTGGAGGCGAAGAAATGAGAACTGGAGCGGGCGAGTGCGTCGGGCAGGCGTGCGGGGTGCTCAAGACGCGGCCGGCAGTGCCAGGATGCCCGTGGCGTGTGGCCTGCGCGAGCAGAAGGCCAGCGATGGGTGGCGCCACGCAGCCAGTGAACTCTGAACCGGTCAGCCATGACGTTACTGAACGTTTTCTGAAAAATCGCGATTCAGTGATCACCGACGATGACTGACAGAGCAGGTTTGATGGTGATTAGCTCCTAATCCATGACGATCTAGACTATGCCATAGTTAACAAAGTTGATCATCTATATGTGAACTACAACTCTTGTTATTGGAGCTCGAGCTGGTTTGGCTCTGTTAGGGAGATACAAGGTGAAAAAGTTGGGTACACGAAACTGCAAAACACTTAAGGACTTAGAAAATTTCTAAGTATGAAATTAGCATGAAATTCTGACTTGTGGGCCATGTTTGAGCTTGTTCTACCCATTTTCATGAAATGATCATAAAACAACTTTTGTTCCTTAATAAATTAGCTACAACTTTGGTAAAGAGTGCACAGCCATGCAAAGTTTCTAAGCTAGTCTTTTGAAACAGTCAAACAGTGACACTCCAAGGGTTATTAAAAGTCAAACCTTCACTTGAGGGCATTTTGGTCATTTTGATCTACATGAACAATGTCCCAACAAGTAACCTAAGTGTAGTTAAGGTGTAATAGACCATAATCAACCACTTTACAAAATTGTTATACCAACTTCTAATGATCACATGTGATAAAGCAACTAAAACAAGCAATTCACTCATATGTTGCAATGCAATGTTTCACACGTTGCATGACTTTGTTGTTATTCTATACTTGTCACATTACTACCATGTTGCCATGTTTCAAGGTATGAGAAATTCATGTTGCATTCATATGTTGCACTACCGCCATTCATAAGCAATAAAGTACGAAACAAACAGAATATGCGAATGTTGCATAGGTATGTTTCAATGATAATGGCATGATGACATAGATGATGCATATGTTTATGAAATGACATGCAATTTAGTGGAAGCCAAACACCTAGGGTGTTACAGCCCTCCCCCCTTAGAAAAATCTCGTCTCGAGATTTGGAAAGCGTACCATTTAGTATAGAAAGTTGGATGATTTTCTTTTAAATAATCTTCCCGCTCCCATGTTGCATCCTGTTCACTATGATTACTCCAAACTACCTTGTATAACTTAACCACTCATGTACGAGTCACTCTTTCTTGAGTATCCAGAACTTGCATGGGCTTTTCCTCATAAGAAAGATCAGATTTCAAGTTGACTTTCCTTGTTGCTATTCTTTCCTCGGGAATACGAAGACACTTCTTCAGCTGGGACACATGGAATACTAGGAATATAGCTCCCATCTCACGTGGTAGATCAAGCTTATATGCTACTCTTCCACTTTTCTCGATAATGCGGTAAGGTCCAACATATCGAGGCTCAAGCTTCCTTTTGATTCCAAAACGCTTGACTCCTTTCATAGGGGATACCTTCAGATAAACATGATCACCTACTTCGAACTCAATAGGTTTTCTTCTCTTGTCAGCATAGCTCTTTTGTCTAGCCTGAGCGGCAGTCATATTCTTCTGTATAGTTCGGACTTGCTCTTCGGCTTCTTTTACAAAATCAATCCCATAGAATCTTCTTTCTCCGGGTTCCACCCAGTTCAACGGAGTTCTACACTTGCGGCCATAAAGAGCTTCAAAAGGAGCCATTTTGATACTCTCTTGATAACTGTTGTTATAAGAGAATTCAGCGAGAGGTAACCAGTCCTCTCAAGAGCCTTTGCAAGAGATAAGACAAGCTCTAAGCATGTCCTCAAGAATTTGATTAACACGCTCAGTCTGTCCTGATGTTTGTGGATGATAGGCAGAACTACGGATTAAATGAGTGCTAAGATTCTGATGTAAGCACTCCCAAAAGCAAGCCATGAATTGCGGTCCTCTATCAGAAATAATGGATTTGGGTACACCATGGAGACGTACCACTTGTTGAAAGTAAATCTCAGCATAATTGTGTGGGTGATAGGTAGACTTGACCAGAATAAAGTGAGCGGATTTAGTTAGACGATCTACGATAACCCAGATAGAATCACAACCCTTTTTGGTAGTGGGTAGTCCAACAATGAAATCCATGCTAATTTCTTCCCACTTCCAGCCAGAAATAGAGTGGCTGCAATAATCTGGGCCTTATGTGAATAGCCTTGACTCTGCAACAGTTATCACACCTTGCCACGTAAGTTGCGATTTCTTTCTTCATCTTGGTCCACCAATAATACAGCTTGAGATCTTGATACATTTTACTGCTACCAGGATGGATGGACAATTTAGAAGAATGGGCTTCAGCCATAATTTGATTTCTAAGTTCTTTGTCTTTGGGTACCACAAGCCTATCATTAAACCAGAGAATTCCCTTGTCATCGACCCTAAAGTGCTTGGTTTCTTTCTCCTTCATCTTTTGCTTGATGTGAAACACACCCACATCAGTCTTCTGGAGTTCGATAATTCAACTTCTAAGAGAGCAATCCATAGTGATATTGTGGAGTACCATAGGATGAAGGAGGTGTGCCAGATGAAAGTCTTCACTAACTAAGGAATTGCAATGGGCCTTTCTACTTAAGGCATCAGCAACCACATTTGCCTTACCAGGATGGTAGTGCACTTGAAGGTTGTAGTCTTTGATTAATTCTAACCATCGTCGTTGACGCATGTTCAACTCGGGTTGAGTAAAGATATACTTGAGGCTTTTATGGTCAGTATAGATGTTGCACACATTACCCAGCAAGTAATGTCTCCAAATCTTCAGGGCATGAGCAACCGTGGCTAGCTCTAAGTCATGGGTAGGATAGTTGACTTCATGCTTTCGAAGCTGGCGTGAAGCATAAGCAATTACTCGGCCCTCCTGCATAAGAACACACCCCAAACCGGTGCCACATGCGTCACAGTAGACATCAAAAGGCTTCTCGATGTCAGGTTGTGCCAATACAGGAGTAGAGGTTAGTAAGGTCTGCAAAGTGTGGAAAGCCTCTTCACACTTCAGAGTCCACACAAACTTCTCATCCTTTTGAAGTAGTCGAGTCATGGGCTTGGCGATTTTAGAGAAATCTGGGATAAAGCGATGATAATAGCCCGCCAATCCTAGGAAACTTCAAACTTCTATGACCGTAGTAGGTGCCTTCCACTCAAGGACTTCTTGCACCTTAGTAGGGTCAACCGAAATTCCATCTCTAGATAACACATGACCTAGAAAAGGTATCTTGTTTAACCAGAATTCGCACTTGCTGAACTTAGCATAAAGCTGGTTGTCACGTAACCGAGTTAAAACAATTCTCAGATGTTCAGTATGCTCTTCTTCATTCTGAGAATATACAAGGATATCATCAATAAACACGACGACAAACTTGTCCAATTCCGGCATGAATACAGAATTCATCAGGTACATAAAGTGTGCCGGAGCATTTGTCAACCCAAAGGACATGACAAGGTATTCGAGCAAGCCATAACGAGTAGAGAAAGTTGTCTTAGGTATATCTTCAGGATGGATTTTGATCTGATGGTAGCCAGACCTCAAATCGATCTTGGAGAATACCTTAGCTTTGGAGAGCTGATCAAACAGAATATTGATGCGAGGAAGAGGGTATTTGTTCTTGATAGTCACAGCATTTAGGGGGCGATAATCCACGCACATGCACAAAGATTCGTCCTTCTTCTTCACAAATATAGCCGGACAACCCCAAGGAGAAGAACTAGGCCGAATCAAACCTTTCTTCAATAGCTCATTCAACTGACTCTTCAGCTCAGCCAACTCATTGAGCGGCATTCTATAGGGCCTTCGAGAAATAGGAGCCATACCTGGAATGAGTTCTATCTTGAATTCTACATCACGGTCCGGAGGTAATCCAGGCAAGTCATCAGGGAAGACATCTGGAAACTCACAGACAACCGGTAGATCCTCAATGGCTTTAGCTAGGGTGGCATTGACTGTATTGTGGATAGAGATATCATGAGGTAACTGCACTAGAAAACCCTTCTTATCCACAGGATCCCTCAATATTACCATACGGGTTGATGTGTCGATCAACACTCCATTCCCACTCATCCACTTCATTCCTAGAATTACATCGATTCCTACCCCTGGTAGAACTACAAGATCCGTAAGGAACTCTCGATCCCCAATCTCAATCTTTACATCTTTAACTACTTGGTTAGTCAGGATATTATTTCCAGCAGCACTAATACAATAACCACACTTAACAATTGTAATCACATTCATATTATGCTCAGATGCAAAAGTAGAACTCACAAAGGAGTGTGAAGCACCCAAATCAAAGAGCACTACTGCAGGGTGATCATTAACAAGGAACTTACCAGTGGTGACCACTTCTCCAGTAGGAATTTCCTCCACAGTCGTGTAGTGAACACGCCCCTGATGGACGTTTCCTTGAGCATTCTTGGGAGGATAGGGACACTTATTTGCCCAATGACCCGACTGGTTACAGTTCTAGCATGGCCTATTGGCTGGTGGGGCATTGGAGCTGCCCTGCCTAGAGGTATTCTTTGGCAAGGAAATTGTGTACCCTTTGCAGAAACCGGTTTTAGCTTGATTCTTTTTCTGAGGTGGGCGGTACCGGACATTAGCATTGGGTGGACAATATGGGGTCTTGGATACCATTGGAGCCTTAGACTGAGAAGCACTAGCCTCAAAATTTCTTTTACGGTTCTTGGAAGCAGCATATATCTTGTCATTATTCTCCTGAGTCAGGGTGTCACTAATAAACTCATTGAAGGTGACACACTTGCAGTTGCCCATAGACTTCATCAGTTTAGGGGAAAGTCCCCTCTTGAAGCTAGCTATTCTCTTGGCGTTAGTATCGATGAACTCGGGAGCATACCTCGCCAGTTGTTGAATGCCTGGAGGTATTCATTAAGACTCTTGTTGTCTTGGGTTAGCTTCATAAACTCGGTATGCTTAATGGCCATGAGACCAGGAGGGATAAAGTGTCCCCTGAAAGCTGTCTGGAACTGGTCCCAAACTATCTCAACGTTAGCAGGGAAGGTGGTCCTGTGATGGGTCCACCAGATGCCTGCAGGGCCTTGGAGCTGGTGTCCTGCATACGAAGCCTTCATGCCTTCTGTCAAACGGAGCAATCCAAACCTTTTCTCTATCGTGCTCAACCATTCATCTGCTTGTAATGGTTCCTCTACCTCACGAAAGATAGGAGGCTTTGTGTCCATGAAGTCCTTAAAGTTGCTGTACTGGTTCGGCTCGGGTCCCTGGTGGACATGCCAATCCTCATGGTTAGCCATATGGCGCATAGCCTCAGCTAGCATGCGCTGACTTTCCATGACTGTCTGCATTAGCTCAGCTGGTGTGGGCGGTGGAGGAGGTGGTTGTTCCTCATCTCCCATGCTACGACCGTGACGAAGGTTATAAGTCATCTGCAAAAGGTATAGCCAATGAGCACTGACGATGTGGAAACTTTTATAGATGAATTGTATAATTATGCCAAACTGATTCCATTAGAGAGAATGCATTTATAATCAATAGAGGCACAATCATTCATCACAATCACACAACTCATCAAGCGTGTCAATTGACACATAAATGCGATGAATTTAACCAACAATCGAGATCCATAGACCGCAAAGACGAAATTCATCAAAAGCTCACATACATGGGGCATAACATGTTCGATAGGTTACATCGAAGCCATAGAGATTCCAAACTTACATCAAGGGTAACATAGGGTTTGATATTACATCCCAACAATTAACTTGATACAAAGCTACTCGTTCATGCATGAGGATCAACAAAAGACTAGTTCTGGCGTATTGGCTAAGTAGTAAGCTAAACTACGCATCGTCCTCGGAGTCAGTGTCGAAGATCTCTCCTCCATCTTCATCACTAGCAGGCTCTAACTCCTCATCTTCCTCCTCATTAGGTGGAACATCCTCAGGTCCATTGACCTCAATGCCATCATCACCTTCAGCCATGATGACACCAGAGCCCATCTCATCCTCATCATCAGGTGGCAGGAGAGGGTGAAGTTGATTGTGTAACAGGTGAACCTCCTCATGGAGATGGTCATTGTACTCTTCGGCAACTGCCACTTGCTGCTCTAGCTCCACCTATCGTGCTCTCAACACATTCTCTTCGTGCCAGGCTTCATTCCATTGGTTCATCACGTGAATCAACATACGTTCACAGTTGCGGTGAGCAACTGTCAACCTCTGAACCTCAAGGGTCTCTTGGTCCCGTTCCTGTGTTACTTGCTCCAAACGGTGATGAGCCGCATTCCTCTTAGCAGTCACCCGAGCTAGCTTTGTCCTCAGCCTTTCCGCCTCAGTAGGCTCAGGACGGGGCTCACGAGGAGCTAACCAGTGACGAGGCACCCTGCCTCCAGCAGACTTGCGAGCAGTGAGTTTCATGCGCGCCATCTATAGCAAAAAGTTGCAACGTAAGGGGAGAATCATTTAAGGGATACGAAATTTAATTAGTTGGGACAATCATATTTTAAGGGAGGGAGTAATGCAAGAAATGCCATGTATGCTTGAACATGATGCATGCACGATCTGTATGTCCTCATAAACCTAGAAAAATTTAAAGGCTAGTGAAATATACAGTGGCATACATACGTTCTCTCGTATACGGTAGCTAGTCGATCTACAACGATACGTTGTTAGTGTACCTGCAGAAAATTTCATTTTAGCCTAGTAATTTTCCAAAATGCATAAATGCAAGCAGTAAACTAAATACTTTCATACATACATCCCCCGATGCATATACTCTAGTATCATAGCTACCCGTCAGAGATACCCACATTTAAGTACTCTCATAGATACATGATTGAACATGTAAGTATGCGAGCAACCACAACTACTCTCCCCTAGACCGACGGTTGGACGGTCATGCTCTCACAACTCCCACTTACCAGAGCGTAGAGGTATTTTGATCCATACATTACCACCCAAGCGGATGGCATCCATACAATAGCACGCCGTATGGACGATGAAACAGAAACAAGCAAGAACCCCCAAGTTAGTACTTTAATAAGCCACCTAAGAGTCCTTATTTGGGCATAAAGGATATGACCACTGGCAATACATAGTATTCAATTTAGGGTTTTCACAAATACTTTTGTTTTAAATACACAAATGACATGTTTAGTGTCGAATCTTGCTCTAATGCCAGCTGTAACAGAACCGACCAAATCATAAGAACGTAAGTATAAAAATAATCACCGAAGCGATCAAATTCCTGTACTTAAGCTCCCATAATCCCGGTAGTCCAGAAATCACGAAGGATTTCAACCAACTCTCGACATACAAACCAAGATCATAGTGATTCAACACAACACATCATCCATTACAACATTTCACAATAAGCACTCGGATTACATCCATCAGAGTTTAAATAGAATATTACAAACTAAGTTTGAGTGTGCGGAAGCAACATAGTTTAGTACAAAACATCATAGTTTTCAATTACATTGCCAAGTCTGAGTCATGTCCCACAAAAGCATTATCAGGTACGAGAACTAGTAGAGACCGCGCCCAATGGTCTAGTCTTCATCCCCAGCTGGGAGAAGGCAGTACTTGTAGCAACCAAAGTAGAACTGGTCATATGCAACAGGTGGGAGATAAACCCTGAGTACGAGAAGGTACTCAGCTAGACTTACCCGTCAAAACCAGAAATAAAAGACACCAAGGGTCATGCAAGGCTTATGAGGTGGGCTAGCTGGACACAGTTGCATAAAAGAGCTTATGAACATAGTAACCAATTTAAACTTAGCATCAAGTTATCATCATTTACCTGTCCACTAGATTTGCACCTGTACTAGAGCACTCACTTATTAGGAGCAAACAATATTAACCATAGCAGGTATAATAAGGCTGTCATCATCATATCATCATTTCCAAACCATTATGTTATTTAGTGTATCTATATTGGAGATAAGCCCATCAAGTTCTCACTAACCGGGAGAGACGGCGACTCGAATCGAATTACAACTCAGCTAAGGGGGTATTCCTAACTCTCACCCTGGCATACTTAGCAAGGGTAGCCGTGGGTTACCTTTGGTACAACTCAGGAACCAAATTCGCGGGTTCGATCAGTGCCAGCACTCTCAGGGATTACCCTTCTGCCAGGACGATCAGGACTTTTAAATCACCTACCCTTGGACTCACACCTACGGCTCCCTTTCGAGGCGCACTTTATACTTATCGACTCCCGGCCTGAGGTGAGCTACTCGGCTTCGTGGTCGGTCTCCAGACCCGGCCAACTAAGAGAGAGGCATGCGTTCAACATGAACAGGAAAGGCTCCAAGATTCAGTCCTTAATCGACACAGACGGAGTCACTACAAACCAGCAAGCCTCCGCCCGGTCTCCATTTCAAATTAAGACTGGTTCTTTTCCACGATAGCAAATATAGCCAACCGTGCCATATGTATCTTCCTATATCTCGCAGGTGACAGGAAATCACCTGACTTCTATCGCGTTTAAGTAGGGCTAAGCACTACACGAGCCTGAGCTACATAGGATTTAGGGTAACAATATCTGGACAAGGATTGGGTAACCAATGCAGCAAGTGTTTGCATCCAATACCTAAACTTAATGCAACAATATATGTAATAATAATACTGTAACTGCATTTCGGAAATTAGGAGGCTTAATATGCTCTGGGGCTTGCCTTTCACAAAGTTGCAAGGACAGTGATCTAGGCACTCAACGGCGACCTCGTCTGGCACTTCTCCTGAAGGCTGCACCTCCTGAACCTCCGGTGTCGGCTGCTGCTGCTCGCTCGGTTTCTCGAATTCCAGCAGTGTTACTCCCTCTGGTACACCTATTGCAAGCCGATGCACAACTTAAATATCATGGATGCATAAGGAATGACATAATGCTCATGATGAATGAATCACAGTAAATGTTTAACGAAAACATCACTGGACACCCGTTTACCGAGTAAAATAGCTCTATTCAGATCACTTTAAGCATGTACCTAACTTAACTTAAAGAACAAGATCAACTCACCTAACTTGCATAACCTAAGATAAAGATGCTCATCTTCAGTTAAAGGCCTAACACCTAGGAACATTACCACAAACTTAGAAATAGTAAAGGTATACATAATTTAACATTTAAAGTTTCATATGCATACAAGTAGTCCCTTAATTCAATCACAACCAGAGTTCTACAATTCCAAATGACTTGTATGAGGACATTCTGGAAAGCGTATAAAATTTTCTACAAATCAATGGTAAACAGCAAAGCATAATTCTTATGTTAACCAAATCAATTTCCAGTAAACCTAGAATCTATCTAGAAATGACAGGGTTACTAGCTTAATCATTTAATGATGATGCAAAAGCATAATTTGACCAAGCTAAGTTAACCAACTTGTTGCACATACCAGAGAAACACTAGAAAGTATAGTGCCAACTTCTAAATAAATTATTTAATATCCTTTTCAAATTTATTTAGTTAATTAAGTGATTAAAGCAATATATAGCAACACTATTCATAAAAATCTACAAAAATTACAGTAGCTATCTCATGCTTCACATAGACTACTATAAAAATTTTAAAGCCATTGAGCAAGCAGAACTTGCTGTATCCAAAATAACAAGTGGCATGTCCATTTTTAGCATAATTAGGAAACCCTAATGAAAAGTGTCAAGTAACAGATTTCTCATTTTTACTAGCATCATTCTAGCATAAGAACCTTACTCACCAAATTTTACCTATACTGGATCTATAGAAAAATTATGAAAATTCACACAAGATCCATCCATTGATAAAAAGAAATTCTATAACTCAAAAACTATACATGCACTAGCTCTGAAATTTTAACCAGAGCTTCTACTAAGCAATAATAGATTACCCACAAAATTTCATAATTTTTGGACCACAGAAACTCAAGATAAAATTCAAACAAATTTGCATGCATCTAAAAACACATTTCAAAGCCCTATTTCATTCATCCAAAATTTCTAAAACATGTGCTCATATAATATTTTTATTAAATACTAGGCATTACTAGGAACTCAAAAAAATTGAAACCATAGCATTTGGAGCTACCAATTAGGAGATACACATTTTTGAATCATGCACACAATTCTGTGAAAAACAAAATAAACAAAACCAAAAACAAGAAAATCAACTTCGCAACTGGGCCTGCCCGGACAGATCCGGTGGCCCACAACTCGTGCAAATGTAGCCTAGCACTCGGCGCGACCTAGGCTAGCTACGTCCTCAGCAGCGGCGACTGACAAAGGGGACCCGCGCGTTAGTGAGAGAAACAGGGGAGGAGGAACGGACGGTGGCGTAGTTCGTCGCCGGTGGCTTCTCCGACGAAGGCAACGGTGCCAGCGTGTTCGCCTCACCCAAGCACACCTAGGGGAACCATTTATTGCAGCTAATGACTCAGCTAGAGGGGGTGGTGACGAGCATGGCGGCGCATGGCCGCGGCATGGCCGGCTCCAGCGAGATGACGGCGCTACGTCTTGAATGTGAGACCCTACGAGCTTCAGCAGTGCTCCTATGACCTAGCGCGAGACAGAGGAGGGATGGCAAGGGTGTGAGGACAGCTGGCCGCATGGAGCATCATCTCCAGCGAGAACAGCCACGGCGGCGGTGGAAGAAAACGACGCAATCGTCCTTACCAAGACTCGATTGGACCGACGGTGAGGTGGAGAAGGTAGAGAAGACCACGGCGAGGCTACTGATGGACTGGGCAACTCTTTTTCGCGGTGGCGAGCACGCACGACGATGACAACGCGCGGTCGGCAATGGCGGATGGCTTGAGCTCACTTGCAGCGCGTGGTGGAGGCAAAGAAATGAGAACTGGAGCGGGCGAGTGCGTCGGGCAGGCGCACGGGGTGCTCAAGACGTGGCCAATAGTGCCAGGATGCCCATGGCGCGTGGCCTACACGAGCAGAAGGCCGGCGATGGGTGGTGCCACGTGGCCAGCGAACTCTGAACCGGTCGGCCACGACGTTACTGAACGTTTTCTGAAAAATCGTGATTCAGTGATCATCGACGATGACTGACAGAGCAGGTTTGATGGTGATTAGCTCCTAATCCATGATGATCTAGACTATGCCATAGTTAACAAAGTTGATCATCTATATGTGAACTACAACTCTTGTTATTGGAGCTCAAGCTGGTTTGGCTCTGTTAGGGAGATACAAGGTGAAAAAGTTGGGTACACGAAACTGCAAAACACTTAAGGACTTAGAAAATTTCTAAGTATGAAATTAGCATGAAATTCTGACTTGTGGGCCATGTTTGAGCTTGTTCTACCCATTTTCATGAAATGATCATAAAACAACTTTTGTTCCTTAATAAATTAGCTACAACTTTGGTAAAGAGTGCACAGCCATGCAAAGTTTCTAAGCTGGCCTTTTGAAACAGTCAAACAGTGACACTCCAAGGGTTATTAAAAGTCAAACCTTCACTTGAGGGCATTTTGGTCATTTTGATCTACATGAACAATGTCCCAACAAGTAACCTAAGTGTAGTTAAGGTGTAATAGACCATAATCAACCACTTTACAAAATTGTTATACCAACTTCTAATGATCACATGTGATAAAGCAACTAAAACAAGCAATTCACTCATATGTTGCAATGCAATGTTTCACACGTTGCATGACTTTGTTGTTATTCTATACTTGTCACATTACTACCATGTTGCCATGTTTCAAGGTATGAGAAATTCATGTTGCATTCATATGTTGCACTACCGCCATTCATAAGCAATAAAGTACGAAACAAACAGAATATGCGAATGTTGCATAGGTATGTTTCAATGATAATGGCATGATGACATAGATGATGCATATGTTTATGAAATGACATGCAATTTAGTGGAAGCCAAACACCTAGGGTGTTACATAAGATACTTCAAAGAAATACCTTAATTGAGTGAAGTCAAATTATAGTCGATTTAGAAAAACAAGGTAAACCTAATCATATAATTGACCAAGATGAAAAGGCTAAGTTACTTTTAATTAGAAAAATCCAATTATATAATCATTATTCAAGTTAGGCGTTAAACCATAAAATTCTAGAGCTCTTGACATGGAAAACATTGATACTAATGCATAGATTATGTCATTACGAATGTAACGCAACTTGAACGGGTCAAATCGGAGTTAAAACGGAGAAGATGTGGCCTAATGAAGATAGTGGCAATTTTGTAAATAGATGAAACTTGATTTTCCAAATTTAAATAAATAAAATCAGATTTTGAAATAGACCAGGGACTGCAGGTACTAATTTAAGAAAAGGCAGGGGCTCTCAAGCAAAAGTGTAGGGACGATGAGTTCTATATTGAAAGTCCGAGGGTTTTTTTGGCAAAAAGGGAAGGCGAAGGGGTACCATGCAATCTCGATCATCGGATTGAATCTGGGCGGTCGGGATTAGAAGAGGGGAGGGGAAGATGTGGCCGACCAACCAAAATAGGGCCGAGCATGGTGGTGCCATGGCCGGGATTGCGTGAGCTCACCGGTGATCTTGAAGAAGGGCCTACGAGTCATGGGAAGACCAACCAAGGACATGGGAGATAGAGGAGGGAACAGAGATCATGGCTAGGTAGCTTACCATGGTGTGGAACGACAGAGGCTGGCATTGTGCATGGCAAAGTGGGCGGTGATGGTGGTGCCGCTAGGGTTTGCGTGGCGCGGCGTCTCGGCGAGACGTCTATGGCTTAGGAACTCAGGATAGAAGGCGGCTTGGTCGGTGGCTGCTATTGAAGAGAGTAGGTGGCTTGGGAGGCATGGCAAGGAGGAGGCGGGGCAGATGCGGATTCTGTACCGACGATGGAGTCTGACACGGCCACGAGGAAGAAGATGATGCCGACTGACTGGTGGGCTAGGCACATCAGCGGGAGAGGGTAGGGCCCGGTCATCAGCCAAACCAAGAGAGAGGGTGCGGCGTCCGCATGTAGCTAGGCCACGGGCGCGCTGGGCCTACGGGCCTCAGCGGGGAGAAGAAGTGGTGCTCGACCGCTACGGAGAGGAAAGGTAAAACAGGCCGCATAGGAGGAAAAAGGCCGAGCGGGCTAGAAAGCCAGGAAGGGAGAGGGAGGAAAAAGAAATTCCATTTTATTTTCTTAAACACATTTTCAAATCCAAATTCAATTCAAATTTAAATCCTTTTGAAATTTTGATCAAACCCATTCATCACAAATAACTATGCAGCAGCATGTATGCACAAACATGTAACTAGACCTTATAGTTGGTTTTAACTTTAACAAAGTTATTACTTTTCTAAATTTAAATGCTCACAAAAAGGCATAATAATTCAAATTATCTTATTTTAAAATCATGCAAATTTTAGGGTGTTACAGGGGTTTGGGGAGGCGGCCATGACATGGCGTTGGTGGCGGGAGAGATGACGACAAAGCGAGGTGGCGGCGACGCTGCCTGCCAGGGTGATGGGAGAAGGCGAGTAGGCGTGGCCAACGGTGGGGGCATCACGGCAGAGCTCACCAGTGCCCTACCCTGAGATTTGGGTGGGCGGGCTGAGGATGGCACATGCGGTGGTGGGGGCGAGGACGAGGACATGGCTAGCGTGCCACCTTGTGGTTAGGGGAGGGTGGGCAGAGTGATAGAGGCAGGAGGTGGGCGGCGAGGCTGCTGCTTGCTAGGGTGGTGGGGGTGGGGGGGGGACCAAGGGTGATGAGGGAGGAAGGATGTCCGGAGGTTATAGACGGGTTAGGCGCTCCATGAACACATGACTGGTGACGGCATAACCGTGGTGTTCCGATTTTTTAGTTAGTTATTATTATTGTAGATATAAATTTTTACTATAAGTGTCAAGCATATTGGATGAATCTACTATAGTGCTTACCCTGCACGTGTCATGTATGTTTTTTTCTCGAATATGCAAAAGATATGCATATCATTGTATTTAAGAAGAAGAGTTTAACTATACAAACGACACGTTTCTGATGAGTACGCTAGGTGTTCTTACACCTATGACTAGGCCTTCCTAGCATACTATTACTATAACAACCTAGGTTTTCCAAATAAACAAAAATCTGAACTTAAAATTTTTTCTAACAAGACCCATGCATGGTGAGTGTGCATACTAGAAAACCACCCATGTAGTTGCACAAGTATATCCCAAGCTAGCTTGTTTGAGCATTTTGCATTTTAATTCAACTTGTGAGTTGTTTCTTCATGATTTTATGTGATGTAATAAAATCAACTAAACCTTTTTAATAAACTCGTGTGTGTGTTGCCAACCCTTGGCATTGACCCTAATACCCTAGTTGACCCCTAGTGGACCCCATAAGGATGTGTATATGCTTGGCAACACATGTATACATGCATAAAAGTCCAAGGAATAGCATAGAATGGAAATAGAAATAGGACAGGATTTAGGAAAGGGGAGAACCTGTAAAAGGGCAAAGCAGCCCAGCAGTTGCCGCCGGCCCAAGCCGCACCCGTGCTTGCGCAAGCCGCCACGGCCCAGTGCTAACTGCCCGCACCCACGCCCACACGACCGCAAGGCCCAGTAGTGGCCCACACCCATGCCGCATCATGATGCGCCTTCCCCATCACCTCCCACTGTCGCTGATGGGTGGAGCCCCCATGTCATCCCCCTCGCTCTCCCCCTCCTCTGCTTTTCCCCTCGCCGAGCAGAGCACCTCGTTGGTAAGAGCATCTAAGGCCATGTCCTTGCATCCTCGCCATTCACCCTCGAGCCATTGGACACACACCCATGGATGGATGCCATGTCAGTTATCCATGGCACCCCAGACCCCTCCCCCAGCAATGGCCATGCCAAGCTGATGTCGCCACCGAGGCCCCAATGGCTAACGCCACCCTATCCACCTTTTTGATCGGACACCACTTGAATTCAGAGCGCCAGCGCCCATGTGACCACCCCGCGCTCCCAAAACCCTAGCCAAGAGGCCGTATCTACCCTCCACGTACCCCCTTCACCTCCATCCACCGTCCGTTGCCCACCATGGCCGAGCTCAGGCTATAAAATCCCTGAGCCGGTGCCCTTGCGCCCTTCCATCACCCCCGCTACCACTCTGTGGCAACCCATGAACCACACCAAACCAAGGAGGAGAAGGGAGAAGGGAGGAGAAGGAAGAAGGAGCTGAGCCCAATGGAGTTGCCTGAGCTCATCGAAGAAGAAGACGGCGCCCTGATTGTCTTCCTTGCTGTAGCGGTTTGGCACTGCACTGCTACCTCTCGCCATGGCCTCGACTCACCACCGCACCACCATCCTACCTACCCTGCCACCACAGTGAGCCCTCAATGTCACTCTCTTGTGCTCACCGCTGTGGACATGCCATGGCCGCGCTGCCGTGTTCTCCCCCTTGGAAGGGACAAAGGCCGACCTTTTTGCCATCGTGATGCACCACACACACAAACACACACACACGAGCCAAGGACTGGCCTTGCCGAGCTACTGGTGCTCAGGAATACCAGCGCCTACACATCGTACCCACCGTAGTCGCCATGGCTAGCATCCTCCGCATTGCCACCCTGTTCCGGCCACCTCAAGCCGGTAGAGGTAAAACAACCACCCTGGTGAGATTCGCCTTGCCGAGGGACATGATGTGCGCTAGGTAGAAGGGGAAGGAGACCCTCGAGAGCCACTGGACATGTCCGCCTTGTCGGGCCACCACGTGCCCATGCTGCCACTATGCTGGGGATGATCCAGCCAACTCTAGCCGCCTCATGTGATGAGAGCTGGCCGTCGAGCTTCGCTGTGACCCCGCGCACATCACCATGTAGCTAGTTGAATGGAAAGCCCCTGCCTTGCCTTGTTTCATCATAGCTCCACCACGCACCTTGCCATAGTGCGGACTCTAGCGCACCCTTTTTGGTCATAGCCAGTGCATTGAATGGATTCCCAGTGATCCCAATTGAGGGAAAGAAGCCACCTTTGGCTTCGATCATGGCCATAGCTGATGAGGACATCAACACCAATGATACATACATGCCGACACAAGCACTAGTTTCTGTCCTATTACTCGCACCCATGCTCGTCAACTTAATCATCAAGTAAGTTCACCCTTGAGTTCCTATCCATCATATTTAGGCCATGGAGACGTGTGCACTCTTGTTTTGATTAGGAACCAGGGAGAGGACCGAAAGGGAAAAGGATTCGTGCAGGCTAGATTCGGACTCCAGGGCAACTCCAACTTGTGATGGTCACCACGGTCGCATATGGACTTGGATTGGGGCGTTCAAGTACTTCATGGAATCCTTATGAAGTATATTTTCACATGGATCTAGAATCATGTCCATATCTATTCTGACGTGGCCGCAATGACTGAATTACTACTGAGAGGTTTTCTGTCCAAAGGTGTTGCATCGCCTTAGTTTGGCCAATGGGCCATGTATCAAGTCAGGTCCATTAGGGACGTGTCCTTGGGTTGGAGCATGACCCCAACACCCTGGTGGTCATCCTTCCACCTTCATATACCCGTTAGCCGCCACCAGGAACAGTTGGGTTTTGTTTAGATCAAGTTTAGCTCTTGCTACTTGCTTGTAAGCGCGCGTGCTGGATCAGCCGCCCGACTTCTTGTCTCTAGAACCCCACCTTATTTGAGATTGAGTTTGAAACCTTCATCTTCATCTAGTAAATTCAGTACTTGTTATACTTGTTTTTGCTAGTTCTTTGATTGTTTGCAAGATGAGTGCCTAGTGGCCGGGTGATGTGCTCCACAAGATCACAACAGCCATTGGAGGTGGTATATCGGTCGCTAAGGCATAGTTTGGAAGGCTATAGTCAGGCCATGAATGTTGTCTCCATCCACCAATCAAGTTATCCCATGCCCTCTCATCGAAAGATTAGGATTCAACCCTAGCGGGTTCATACCAGTAGCCACCTCGCCATAGTCCACTGCCACCGCTCAGCCACTGCCGCCATGGCCAACCTCACCAGAGCCCTTAGAGCTTCGCCTGGTACCCTAGCCACGCTCGCTAGAGCACCAAGAAGCTGAAGGACCCCGCCGAAGCCCTACCAAGGCCTCGAGTGTCAGCCCCTCAATTTGAGAGTCCTTAGTGCATCCGTATTTGAGCCAAGATGACGCACAAATACGCACTAATCACATGGATGGTACACAGATATATAATAAAAGGTTTCAAGCTTTATTGATATCTAAAATAAGGTCTACAATAGTGGCCCAAGGGGCATAGTCATAGGCTACATAGCTAGCGGAAGGCTACGGCCGTGAAATGACATTATTGGTGGTCTCAAAAGTGGGATTATAACACAATGAAATGACATCCTATTCCACAGGCAACTTGAGCGTGGACGAAACCCTAGCCTTGATGTCACATTCCTATGATCGTATCTCCTTATGGGAAACCTAATCCTCATGGTATGCTTCATCTTCAAAGTCATAGTCTTCTTTTGTGCTGAGGTCTGTGAGTCAACAATGGGTGAGTACATATGTACTCAGAAATTCCCAACCATAGGATGTAAATAGAAGTGTAGTGGTGGTTATAATTATGGGTTGGGTCCTAGCGGAGTATTAGCAATCCCACTAGTACCAAGGTTAGCATCAATTCCATTACCAGTTTCATTACATATAAAAGTAAAGCTAATCATAGTATCCCATCCTAGCATTTGCCCATTTCAAGGACGTGGCTATTCGAATAGATTTAATAAACTTTGTAGAGGTGTACAAATTTCTCGACACGATAGGTGCAACCTCATCCATGATCAGTGGACAAAATAGACCTAACGAGATCCCATACCCGCTTGGAAGCTAACCTAGATTTCCATATAATCTCTACCATGGTTTCTCAGGGGTTGGAGACACAAAACCGGGAAGATACCAAATCCCCCCAAAATGTGATGATACCAAATCATCACAAAAGAAAACATGGCTCGAACATGGCCAAGAAAATAGTGGCTTGAACGTGGCCTAAAAACCTAAAGCTTAACATGGAAGATCACGTAGCATCCATGCCAACCAGACACAGAAGAAAACCTATCCCCCATATCGGCTCCTGATATTTTGCTACCTACACTAGCCTCCTAGTAGACACTATACTTCTATCTAATGGGGTGTGGAATCAAGCCTACCCATATAGACATGTGGCTGTACGAAAATATCAACTAGGCGAGAGGGACTACAAACTAGTCCTTATGTGACCGAGGCAAGTATCTCCCATAGGAACCCTATCCAGGCATCCCTGCCATGATAAACTACCTCCATAGTTTACCACTACTCACCCCATGTCGGGGGTTAGTTCAAGTTTAGCTAGTTTTAAGTTCCATTATTATCCCTAAATCTTGTCATGGTGTAGAGCTCTTAAAATAACAAGATAACCCTTTATCTTAATTATATCGCATTAACCGAGCTCATTTTCTAGGGTAATAATCTCATAGTCATGTTTTAGCATTATGGTGGTTTAAAGCAAGATGGTAGGGAGGGGAGATAGGACTTGCCTTTGTCATTGTCACCTTCCGACACGTCTATGCAACTTGGGTCTTTGTCCTCCTGACGATTACTGTCGTCTATCGGACGTATTGGTCTATAATACTACCACTATCCACAAAAGAAAAGGCACAAGCAAACAAAGAACTATATGGTGGCACTAGGTTCATATGGTAGGGTTTGATTTTAGATGAATTTTAGAAATGGTTTCATGCAAAACGGAGTTATGGTTTAAAAGTTATGAATTTTAGAAGTTTATTCTATAGCTAATTAACTAGGTAGAATTTTATATGCATTTTCTAGTGCATGAAAATGGGTGCAAACTACATGATTAATTTCCTTAATGCATCTAGTATATTTACAAATTTTCTGGGGATTTTTCTAAGTTAGGAAAATGCATTTCTATCCCTCTGTGTACACTAACCGTGTGTACCTAGAGTTTTCTAAAATGTACCCCGTGCTGTGTGTGTGATGTGTGTGTGTGACCGGTGGGCCCCTTGCTTGCATCAGCAGTGATGGCGGCGTCAGCGTTAAGGCCGTGGGCTCGTATGTCAATGAGGGAAAGGGAGAGAGAGGGGAGACGGATGGGGACGGAGGGGAACAGCGACGCCGTTTCCTTCCTATCCCACCTAGTGGGGACAGAGAAGGGGGAGAGAGGAGGACGGTGGTGGACAAAGGTGTCTGTGCCAGCATCAGAACATGGGAGGAGGAGCAGGGCTCGTCGGAGGGGCTTACGCCGTTGGTGTTAGTCTCGGGAGTGGTGGATGAGGGGTGGACGGGGTCCGCTGGGTCATGCTGCTGCTAGTGGCGGGGTCACCGTTGGCAGCAGGTACCCATGTGTGGAGCAGTCACGGTGGCACGGTGCACCAGACTAGCCCCTAGAGGCCCTAATCTACTCACTATCTATGTGAGTGTGTGTGCGGGTGTGAGAAGTGTAGTGGGGGTGATGGTGTGCCTTGGGGTGGCCTCACCGGTGATGGCCGACGGCCATGGTGGCTCGGCAGAGCAGGGTTCACGTGGGCAGCGCTACATAGAGACCTATACTACCTAGCAACTACAACAAAAGAAAGAGGGGAAGCTTAGAGACTCACTAGTCACTCCAATCGGCCAGAGACGCTGCGAAGAAGAAGGAAGGAGTGGGCAGCGCTGATGGCGCTGATGAACTCTAGAAAGGGAAGAAGTGGAAAAAGAGGGAAAGAGGAGGGGAAAGGGGAAGAGGAGGGGGAGATGGGGTGTTCCTACCCTCAGCGGAGTTGGTGGGGGAGAGGGCGAGGCGAGAGCATCGTCGGCCAGGCCTATTTATAGGCCAGCTAGGCCGGTGTCCTGATGGCGATATATTTCTCATGGCCATGCTTATCCACCACTTGGCCATGTGGTTGACCTCATTAGGTCACATCGCCATGGCTGGTGCTTTCTCATGCGCATGTCAGAGCTGCCTTGGCGGCTACTCTAGTGGCTTTGCACGGCGGCGATCATGGCGCCAACCATTGACATGTGCACAGTGAGGGGGAGAGTGGAGGAGAGGGGAAAAGGAGGGTGCCGTGGTTCTGGCCATGTCACCATGTCACCATTGATGCCTGCTGGCACTAGGGTGGTGCAGGCGGGCATTGATGTTGCGGCTGTGCCATGTACGGCTATCAGCTCAGAGGTGGATGATGGAGTAGATGGGCAGGCCCAACCATTAGTGGGGGGGAGAGGGAGAGCCTGGGGAGGCGAGCTAGGCTAGGCGTTGGGCCATGGCCACTATGACACTGCTAGGCCAGCTCGTGTGGGAGGAGGAGGGGAGAAGGGAAGGGAGGGAGTGGGCTGCTGCGGGCCGAAAAGGAGGGAAGGGGAGGAAATGATCCCAAGTGGCTTTTCCTATTTTCTATTTCCTTTTCTATTCCTATCCCTATATGCATATGTTTAAATGATTTCAAATTTGAATTTGAATGCATGGTTGTGTAAAAGGGTGCCACCATAAGTTCAACAAGCCAAGCAAACATTCGCACACAAAGTTGCACACATAAAATTTTATGTTCTTATGTTATTTTATTTCTAAAAATTGTTTAGGTTGGCTATATATATTATTTCCTACGCAAAATTTAAAAAGTTGAAATTCTTTAGTGATTTTTAAAACTAGGTCCAATTTTTAGGGTGTTACATACCTACCCCCCTTAAAAAGAATCTCATCCTCGAGATTCGAGTTGATCCTCGAAAAGATAGGGAAATTCTTTTTTAAGATCATCTTCTCTTCCCATGTGGCTTCTGCCTCTGTATGGTTACTCCATTGTACTCGACAGAACCTCATTGTTGTCATTCTAGTTTGTCGGGTGATTGTATCCACTATCTTTACTGGCCTTTCCTGATACTATAAATCTATCTGTAAGTCCATGGTTTCCATAGGCACTTGCTCTTCTAGTACCCTTAGACATATCTTTAGCTATGATACGTGAAATATGTCATGTATATCTGACATCTCTAGGGGTAACTCTAACCGGTAAGCTACAGCTCCAATCTTTTCAATGATTTGGTAGGGTCCAATATACCGCGGGGATAACTTCCCTCTAACTTGAAATCTTCGAGTACCCCTGATGGGTGATACTTTCAAGTAGACGAAATCTCTAGGTTGGAGTTCTAACGGTCTTCTCTGAGTGTTTGCATAGCTCTTTTGTCTACTTTGGGCTACCTTTAAATTCTCTCGAACCTTGGCCACTTGTTCTTCAGCTTCCTTGATCATGTCAGGGCCAAACATGCTTCTTTCTCCAACTTTAGACCACATTAATGGTGTTTGGCATTTTCTTCCATACAAGGCTTCAAATGGTGACATCTTCAGGCTAGCTTGATAAGTGTTGTTGTAAGAGAATTTTGTGAACGATAGGCTCTTTTCCCAGTCTATTCCATAGGTCAATAACCAAACTCATAACATGTCTTCCAATATCTGGTTAACTCTTTTCGTCTATCCATCAGTCAGTAGGTGGTAGGTAGAGCTATAGTCTAGTCATGTTGCTATGGCTTTATGCAAGCTTTTCCAAAATCGGGTAGTGAACTAAGCTCCTCTATCTGAGACTATTCAGCTTGGTACACCTTGTAATCTAAGAATGTCGTCCATGTAGAGTTGTGCTAGCTTGTTACCTTTGTAGTCAACCTTTACTATAATAAAATATGCTACTTATGTCAGTCGGTCTACTATAACCCATATGGAGTCATGTCCATTTGGTGTCTTGGGTAGCCCTACTATGAAATCCATGCTGATTTCATCTCATTTCCATACTAGAATATGTAATGGCTATAGTAGTCCTGCTGATCATTGATGTTCTGCCTTGACTCTTCTATAGGTATTGCATTGGGCGACATATTTTGCGATATCTCCTTTCATTCTAGTCCACCAGTATTTTTTCTGAGGTCCATATACATCTTGGTTGATCCTAGGTAAATAGAGTAGGCTGAATGGTGTGCTTCGTCCAATATTAATCTTTAGAGTGCTTCATCCTTTGGTACGCATATCCGGTCCTCGTACCATAACTTCCCTTGCTCGTCGACTCAAAATCCTAGAAGTTCCTTCCTACTACTTTTCTCCTTGAACTATTGTATTTCTTCATCCTTGTCTTGGGCTTGCTTTATCTGATCTTCCAAGGTTGTCCGTACTTATAGCATATTTAGGGTGCCTTGCGGTATGACTTGCAAATTCAGTTGGCGAAGTTCCTGTGCCAACTCTGGTCTTCGGTTTAAGGTGGTCATGTAGTGACAATATGCTTTTCTGCTCAATGCATTTGCTACTACATTGGCTTTTCCTGGGTGATACTATACACTTAGATCATAATCCTTGATAAGTTCCAACCATCTTCTTTGTCGTAGGTTCAAATCAGGCTGAGTGAAAATATACTTTAGACTTTTGTGGTCTGTAAATATCTCGCATTTGTTTCCAATGAGATAGTGTCTCCATATCTTCAATGCATGTACCACAGCTGGTAGCTCCAGATCATGCGTTGGATAATTTTCTTCATGTTTCTTTAGTTGCCGAGAGGCGTAGGCAACTACTTTATCATCCTGCATCAGGACACATCCTAGTCCTTATCGTGATGCATCACAATATACTACAAAGCTTCTGTGTATATCTGATAGTGTGAGTATCGGGGCTATGGTTAACTGGGTCTTCAAATCTTGAAAACTCTTCTCACATGCTTCTGTCCACTTGAATTCTTTTCCTTTCTGTGTTAGGGCTGTCATGGGTCTTGCGATCTTCGAAATCTTCAATAAATCTTCGGTAGTATCCTGCTAGTCTGAGGAAACTGCGAACTTCTATCACATTGGTTGGTTGCTTCCATTCCGATATGGCCTTACCTTCTCTAGGTCTACTTTTACTCCTTCTATGGTGATAATGTGTCCTAGGAAAGGCTGACTTCTTGTAGACAAAACTCACATTTACTAAACTTGGCATACAACTCATGTGCTAGTAGCTTGTTCAAAACTGCTCTCAAATGTTGTTCATGTTCTTTAGCACTTCTTGAATAAGATGAGAATGTCAGTCGATGGAATACTACTACAACTTATCCAATTCTTCCATGAACACCTTGTTCATCAGGTTATGAAATATGCTAGGGCATTGGTTAGTCCAAACGGCATCATGATGAACTCATACTATCCGTAGTGGGTCACGAATGGGTCTTCTGGTATATCGCTGAGCCGAATCTTCAATTGATAGTAGCCTGATATCAGATCTATCTTGGAGAAATACTTGGCATCCTTTAACTAGTCAAATAGGTCATCTATTCTGGGTAACGGGTACTTGTTCTTGATGGTGACTTCGTTGAGTGATCGGTAGTCAATACACATCCTGAGACTGCCATCTTTCTTCTTCAGAACAAAACTAGTGATCCCCAAGGGGATGAGCTTGGTCGGATATATCCTTTCTCTTGTAACTCTCGATAACTGCTTCTTCAATTCTTCTAACTCGTTGGCTGCCATCCGATAGGGTCTCTTGGCAATGAGTGCAGTTCTAGGGGATTAGGTCAATTATAAACTCCAAATCTCTAGTCTGGTGGCCATTCCCGGTAACTCTTCAGGGAACACATCGGGGTATTCACATACGACTGATACTTCTTCAATGCTTGCTGCTTGCATACTACAAACCATCTGTTTCTACTTTGGGGGCTTGTGGGTGACATTCTACCTTTAATCCTTTAGTGATTTATAAAGGTTACTGCTCTGTCGCTACTAGGATATAGTGCCATGGTGTTTCCTTAACCAATCCATTCCTAATATTATATCCAAACCTTATGTCTTCAATAATACTAGGTTGGCTTGAAATTCTACTCCGTCTATCATTATCTTCACTCGAGGGCACTTTAGGGTGCATTTGAGGACAATTCCAGGGGTTCGATTAATAAAGGGGTGGGAAGTAACACGGTTCTTAAACTATTTCTACGCACAAAACAAGCAAAAACAAAAGAATGCGATGCGCCAGAATCAAACAACACGGTTGCAAGAGTGGAGTTTACTAGAAACTCACTGTACACGACATCAGGTGCTGCATGCACTTCCTCTGTATTAACGTGGTTCACACGGCCTTGCCCAAAATTCAGGGCATTCCTTCTAGGCTGTCCAGAGTTCTAAGGTGCTGAGCATCCAGTTCCTGAGGCGGCTATCTTATTGCTAGCTATAGACTGAGTAGGGGTAGAGTTTCCTATTTTAAGGGGGCATTGGGCTACAAGGTGTCCTGGTTGTTGGCATCCAAAATAGGTCTCCATTGTAGTATTATTGGTACTTTTGGGTTGTTTGTTGATGTTGTTATTGTTGCCGTTGCTGCTGTTGTTGTTCTTGTAGTTGGATGTGGCTTGTGAAGTGTTGGTTCTAGGTGTCCCATACTGCATAGTTGGCTGGTACCTTGTGGGTGCGGTGTTGTTGGTGCGGCTCATTGTGTTCTTTCTTGCTGGCGAGCATGTTGTATCAGAAATTTGCGCTTCCGTTCTCCTTCACCTCTGACACGTTCTTCTTCTAATAGAATGGTGAGGTTCATCAACATGTTGAAGTCTGGGTAGATGTGAGTGACTATTTGCTCTTGTAGGGATGCATTGAGTCCTCTCCTAAAACACTTCTGCTTCTTCTTGTCGGAGTTAACATCTTCTGGCGCATACCGTGCTAACTTCATAAACTTCCGGATGTACTGATTTACCATCATTGGACCTTATCTCAGTGAACAAAACTCTTCTACTTTTATCTCTATGATCCCTACTAGAATGTGATATTCATGGAACTTCTCCAAGAATTCTTGCCAAGTGATAGCTTCTGGCTCGTTATCTACATCTTGGTAGTTCTCCCACCATTCATCGGCGGCTCCTACCAGTTGGTGAGTGGCTAGAATAACTTTCTCTTTGTCAGTGCCTCTTACTGCATTCAATTTCTTGATGATGGTACGCAACCAATAGTCGGCTGATAATGGGTCATCTTCTGCACTATCAAATGTCGGTGGGAGAAGTCTCATGAATGCGGTCATTTTCCCTTGTCCATTACCATTATCTTGCCTTCTTAAAAGATTTTCTAATAACCGGGTCTATTGGTCCATCACTCTCTGCCAATGTTGGTGGAGGTGGTGGGGGTTCCTACCCATGTACTAGTTCATTTCCAATGTTTTGCTCAACTTCTTCTTCATCTTCTTCAGTTACATTTTCTAAATTTTGGATGTTATCCTCTTGCAGTTGTTCAAGCCCATGCCTATGATTATGATTTCCTCTATTCTACATGCCTCTAGGTCTAGGTGCAACTAGCTCTTCTTCCTCATGAACCTGCCTTTCGGCGGCCCTTTCACGATGATCCCGTATCCTATCGGACCTTTGTTTCATCTATTGCCATGGAACAACAAAGATGAGGAGACATCCTCTAGGATTTTAGTGCGAGAAAATAAAATAACAAGCAAGGAAAGACACATGTGCACAAACAAACACACAATGCGTATATCACATGAACAGTCATACATATATGATACAAGGATGCATCATACAACAGCTGCTAGAGTGATTACTACATGTCTACTCGTACTTCTAATGACATCGAAGCGACTCTAGGCTTACTACTACTACTAGGGTACTAGACTCTACTACTTGCTACAACAGTTCTAATTATTTATTTTACAAGAACAGCATCACGCAAAGGTCCCATAAGGTCCACATGCATGTCCCTTAGCATCCATTCCTGAGAATTTGGGTGGGTCCAATGGGTTTGCATCCCTAGAGGTTTTCTTGCTGTTGTGATAGTTGATTCCTCAGTATGTTCTCCTTCTTTTCCTTATCTTCGGGCGCTCAAGGGCTTTCTGTAGCTCTTGCTTGTATTGTTCCTTTTCTTCTCTCATGGTTGACAGCTGTGAGTTTAGCATGAGTAGCTCTTTCCTTAATGCTTGAAACTCAGCTTCTGCTTCTTTGAGTTTGGTGTTCTTGATCTTTGACTCTATTTCTTGTTCCTCGTAGAGGGTGTCGAGGGCATGTAGGTACTTGGCTATAGTGATGAGTGTGTACTCCGTTTTGTGGCTTCACCTTTTCCAATGCCTTAATCTTCTTACGCCAAACCAAAGAAGTCTGATCCATCATTGGGAAGAACTTTGCGTGGGTGTTGTTGATTTCTGCTTCATTTTCCTGACAAATGTTCATGAGAGCCCATCGTGCTGCAATCTGACATGTGTCACTCAATTCTCTTCCAATTGTTGGGATGCATCTGACCTTGAACTCAGTGTTGGTTGGATGCTCGGTAATATGCAGGTGCATCTCGCACTAAAGTACACCTTCCACATCGCACTCGCAATAGTAGTACATGGGAGGCTCGGTGTACCCCAAGCGCTGAAGTGTCTCCCAAAGGAGCGGTGGGAATCCTCGAGCGGTCAAACAGTCTGAACATTCCCATATGTCATCCATTGCTACAAAATTCACCACAAGGGTTCGAACATTTTGCAACAAAATGTAAACAACAATGAGAAGGGTTTGTTGCCTTTACTACTATTAGGTTTGTGGTTATTCCTATTGCTATAAAACTATCTAGCATGTTCTAATCCTAGGGCTTTGTCCTATGGTCAAGCTTGGCTCTGATACCACTCTATCGGCCCCTCAATTTGAGAGTCCTCAGTGCATCCATATTTGTGCTAGGATTACACACAAATACGCACTAATCACAGGGATGGTACATAGATATATAATAAAAGGTTCTAAGCTTTATTGATATCTAAAATAAGGTCTACAACAGTGGCCCAAGGGGCGTAGTCATAGGCTACATAGCTAGCGGAAGGCTATGGCCATGAAACAACATTATTGGTGGTCTCTAAAGTGGGATTATAACACAATGAAACAACATCCTATTCCACAGGCAACTTGAGCACGAATGAAACCCTTGCCTCGATGTCACATTCCTACGATCGTATCTCGTTACGGGAAACCTATTCCCCATGGTACGCTTCATCCTCGAAGTCATAATTGTAACACCCTAGTATTAAGCATTGCATTTGGTATTTGCATTTCATGAGCACAAGCATCAACCAAGCATTCATGAGCATGAGCATATGAAGTTTCATTTCATTTACCTTCTCTTTATCACATGTGATGTTGCTTATATACTTACACATGCTTGTAATCATGTATGGCCAATGTATGAAATGGTTGTGAGGCTATGAAAACACCTTAGACACATCTAGGATGATAAATGGAACAATGTTTATATTCATGACATAAGCCAATTTTGCTTCTAAGTGTTGGTTTACTTTGAAATGCCATTTTCATAATGCTAGTTTGACTAAAGTTGAATAGTAGTTTAGAGAGCTTCTATGGCTATGTGACCTAAATAAAAGTTATAGTTCTTGTCATGAGTAACAAACTTTATTTAAGGGTCATGAGCTAATTCAGTGTCTAACTTAGTCAAATAAGGCTCACAAAAATAAACAAAATGCTATTTCGAGACTTAAGAAAATTTGCTACGTCACAAGCTGATTTCGGTTTCAATGTGCACCACTTTGGAGCATTGTAACTTGTAAACCAACCCAAATTAGGCCAAAGTCATTTAAGCAAAGTTGTAGATCTTCGATAGCTCTACAATTCGTATTAGGAAAGTTTTCACTGAATCGAGCTCGTTTGGGAGTTACATGTACACTAACTTGCTCTGTCAGTCGTTTGTTTTAGGCCTAAAACTGTCCGTGCTAGCGCAACATCGTGGCCGACTGGCCATAGGCCACATCCGCCACATGGATGCCATACACTGGCATCGGACCCACATGTTAGGCTCGGGCTAACAGCAAAGGGAACCGCATCCTAGCTCGCTCTCCATGCGTGCTCACTCTCTCTGCCTCACCTTGCCTCGCTCTCTCGCTTGAAGCCAAGTGGAGCAAGCCGCCGTCACTGCCGCATGCCTCAGTCGCGCTCACACACCAACCACCCTGCACCACCGTCCAATCCATCTCTCCCATAGCTCCACTTTGACGTGCTTCACCTCATCGAGTCGCTAGCACAGCCATTCAAGCAAAGGTAAGGCCGTATTGCGCATCACCATCGCCGCCATGGCCATGGAGTGTCATCGAGCTCTGAGTTCACCATGGCTAGCCCTATCCACCGCTCCTCCAATCTCTCTCTCTCTCTTGATTCATCTGCGTCATAGGTCCTAGAAGCTATAGTCGTTGCTCGTTGAGCCATTACCGTGTCACCGGTGTCGAAACGTGAGCCACACCGTCGTGAGCCGAGAGCGCCGCCACCATGCACGTCACAATGGTCGTGCCTATCTGGTCGCCGTTCTATCTCGCAGTTAGGCATTAGGGTTTAGCCTTAGGACGACAAAGCTTGTGGGGAATACAGATACGCACTTGCGTCACCTTTCCCGCTAGAACATCACCGTGTCAACGCCGTGCTCGCAGCGCTGTGTCGCCATGCATGCGACCAAGCTTCATCGCCGCTCCACCTTGACCTAATCCACGCCATAGAGCTTCGCTAGGGTTTGTAGATGCCGTAGCAGCGCTCGCCTAGCCATGCCATCGCTAGAAATGGTCGAAGCACCACCACGCACCGCCATCGAGCCACCATGCTCACTGGTGAGCTAGCTCTAGTGATCCTCTGAGCAAACCAAGGGTACATGTAGGTGTGGAATAGGATGGGGAACACGTTGGTGCCGACCTCGTCGCCGGTGATCTCGCCGTCGGCGAGCTTTTCGTCGGTCAAGCCAGAGCTCTGCTCTGTCTCTTTGTCACGTGGGACCAAGTTGACCACAGTGCCTAGTCGTCCATCACAGCGGGGTGTATACACTGGGTGCACCTAGCTGTAGCGCTCGATTTGAAATTTGATTTTCTTTATTAATTTTTCATAGATTTAGTTACAAATTTCAAAAATTCATATCTAGAGCTAGGAGTATCCAAATGAGGTGAACCAAATTTTTTTAGATTCATCATGAAGTGTACTATTTTATAAAAATATGAAATCTACTGTTTATGTATTTTTCTAGGAGAATTAAATTGAATAAGATAAGTGCTTTTAAAATATTTTATATCTTTTAAAATGCATAACTTGAGTTAGGAAAGTGATAAAAATATGATTCCAATTTTGCCAGTTTTGTATTGACATTCTCTAGCTAGGAAAAATATTAAATCTACATTAAACATAATTGTAATATGGTCTTCCTATTTAATCTTAATTAATTACTAGATTCTAGTTAAATTAATTGGGGTAAAAATACATAACATATGATCATACAAATTTTTACATAGTATTCCAATGCTAGGAGAAAAGTAATAAAAATATTAAATCTATTGTTTGACATTTTTCACTGTGCTAAACTATTTTTTTCTAAAATAAGCATATGTAATTTGTCATTTTTATAGAGGTAGCTATACTTATCCAAATGGCATGAAATTTGTACAGTAGACTATTTGCATCATGTGTAGCCTACTATAATGTTCTTAGAATTTATTGGGTACTATAAATATTTACTCTGTAAATCACCTTATTATCTAAGGAAATTAATAAATGAATATAAATAAATTTGTTAGGCCTAACCATGACATTTTCTATGGTGTTTGTGATGCATATAGCCGGTTGATGTTATCATATAGTCTTAGGAATGATTGGTTGTAGACAACTAGCTAATTATTGTTTATTATTCACTTAGATGGCTGCATGTGTAGTTTCTATTGTGGTAATAATTTCATGATGATAATAATCATTTCTATAAAGATGGTTAATAACAAAGTTGTAGATAATTCATGTCGCAGAACCGACCAATTTATAAGAATACAAGTACAATGGCAATCCATAAGCGGTCGCACTGTCATACTTGGACCCATATAAACCCGGTAGTCCGTCGAGTACCACGACGGGTCTCGATAAACGATTTACAACAACCAAGATCGTACAGGATTCAACATACATGCCACATGTTACATAAAGTTCACAGATACTTTTCGTCATCAGAGTACGAATAAAAGTTATTACAAACCTAGTTTGATAATTAAAGCGGAAGCAAATGAGTTCGAAGATAAAGTTTCCCATAGTTTGATACAGTGCCAAGCCAGATCACGGTCCACAAAAGCAAAGATAGGAATTTCTAAAGAAGCCTGCCCAAGGCTTACTCCTCATCCACAGCGGGATAGAAGCAACGCTTGCAATAACCATGATACACAGTGCCATCTGCAACAATGGGAAAATAAACCCTGAGTACGAGAAGGTACCCAGCTAGACTTACCCGTCATGAACCAGAAATAAAATGACTCCAAGGATTATGCAAGGCTGTATAAGTGGATGGAACTTGACAACATTTTGCATAAAAGGCAATTAACCGTTGTACAATTGTGATTCCTTTATCAAGTTAATTATAACTATCAATTTCTAGATTAGCCACTATCCTGTGCCAAACATGTGGTATATTATTTAGAATTATACAATAGTAACCATAGCAGGTATTGTAATTCCATATTCATCTGAACCATCATGTTTCATAATATAGTTGCTACGATGTTGGGACTAGCCAAGTTTCTCACTATCCGGGAGAGACGGCGATTCGAATCGATTTCTACCAGTTGGGAATTTATTCCTAACACAAACCTAGATCTACCAGCCACGATAGTCTTAGGTCACCTTTGGTACAACTCCGGTGCACATTTCGTGGGTCCGTACTGCGCCGCACAATCTGGAACACCAGATGCCAGGATGCTCAGGCCAAGCCTGCCCTTGGGCTCAGTCTAATCGTTCCCCGGAAGGAGCGCACAACAGAACGATTCCCGGCCTGAGTTGAATTACTCGGCTTTGCGGTCGGAACAAGTTATCCGGCCAGCTAAGTGAGAGGCATGCGTTCAATCTTGTCAGAAGCACCAACAACGGTACGGTCCTTAATCGACACAGACAGGGATAAGTCCACACCCAAGACCTCCATGTCTTGTTGCTTCTCTATCGACTTCCCGTCCGGTCTCAATTTACTTTTACCTCATGGTTCTGTTCCACGATAGCAGATATAGCCAACCGTGCTCTGGTATCCACCTATATCTCGCAGGTGACAGGGCATCACCCGACTTCTACCGGTCTAAGCATGGCTAAGCATATATATTCAATCTTGGACCTATACCAGTTAAAGGTGTAATATTTGGACAAGGAATGTACATGCATCAAGTGGTTTCATTCAACTCTTATAACCTAATGCATCAATCATAAATACGTAAGTAAACATTTGTAAAATTACTGGGAGACTTATAATGCTCTGGGGCTTGCCTCGCAGAAAGGAAGTAGGGCGATGGTCAGGGCACTCCGGAAGCTCTTTAGGGTTCTGCTGCACGCCTTCGGGAACAGCGGTTTGCGGATCCTCCTGCGGGTTCCCTTCCTCTGCTTCTTTGAATTCTAGCAACGTGATCTCTTCCTCCGATCCTAGATGCATGAGTATGGTATGAGTATTACGAATGCATATATGTTAACAAGTGCATCACGTTGTTTGAGTAGGTGCATATCTCTTCTTGATTACCACTTAACTACTTCTACAATGCATCGACTATGCCACAAATAGTAGCTACTTGTTTCACTCATAACTGGAGTTCTACAAATCCAAAAACAGTGATCCAGGACTTTCTGGAAAGCTTATCAAATTCTCTACAACTTTGTTATTAA
Source organism: Miscanthus floridulus (assembly GCF_019320115.1). Classification (NCBI taxonomy): domain Eukaryota; kingdom Viridiplantae; phylum Streptophyta; class Magnoliopsida; order Poales; family Poaceae; genus Miscanthus; species Miscanthus floridulus. The sequence continues at coordinate 89,969,011 of NC_089589.1, forward strand.
CCATATTTACAGTACACATCAGTTTCAACATGCAACTCATCACACTCTAGAATCAGTCCGGAAACTATTTAACATGCAATATAAAGTAATAATACTCCTACTTCATGTAATCATTCAAAATTTGACAACTTAACATCTACCAACAGTGTAGGCATACCAAATACATTTTAGATAATATAATGGTGAAGCCCAAACTATTTATTAAATTGCCTTTATTATTTAATTTAAATATCTAGGTTAAATAATAAATATATATCAGACATGCTTAATAAATTCTCAAAAATTTACAGAGTCTTACTAATGCTATCAAATGACTACTATAAAAATTTCAGGTCATTTTACTAAGTAGAACATTCTATACAAAAATGATAAGGAAGCAAGGCTTGAAATAGCATAAATGGAAAATCCTATTGAAAAGTGTCAAGCAATAGATTTTCTATTTTTCTTAACATCCATATGGTACTAGTATTACCTCCAATAAATTTCATGAATTTTGGACTCATAATTAATTTATAAAAATTCATGCAAGGATTAACTATTTATAAAAGAAAAATCTATAACTATAGATCTACAAATGCACTGGTCCTCAAATTTTTACCAGAGTTCATATATGACAAGAATAGCCTACCACAAAAATTTCATAATTTTTGGAGCACAGGAACTCTAGATATAAAATAAACAAATTTAAATGCATTCAAAAGCACATTTCAAATCCTGATTTAAATCTCTAGAAATTTCTACTATTTAAACCAAGAACATATTTTTCTTAAATATTACACTTCTTAAGCAACACAATCATATTTATTTCACAATTTTAGGAGCTACCAAACTGAAGATGCAAAATTCACAAAACAAATCAAAAACTGGAATCAAATGAGTTAGCCTTCAATACTGCTGTCGCTGACCGGTGGGACCCGCTGGTCAGGGGACCCCACACGTCAGTGACACGGAGCAGAGCAGCGGCGCTGTTGGGCACTGCGCGGCTGCGGCTCGTCGACGGCGAGCTTCGCCGGTGGTGACGTCATCATGGTATGACCTACGTGACCTAGCGAACCTATTGAGCCACTTGGCCGGTCCTATTGCCGACCCTAGAGCTGACGGCGGCGGCCATGGCGGAACGGCGGGGCTGGACCACGGCGGTACGCCGGTGTGGGCTATGGTGGCTCGAACAGACGCTGCGCCGAGCATCACCGAGCTGTGGCGGAGCTATCTAGTGCCCTAACGCGGCCTGGGATGGACGGTGACGACGTGGCCACAGAGACGGAGCTCACGGCAGAACTCCGGCGAGCTTATACGCGCGGCGATGGCTTACCAAGCGCTGTCTGCGAGCACGGGAAGAAGCAGTGGGTCGCTGGGGGGCTAGTGGTGCTGCTGCGGTGAAGAATGGATGGCTAGGCGTGAGCTTGCGCAGCTATGGCGACGGCGGAGGTGGAGCGAGCTCGCTGCAGCGCTGCGGCGAGGAGGATGGCCGGGAAAAACGAAAAGAGGGCGCGGGACGGCTCGGACAGGTGCTGGCGGGGTTAAGGCCGCGCCCAGGCGCGTCGTGGCTTGCGGGATCAGAGCGCTGGCGACGCGCGGCTGTCACCGGGGACACATGGCGCGTGGGTTCTGCCGGTGTCGGCCATTGAACGGCGTCCGTTCAGTTCGTCAGTCGTTCGATGGCCGCCTGACAGCGTGTTTTCAAGTTGATTTATCGGCTAATCCGTGGCTCCTTCATGCAAACATCCTAAATAGATTTTGTAGACCTATGTACCATCTACAATATCACTTAAGAAACCTTCTTCTAATTCGCAACAGATAGGGAGAAAAATCAGTCCAAAGTTGAGCCTGTCAACTGCCATTGTAAAAAGGACTTAGAAAAATTCGTTAAGTAATGAAAGCTTGGTTTTGCTGGTTTTGTGGGACCCATTCAAGCATGTTAGAAGCTAAATCAGTCCATGACCCAAAAATCAAAGTTGTTCCTTATGTCAAACACTACAACTTTGCTTTAGTGAACTCCTCCATGCAAGGTCTCTAACACCTAGTTCAACTTTAGTCAAACATGTCACTTTGAAATCATGATACATATTCAAACCATGGCTAAATGACCAAACTAGCCCTAGCCTTAAATACCAAAGTTGTTCATGATGATACTCTAAGCATGTTTAAACAATTTGCAAGGTCATTTAAGCATTTCATGTAGTAGTCACTCATATAGCTATCTAGGTCAACACATGTAATATTACTTAAGTGCTTGATCATGAAAGGTGACCTTCATGAACAGGGTTCCTTTTGTTAACCTAAGTGTAGCTAAGGTGTTTTAGTGACCAACATTACCCACTTGCATTCATTTGCACATGATCATATGCATATGTTCCAAGAAACACGAGATAACAAGCAATGTTTCATATGTTTCGATCAAATGTCTCAATTGTAAATGATGATTTATGAATGCTTGATGCTCATGCTCATGTTATGCAAGTCAAGTTATGCAAGGCTAACACCCGAGGTGTTACAGCCCCTCCCCCTTATAAAAATCTCGTCCTGAGATTTGCAAGACCTACCATTCTTGGAAAAAGGCGGGATAAACTTCTTGCAGATAATCTTCTCTTTCCCACGTAGCATCTTGTTCACTATGATTGTTCCACACCACCTTATAAAACTTAATAATCTTACTCCTTGTTACTCTCTCCATCTCTTCTAATACTCGAATTGGCTTTTCTTCATAGGTCAAATCCGATTGAAGCTGCATGTTGGTGGGTGCAATCGCTTCTTCCGGCACTCGAAGACATTTCTTTAGCTAAGAAACATGGAACACATCAAAGATTGCACTCATCTCTGGTGGTAGTTGTAGCTTATACGCAACATTTCTTTTTCATTCCAAAATTTTGTATGGCCCTACATATCTTGGTGAAAGCTTCTTTTTCATCCCAAATCTCTTCACACCTTTCATGGGTGATACTCTCAAGTATACATAGTCACCCACTTCAAAAGTCAGTGGTCTTCTTCTCCTATCGGCATAACTCTTCTGTCTTGATTGAGCTGCCTTCATGTGTTGTTGGATGATACATACTTGTTCTTCGGCTTCATTGACAAAATCAATACCAAAGTATCTCCTTTCACCGGGCTCGATCCAATTCAATGGAGTTCTGCACTTTCTGCCATACAAGGCTTCAAATGGAGCCATTTTGATACTCACTTGATAACTATTGTTATAGGAGAATTCAGCTAAAGGTAACCATTTCTCCCATGACCCTTTTGAAGATATAACACAAGCCCTAAGTAAATCTTCTAGGATTTGGTTCACTCGCTCTGTCTGTCCTGAAGTTTGCGGATGATAAGCTGAACTTCTGATTAGCTTGGTTCCCAAAGCTTGGTGCAAGTGCTCCCAGAAACGAGCTATGAACTGTGGTCCTCTATCTGAGATTATGGTCCTGGGTACTCCATGCAATCTCACGATCTGGGCAACATATATCTCAGCGTATTTCCCAACTATATACCGCGTGTTCACGGGTATAAAGTGTGCTGACTTGGTGAGACGATCAACAATGACCCAGATTGAATCATGACCTTGTGGCGTTGTTGGAAGGCCTATAATAAAGTCCATACTGATCTCCTCCCATTTCCATCCTGGAATAGGCAGTGGCTGAAGTAATCCAGCGGTTTTCATATGGACGGCTTTCACTCTACTGCAGTTATCACACCTAGCAACATAGGCTGCGATCTCTTTCTTCATCTTAGTCCACCAAAAACGGGTTCTTAGATCTTGATACATATTACTACTACCCGGATGGATAGACAATTTGGATGAGTGAGCTTCATCTAAGATTTGATTTCTTAGCTCACGGTCTTTTGGTACCACTAGCCGGTCCTCAAACCATAATACACCTCTTTCGTCCAATCTAAAATGTTTGGTTTCTTGCTCTTGCATTTTTCTCTTAATGTGACTTATTCCTACATCTGTCTGCTGTAGCTCTATGATTTTGCCCTCAAGCGAACAACTGATTGTGATATTGTGTAGTACAGCAGGATGTAGCAAGTTGAATCCCTCTTCCAATAGTGTATCCACAGTGTTGCAATGGGACTTCCGACTAAGTGCATCGGCTACTACATTAGCTTTACCCGGATGGTAATGCACTTCCAAATTATAGTCCTTAATCAATTCTAACCATCTTCATTGTCTCATGTTCAGCTCTGGCTGGGTAAAGATATACTTGAGGCTTTTGTGGTCAGTATAGATATGACATACATTGCCCAACAAGTAATGTCTCCATATCTTTAATGCATGAACAACGGCTGCAAGTTCCAAATCATGTGTAGGGTAGTTGATTTCATGTTTTCTCAACTGCCGAGAAGCATATGCAATTACTCTCCCTCCTTGCATAAGCACACATCCCAAACCTATTCCTGATGCATCACAAAATACATCAAAAGGCTTTTCAACGTCTGGTTGTGCTAACACAGGTGCTGTAGTCAACAAAGTTCTGAGGGTGTGAAAAGCCGTTTCACATTCTGGGGTCCATTTGTACTTCTTATCTTTCTGAAGTAGTCTGGTCATAGGCTTAGCTATCTTTGAGAAGTCTGGAATAAACCGACGATAGTACCCTGCTAACCCTAGAAAACTCCGAACTTCATGAACCGAAGTTGGGGCTTTCCAATCCATGACCTCTTGTACTTTTGATGGGTCTACTGAGATTCCATCTCTTGATAAAATGTGACCTAAGAAAGGTACTTTGCTCATCCAAAATTCACATTTGCTAAACTTGGCATATAGCTTATGCTCCCTCAGTCTGGATAGGACAATCCTCAGATGCTCTTCATGATCTGACTCATTTTCTGAATAAATCAATATGTCATCGATAAACATGACCACAAACTTATCAAGTTCGGGCATGAATACCGAGTTCATCAGGTACATGAAATAGGCTGGAGCATTTGTTAGTCCAAAAGACATAACCAAATACTCGTATAATCCGTACCTAGTAGAGAAAGCAGTTTTAGGTATATCCTCTGGTCGGATCTTTATCTGATGGTAACCTGACCTCAAGTCAATTTTGGAGAATACCTTTGCCTTCGCTAGCTGATCAAACAAGATGTCGATGCGGGGCAACGGATACTTGTTCTTGATGGTCATAGCATTGAGTGGTCTGTAGTCTACACACATTCTCAGTGACTTATCCTTCTTTTTCACAAACAATGCTGGACATCCCCACGGAGATGAGCTAGGTTGGATAAGACCTTTGTCCAATAGATCTTGCAATTGAACCTTAAGTTCTGCTAACTCATTGGGTGGCATTCTATAGGGCCTTCTGGATATGGGTGCGGTATCTGGCACTAATTCAATCTTAAATTCCACGTCCCTATCCGGTGGTAGACCTGGTAATTCCTCTGGAAATACATCCGGAAACTCACAAACCACGGGAATATCACATATGGTGGTGGCTTGGATAGCACAGGCTAAATGTTAGGGTTCGAACTCGCAGGAGAGTGGAACTAGGAAAGCATTCCCTCCCGTGGGTTCTCTCAACATAATAGTACAGGTGCTGGTGTCAATAAGAGCACCATGATACTTCATCCAATTCATGCCTAAGATTACACTTATCGACAACCCCGGCAATATTATCAAATCTGTGGTATACTCCCTCCCTTGTATCAAGATGAGTACATTTTTGACTATCTTTTTGGTAGTAACAGTTCCCCCTGCTAAACTTATGTTAAAACCCCCTTTGCTTACTTTAATTATTTCTTGATCATGTCTAGATGCAAATGCTTGACTCATAAATGAATGAGAAGCTCTCGAATCAAATAAAACAACAGCGGGATGCTTGTTGACGAGAAACATACCAGCCGTGACAACTTCTCCAGCGGGCACTTCCTCCACAGCGGTATAATGTACTTGTCCCTGACGTGCCCTGGCATTCACCTGCCTCTGATTGTTCTGATTTGGGTTGCCATTCCTCTTGGGGTGGGGGCACTCCTTGGACCAATGACCCAGTTGGTTGCAGTTGAAACAAGGTTGATTACTTCTGAATCCGGCGGAGCTGTCCTGATTACCATTCCCTTTTGGTAAGGCAATAGTGAACGCCTTACAAAATGGTTTCTGTGGCCTGTTATTCTGAGCTTTCGGTGGTGGAGGCCTGAACTTGGGTGCAGGTGGACGGAATTGTGGCCTAGCTGTGATAGGCGCTTTCGACTAGAAAGATCTGGATGCACCGGCCTCATAGGCCCTCTTGCGACCTTTAGCAACTGCATGCATGTTGTTGTGGTTTTCTTGGGTCAAGGCATCACTAATGAACTCATTGTACGTGGCACATCGAGAATTTGCCATAGTCTTCATTAATTTGGTACCCAACCCTCGCTTGAAACTCTCAATCTTTTTCTCTTCAGTATCCACGAAACTTGGAGCATATCTTGACAAGTTGTTGAATGCATGCATATATTCTGTGAGTGACTTTGTTCCCTGAGTGAGCCTCATGAATTCTGCTGCTTTCATGCGCATCAGGCCCGGGGGAATATGGTGTCCCCTAAAAGCCAGCTTGAATTGATCCCAGGTCACTCTCGCATTAGCAGGCAGAGACGACAGAAAGTGCGTCCACCAGATTCCTGCTGGTCCTTGCAATTGATGAGAAGCATACTCTGCTTTCAGATGCTCCGTGACCCTTAGCAGACGAAATTTCTGCTCGATGGTATTCAGCCACTCATCGGCCTACAGTGGTTCCTCAGCCACCTTGAAGATCGGAGGCTTCGTGTCCAGAAACTCCTTGAATGTACTGTGCTGATTTGGCTCGGCCCCTGGTTGATGTGGTTGGCCACGAGCAGTGTTTTGCGCGATAAGGCGCAAAGCTTCTTCCATTGTCCTCTGGCTCCCCAGGAACTGGGTAAAGAATTCCTGAGCAGATGGCGGTGGTGGGGTGGCAAGTCATCCTGGTTGCCATCCTAGCTGCCACCAGCTCCAGCACGGGTGCGCGTCATCGGCGAAGTTGCAACAATAAGCGATTATTGGTTGATGCCAAGAGATTGCAGATGAATTAGGTACTCATGCCAAATTGAAATTACTGGAGAAAATTCTCAAAACACAATAAAAACAGAGGCATATCAATTCATTCTCGCAACATGACATCACCAATTTGACCACTTATCGTGCTCATAACGCATGCAAATTTAAAGCGTGATTACCGACAAAGAACTAGAATTGCATTGACGTTCATCAAAATGTGCGATTAACAATACATGATAGTCTGGTTACTAATGCCAACTTCGAACTATAGGTCCATTACATGAATAAAGGTGATACATTAGTCCTTCCACTAAGTGCTAACCGATCTAATCCTCATCATGATCACTATCGAGGTCAGATGAAGAATCATCTCCTTCCTCAGGTTCTACTTCTTCTTCAGGCTCCACTTCTTCTTCTTCCTCGTACCCTTCTAGATCCATTTCTGCGGCTCTAGGTGGGACATAAGGGTGGAGCCGATTGTTCAGTAGATGAACCTCTTCATGCAAATTATCGTTGTATTCTTCCACATTGGCCAGCTGCTGTCCTATCTCAAACTGTCGAGCTCTTAGGACATCTTCCCTGGACCAAGCTGCATTCCGCTGGTGAGTTAACCGAGTCATTTCTTCAGTGAGCCTTTCAATCTCTGCGTCGTGCTCCCTCTGAAGCTGACGTCGGTCCTCGCGGGCATGACCAAGAGCACCAGACACACGTCTGAGGCTACCTTCTACTCCATCTAACACTCTCATCACTGCGAACATGGCGCTCATGGCAGGGTTATCACTATTCTGCCCTTCTGCTGCACCAATCTCCAAAGATCTTCCTCTTGCCTGCTGCCATGAGTCAGTGGAGGGATTACCTCTTGGAAAGACTCCAACCAAAGCGGCTACCAGCTCCTGAGGAAAATGATCCATGATATCCCTCATGATCCCAAAGGTTGCCCTGCCAGCTGCTTCTTTAGTAGTCCTACCAGTTGACTCATAACACCAGCCTGTCCACTCAGAATCGTCACCACGGGGACGAACAACGGCCTCCATAGTAACTAAGAGACCTTCTCCCAACCGCTCATTCGCCCAGAAGTAGCGGGGTTCCATTCCATCAGGATAACCTACATAACTGAGCACTCTCCACAAGAGTGTAGGCATCCCAAACTCTCCAAGGAACGTGTGACGTTGATGGGTACGTGGAGCAAGTTGACGGCTAGGAGCTCTGCCTCCGGTGGACTTGCGAGCAGTCTGCTTGGTGCGTGCCATCTGCACCATTAACATGTACCCCTTGGTGAGACAATGCCATAATGGATAAGAGTTACATAACCGAGTAAGAATCTTATAAGGGGAGGAACAATTGTAATTATGTGAATGGTATTTTAACATGATGCATGCTCGTGCCGTACGTCCTTACAAACTTAGGAAAAATTTGTTTCTAACGGTAGACACGGTGGCATACATACGTTCTCTCATATATATCGTAACTGGTCGAGCTACATGTTTCGTTGTTAGTGTACCTACATAAAATTTCATTTCAGCCCTAATCCCATAATGAATATGCAGAATGTAATTGTAAATACTTTCATATATGTATACCCATACATATACTTCCATATCAATCTACCCGACAAGAATTTAAACCCACAATTAAATACGTACCATATACACATGCAGACATGCATACATAGCCGTACCAAAGCTAACTCTTCCCGACCGCACGCTCACATCTTGCGGTCATACACTCATATTACCTTGGCGTAGAGGCATTTGATCCATACATTACCACTCAAGTGAATGGCATCCATACTATAGCACGCCGTATGGATGACGAAGTAAAAACCCCCATGTTAGTACTTAAATAGCCACCTAATAGTCCTTAATTTGGGCATAAGGAAAGTGATCATTGGCACACTTTAGATTTCAAATACCTATTAAATAACTATTAGTTGCCAGAGAAGGGTTTTTGGAAAACAAAAACTTTTGTTTTAAATACACTTGTGACAATCAACGTTGAATCTTGCTCTGATGCCAGCTGTCGTAGAACCGACCAATTTATAAGAATACAAGTACAATGGCAATCCGTAAGCGGTCGCACTGTCATACTTGAACCCATATAAACCCGGTAGTCCGTCGAGTACCATGACGGGTCTCGATAAACGATTTACAACAACCAAGATCGTACAGGATTCAACATACATGCCACATGTTACATAAAGTTCACAGATACTTTTCGTCATCAGAGTACGAATAAAAGTTATTACAAACCCAGTTTGATAATTAAAGCGGAAGCAAATGAGTTCGAAGATAAAGTTTCCCATAGTTTGATACAGTGCCAAGCCAGATCACGGTCCACAAAAGCAAAGATAGGAATTTCTAAAGAAGCCTGCCCAAGGCTTACTCCTCATCCACAGCGGGATAGAAGCAACTCTTGCAATAACCATGATACACAGTGCCATCTGCAACAATGGGAAAATAAACCCTGAGTACGAGAAGGTACTCAGCTAGACTTACCCGTCATGAACCAGAAATAAAATGACTCCAAGGATTATGCAAGGCTGTATAAGTGGACGGAACTTGACAACATTTTGTGTAAAAGGCAATTAACCATTGTACAATTGTGATTCCTTTATCAAGTTAATTATAACTATCCATTTCTAGATTAGCCACTATCCTGTGCCAAACATGTGGTATATTATTTAGAATCATACAATAGTAACCATAGCAGGTATTGTAATTCCATATTCATCTGAACCATCATGTTTCATAATATAGTTGCTACGATGTTGGGACTAGCCAAGTTTCTCACTATCCGGGAGAGACGGTGATTCGAATCGATTTCTACCAGCTGGGAATTTATTCCTAACACAAACCCAGATCTACCAGCCACGATAGTCTTAGGTCACCTTTGGTACAACTCCGGTACACATTTCGCGGGTCCGTACTGCGCCGCACAATCTGGAACACCAGATGCCAGGATGCTCAGGCCAAGCCTGCCCTTGGGCTCAGTCTGATCGTTCCCCAGAAGGAGCGCACAACAGAACGATTCTCGGCCTGAGTTGAATTACTCAGCTTCGCGGTCGGAATGAGTTATCCGGCCAGCTAAGTGAGAGGCATGCGTTCAATCTTGTCAGAAGCACCAACAACGGTATGGTCCTTAATCAACACAGATAGGGATAAGTCCACACCCAAGACCTCCATGTCTTGTTGCTTCTCTATCGACTTCTCGTCCGGTCTCAATTTACTTTTACCTCATGGTTCTGTTCCACGATAGCAGATATAGCCAACCATGCTCCGGTATCCACCTATATCTCGCAGGTGACAGGGCATCACCCGACTTCTACCGGTCTAAGCATGGCTAAGCATATATATTCGATCCTGGACCTATACCGGTTAAAGGTGTAATATTTGGACAAGGAATGTACATGCATCAAGTGGTTTCATTCAACTCTTATAACCTAATGCATCAATCATAAATACGTAAGTAAACATTTGTAAAATTACTGGGAGACTTATAATGCTCCAGGGCTTGCCTCGCAGAAAGGAAGTAGGGCGATGGTCAGGGCACTCCGGAAGCTCTTCAGGGTTCTGCTCCACGCCTTCGGGAGCAGCGGTTTGCGAATCCTCCTGCGGGTTCCCTTCCTCTGCTTCTTCGAATTCCAGCAACGTGATCTCTTCCTCCGATCCTAGATGCATGAGTATGGTATGAGTATTACGAATGCATATATGTTAACAAGTGCATCACGTTGTTTGAGTAGGTGCATATCTCTTCTCGATTACCACTTAACTACTTCTACAATGCATCGACTATGCCACAAATAGTAGCTACTTGTTTCACTCATAACTAGAGTTCTACAAATCCAAAAACAGTGATCCAGTACTTTCTGGAAAGCTTATCAAATTCTCTACAACTTTGTTATTAACCATATTTACAGTACACATCAGTTTCAACATGCAACTCATCACACTCTAGAATCAGTCCGGAAACTATTTAACATGCAATATAAAGTAATAATACTCCTACTTCATGTAATCATTCAAAATTTGACAACTTAACATCTACCAACAGTGTAGGCATACCAAATACATTTTAGATAATATAATGGTGAAGCCCAAACTATTTATTAAATTGCCTTTATTATTTAATTTAAATATCTAGGTTAAATAATAAATATATATCAGATATGCTTAATAAATTCTCAAAAATTTACAGAGTCTTACTAATGCTATCAAATGACTACTATAAAAATTTCAGGTCATTTTACTAAGTAGAACATTCTATACAAAAATGATAAGGAAGCAAGGCTTGAAATAGCATAAATGGAAAATCCTATTGAAAAGTGTCAAGCAACAGATTTTCTATTTTTCTTAACATCCATATGGTACTAGTATTACCTCCAATAAATTTCATGAATTTTGGACTCATAATTAATTTATAAAAATTCATGCAAGGATTAACTATTTATAAAAGAAAAATCTATAACTATAGATCTACACATGCACTAGTCCTCAAATTTTTACCAGAGTTCATATATGACAAGAATAGCCTACCACAAAAATTTCATAATTTTTGGAGCACAGGAACTCTAGATATAAAATAAACAAATTTAAATGCATTCAAAAGCACATTTCAAATCCTGATTTAAATCTCCAGAAATTTCTACTGTTGAAACCAAGAACATATTTTTCTTAAATATTACACTTCTTAAGCAACACAATCATATTTATTTCACAATTTTAGGAGCTACCAAACTGAAGATGCAAAATTCACAAAACAAATCAAAAACTGGAATCAAATGAGTTAGCCTTCAATACTGCTATCGCTGACCGGTGGGACCCGCTGGTCAGGGGACCCCACACGTCAGTGACACAGAGCAGAGCAGCGGCGCTGCTGGGCACTGCGCGGCTGCGGCTCGTCGACGGCGAGCTTCGTCGGTGGTGATGTCATCATGGTATGACCTACGTGACCTGGCGAACCTATTGAGCCACTTGGCCGGTCCTATTACCGACCCTAGAGCTGACGGCGGCGGCCATGGCGGAACGGCGGGGCTGGACCATGGCGGTACGCCGGTGTGGGCTACGGTGGCTCGAACGGACGCTGCGTCGAGCATCACCGAGCTGCGGCGGAGCTATCTAGTGCCCTAACGCGGCTTGGGATGGACGGTGACGACGTGGCCACGGAGACGGAGCTCACGGCGGAACTCCAGCGAGCTTATACGCGCGGCGATGGCTTACCAAGCGCTGTCCGCGGGCACGGGAAGAAGCAGTGGGTCGCTGGGGGGCTAGTGGTGCTGCTGCGGTGAAGAATGGATGGCTAGGCGCGAGCTTGCGTGGCTATGGCGACGGTGGAGGTGGAGCGAGCTCGCTGCAGCGCTACAACGAGGAGGAAGGCCGGGAAAAATGAAAAGAGGGCGTGGGACGGCTCGGACAGGTGCTGGCGGGGTTAAGGCCGCGCCCAGGCGCGTTGTGGCCTGCGTGATCAGAGCGCTGGCGACGCGCGGCCGTTGCCGGGGACACGCGGCGCGCGGGTTCTGCCGGTGTCGACCACTGAACAGCGTCCGTTCAGTTCGTCAGTCGTTCGATGGCCGCCTGACAGCGTGTTTTCAAGTTGATTTATCGGCTAATCCGTGGCTCCTTCGTGCAAACATCCTGAATAGATTTTGTAGACCTATGTACCATCTACAATATCACTTAAGAAACCTTCTTCTAATTCGCAACAGATAGGGAGAAAAATCAGTCCAAAGTTGAGCCTGTCAACTGCCATTGTAAAAAGGACTTAGAAAAATTCGTTAAGTAATGAAAGCTTGGTTTTGCTGGTTTTTGTGGGACCCATTCAAGCATGTTAGAAGCTAAATCAGTCCATGACCCAAAAATCAAAGTTGTTCCTTATGTCAAACACTACAACTTTGCTTTAGTGAACTCCTCCATGCAAGGTCTCTAACACCTAGTTCAACTTTAGTCAAACATGTCACTTTGAAATCATGATACATATTCAAACCATGGCTAAATGACCAAACTAGCCCTAGCCTTAAATACCAAAGTTGTTCATGATGATACTCTAAGCATGTTTAAACAATTTGCAAGGTCATTTAAGCATTTCATGTAGTAGTCACTCATATAGCTATCTAGGTCAACACATGTAATATTACTTAAGTGCTTGATCATGAAAGGTGACCTTCATGAACAGGGTTCCTTTTGTTAACCTAAGTGTAGCTAAGGTGTTTTAGTGACCAACATTACCCACTTGCATTCATTTGCACATGATCATATGCATATGTTCCAAGAAACACGAGATAACAAGCAATGTTTCATATGTTTCGATCAAATGTCTCAATTGTAAATGATGATTTATGAATGCTTGATGCTCATGCTCATGTTATGCAAGTCAAGTTATGCAAGGCTAACACCCAAGGTGTTACAATTCACTTATATACCTGGTATTAAATTTTCATAGTCATAGGTCTTATGGCTTAAGAATTATGGCTGTTAGAACTCTACTGTCAGAAATGCTTGCTCTCTGGATAGATCTAAAGGATTGAATTGTTTGACCTAGATAACTACTTAATCACATTAAGATAATTAAAATAAAGCTATAGGAAATTTTATAAGATTTCCAGAATGTCCACAACCATATTATTTAGATGTGTATAACTCTAGTTATGGTCAAAACAAGTGTCTATTATCTTGCAGTCTAGAAAATTGCTTAGATGAGAATTTATTCAGTTACTAGAGAAGAGATATGCACCTACTCAGTAAAATAAGATGTAACTTGTTATCACCTTGATACAATGCTGTTGAAAACACCTATGAGAATGCATTTCATCATACCCCACCATATCATACATGTCGTTATATATGCATCCACGATTTCTTATTCCATGATCATGCATATAGGATCGTTCGAGGGGATAACTTTTTTGGAGTTCAACGAACAAGAAGAGGAGGAACAGCATGAAACACCTTAGGCCGTAGCTATAGAAGGAGAGGAGCAAACTCTTGAGAACCTCCCTTAGTGCCCGAAACATAGGCCAACCTCTTTCCTCAAAGGCAAGCCCCGGTGCATTTTAAGCCTCCCATGCTTTATAAAATATCATTTGAGTCCTTTATGTTTGATGCATTAGGTTATAAGAGTTGATTGGAAACATTTGATGCATAGAACTACCTTGTCTAGATATATATACATTTAACCCTGTGTAGGTCCAAGATCAAATATATACTTAGCCATGCTTAGACCGGTAGAAGTCGGGTGATTTCCTGTCATCTGCGAGATATAGGTGGATACCGAAGCACAGTTAGATATATTTAATATCATGGAAAAGAACCATGGGGTCCGTCTGTGCCAGTTAAGGACCGTACCATTGTTGGCACTTCTAACAAGATTTAATGCATGCCTCTCACTTAGCTGGCCAGATAACTCGTTCCGACCACGACGTCGAGTAGCTCAACTCAGGCCGAGCCCCGTTCTATGAAAGTGCAAACTCTGGATGGTAGTAAAGATGTGTGGGGAGCCAGATGTGAGCCCAAGGGCAGGCCAGGCCTGAATGTCCCGGCAGCTGGTTGTCCCTGATTGTGCAGCGCTGATTGAACCCATGAATTGGACCCGAGTTGTACCAAAGGTGACCTAAGACTACCTTAGGGCAGGTATGTCTAGGTTTGTGTTAGAAATAAATTCCCAGCTAGTTGAAATCGATTTGAATCGTCGTCTCTCTCGGACAGTGAGAAACTTAGCTAACTCCAATATCATAGTAACTGTATTATGGAATGATGGTTATGATGAACGTGGAATTATTATACCGGCTATGGTTACTATTGTTATGCTACTAAATGATATACCACATGCTTGGCATAGGTTAGTTGCTAATCTAAAGATGAATAGCTATAATGAACTTGATGACCAAATTATAAAATGTATAGCTAATTTAGTGGCTTTTTATGCAAAATGTTGTCAAGCTAGCTCCACTTATAAAGCCTTGCATAATCCTTGGGGTCACTTTATTTTTGGTTTATGACAGGTAAGTCTAGATGAGTATCTTCTTGTACTTAGGGTTTTATTCCCATTGTTGTAGATGGTACAATTTATCATGGCTATTGCAAGAACTGCTTCTGTCCCACCGTGGATGAGGAGTAAGCTCTGGGCAGGCATCTCTTATTAATCCCTCTCTTATGCTTTTGTGGAAGTGTGATCCTGAGCTGGCATAGTATTTGAACAATGATGTGAGATGTTGGTTTCAAACTTTATTTGCTTCCGCTACTACTTTATTTGAACCTGGTTTGTAATAACTTTTAATCGTACTCTGATGTATGGAACTGTATTTGTGAACTTTATGTAACGTGTGACAAGTATGTTGAATCATGTACAATCTTAGTTGTATATTGATGGTTAATCGAGACCCTTCATGGTACTCGATGAACTACCAAGTTTATATGGGCTCAAGTATGATAGTGCGACCGCTTACGGGCTGCTATTGTACTTGTGCTCTTATAAATTGGATGGTTCTACTACAATAGTCTTCTTCTGTGCAGAGGTCTGTGAGTCCACAACAGGTGAGTACATATGTACTCAGCAAGTCCCAGCCATAGGGTTGGGTCCTAGTGGAGTATTACCATTCCCACTAGTACCCGGGTTAGCATCAATTCCATTACCAATTTTATTACATATAAAAGTAAAGCTAATCATAGTATCCTATCCTAGCATTTGCCCATTCCAAGGATGTGGCTATTCGACTAGATTTAATAAACTCTGTAGAGGTGTACAAATTTCCCCACATGATAGGTGCAACCTCATCCATGATCATTGGACAAAATAGACCTAACGAGATCATGTACCCTCTTGGAAGCTAACCTAGATTTCCATATAATCTCTACCACAGTTTCTCAGGGATTGGAGACACAAAGCTGGGAAGATACCAAATCCCTCCAAAACATGATGATACCAAATCATCAAAAAAAGAAAACATGGCTTGAACATGGCCAAGAAAATAGTGGCTCAAACGTGGCCCAAAAACCTAAAGCTTAACATGGAAGATCACATAGCATCAACGCCAACCGGACACAGAAGAAAACCAATCACCCGTATCGGCTCCTGATATTTCGCTGCCTACACCAGCCTCCTAGTAGACACTATACTTCTATCTAAAGGGGTGTGGGATCAAGCCTACCCATATAGACATGTGGCTTTACAAAAATATCTCACTTGGCGAGAGGGACTACGAACCGGTCCTTATATGACCAAGGCGAGTATCTCCCATAGGAACCCAATCCATGCATCCCTGCCATGATAAACTACCTCCATAGTTTACCACTACTCACCCCGTGTCAGGGTTTAGTTTTGGTTTAGCAAGTTTTAAGTTCCATTATTATCCCAAAATCTAGTCATGGTGTGGATCTCATAAAATAACAAGATAACCCTTTATCTTAATTATATCGCATTAACCAAACTCATTTTCTACGGTAATAATCTCATAGTCATGTTTGAGCATTATGGTGGTTTAAACCAAGATGGTAGTGAGGGGAGCTAGGACTTGCCTTCGTCGTTGTCACCTTCCGGCACGTCTTCCTCCTGACGATTACTATTGTCTGTCAGATGTATAGGTCTAATAAGACTACCGCTATCCATAAAAGAAAAGGCACAAGCAAACAAAGAACTATATGGTGGCACTAGGTGCATATGGTAGGGTTTGATTTTAGATGAATTTTAGAAATGGTTTCATGCAAAACAGAGTTATGGTTTAAAAGTTATGAATTTTAGAAGTTTATTCTATAGCTAATTAACTAGGTGGAATTTTATATGCATTTTCTAGTGCATGAAAATGGGTGCAAACTACATGGTTAATTTCCTTAATGCATCTAGTTTATTTACAATTTTTTGGGGGATTTTTCTAAGTTACGAAAATGCATTTCAAACCCTCTGTGTAGACTAACCGCGTGTACCCGGCGTTTTCTAAAACTACCCTGCGTTGTGTGTATGATGTGTGGGCCCTTGCTTGCATCAGCAGTGACAGAGACATCAGTGTTAAGGCCGTGGGCCTGTATGTAAGTGATGGAAAGGGAGAGAGAGGGGAGACAGATGGGGACAGAGGGGAACGACGATGCCGTTTCCTTCTAGACCCACCTGGCCAAGACAGAGAAGGGGGATAGAGGGGACGGTGGTGAACGGAGGTGACCATGCCGGCATCGGAATAGGGGAGGAGGAGCGAGGCTCGCTGGAGCGACTTATGCCAGCGGCATTAGTCCTCGGGTGTGCGGGGCATGACCCTAGATACCCATGGCAGACCACATGGGCTGCACCCCTAGGGGTGGCCCAGCCCACAAGATGAAGCCTTGTAGGGCATGACGCTGCTCGGCTTCTCCCACAAGACATCGGGAAGATATCCTGAAGAAACTATGAGATCTATTGGGATACGTATGATCCCATGATTCCTGTAATCTGTTATTACTTTTCGGTTATCTCTCAGATCCAACCAACTGGTAACCCTGCTCCCCGGACTATATAAGATGGGCGGGGACCCCCTCCAAACACACGCAATATCATACAATAGCCAATACAAACCAATAGACTACAGGAGTAGGGTATTACATCATATTGACGTCCTGAACCTATCTAACTCGTGTGTCGTTGTTGCCTTCTTGTTCTTGATTACATGCCTCTCTGCCAATCAATCTACCTTCATGGGATACCCCTCGGACGACTGCCAATGATATTCTGTCGATAGTTGGCATGCCAGGTAGGGGTCTGCATGCTATTTCTATATCGAACAAGATGGTATGTTTCGTAGGCTCTTCGTCCCTCCCACAGCCCGGCCAGATCTTCATGGTCAGATCGATCTCATGGATCATCAACGCTGATGGAGTTGGAGAGCTCATCGAGCCAGTGCAGATCAATTCTACATCGATCTCCCCAGCACCTATGACTACAGATCCAATCTTCGAACTACCTCTGACATCACCTTCATTGACAACTCAATGCCTGCTTCCTTGCTACTAGAGGAGGCAGAGCAACAACGATGATCTGATTGCATCCATCAATCAAGTTGGTCAGAAGCTCGCCGATTGCCTCTCCATCACCAAATTGGCTCTGGACACTCTCATTTAGCGCTTACCACCCTCTGATCTAGATCTATCGAAGGTTGCTCAGGAAACCCCAGGGGTTACGGCCCTACCCTTTAGGTTCTCCAACATCACCGCCACCTACCAAGACGCCCTAAGGGGCAAATTTGCCGATCAGATTGGAGATGTCCATTCTCTCGCTGACCAGATCACCGACCAGCCTCCGCCGCCCATCAACATGTTGCACGTCAGTCAATGCCCTAGAGCATCCCTCCAAACCATCTTGGAGAAGAATCCAGACTCCAAGTCCTAGGGCTCTATGGAGACCGTCGCCGAAACCACCACCGAACTACTTCCTCTCCCTCCTTTCCGTGGCGGCGCAATCTTCAACATCAGCGTCGATAGCCCCCCTTGGAATGGTGAAACCGAGGAGGAACACGCCGCTCGTGAGAACTGAAACATCAACCATGCATAGCACCGAGCAAATGAGGTTGCCCTTGCGATGGCCAAGGCTCAGCTTGACTCGCAATGAAGGCCACTCCAACGTAATCTCAATGATGAGTTTGTCCGTGTTGATGACCATGACATCTACAAGACCCCAAGCGCCAACCTGGCCATGCCCACCAACGAGCTTGCCCAGCTCCCGTAGACACTAGAAGTCGCCAAGGTCACCACCATGCTTAAAGCAGTGCACTGTCAGGTCAACGGGATCCTCTAGGATCAGAGACCTTCATACTCCACAACCTTGATTCGCCGATCAGCCATGCCAAGATCATATCGCTGCCCAAGTCACTTCACTGACTAGCACCGTGATGATAGGCAACCCCTCTAGGGCGGAGCTAGGGGCAACCGCATTGAACATCACCGCCAACATGACCAGGAGGTCGGCCAGGACATCCGAGTGCATCTCAACAATCTCCGAGATGCGTGATGACGTATTGACAAACACTGTTTCGGTCACCATGAAGAAGAAGTACGCCACCGCTAGGAGTACGAGCAAGACTATAATAACCCAGACTTAGCTCTCAAGTCGCTCAACACCGGCAATGCTGCGGACGACGGCGTTGACAACCCCAAAGGGCCCCCAGCATTCATAAGGGCGCTCTAAACACTTCAGTGGCCCCATGGTTTTAAAATCACTGGGGTCGATCCCTACGAGGGAAGGATGAACCCAACATAGTGGCTACAGGCTTATGCCATTGCTATCTGTGCCTCTAGAGGAGACACTAGTGTCATGGTGAACTATCTTCCCATCATGCTCACGCCAACCGCCATGAACTAGTTCACAAGCCTTGCCCCGGACTCCATCGGATCCTGGAAAGAGCTAAAAAAAGTCTTCATCGATAATTATATGGCTACGTGTACTCGGTCGGGCACCAAGCATGATCTCAACCGCATCAACTAGAAGTTGTCTGAGCTCCTCCATAGCTACATCAGACGCTTTTCTGAGATGAGGAATTCTATTCCCAACATCATGGAAGATAAGGTCATCACCGCCTTAATCCGAGGACTCCATCACCATGAGCTTCACTCCAAGTTCAACCGCAAACCGCCCACAGGGATTGGTGAGATGATCATGACTGCCAACCAGTATGCCGACGCTGAGGAAGCCGAGGTGCGCTTCAACTAGGATGCGAGCACTCATCGCCCAACCCGCCACTACAACGACCGATGCCACAACGTTCGCCGCTATGACGACCGCAGTTACCATTGGGACAGCGGCCATGATCGGCCAGAAGGATCCAAGTCTAGTCAAAATCACCACCACCAGCTAGACCACATCGTCACCGCCATTAATGAACCTTGCACCAAGCGCAACTACAACGAGCAATACAAGAAGATCCTCAACGGCCCATGCCCTCTCCACAAGAATGCCAAGCATAAGATGAAGGAGTGCCTTGGCTTGGCTAAGGAGTTCTAGGACAAAAGGCCAGACGACGACGCCAACGACGAAGCCGAAGGCCGCCGACCACCTAGGGGCAATAACAATGCCTTCCAGGATCACGACAAGGTGGTTGCCACCATCTTCGGGGGCCTCACCTCCATTGAGAGCAGAAGAGAATGGAAGCTCACCTCCCGGTAGGTGCTTGCCGTCACTATGGAAGATGCCGCTGCCAACCCCAGCTATTGCCCTTGGTCCGAGGTCCCCATCACCTTCAGTAGGACCAACTAATGGGTGGACATCCCCTACACAGGGTGTTTCCCCCTCATTCTTGACGCAACCGTCTAGAAAGTGCTTTTCAAAAGAGTGCTCATCGATGGTGGGAGCGCTCTGAATCTCCTCTTCGCTAGAGCCCTAAAGGAGTTGGGCCTCGGGATAACGGATCTCACACCCTCGGACTCCTCCTTCTAGGGTGTGGTACCTGGTAGGTCATCCAAACCGCTTGGAGAGATCACCCTACCAGTACAGTTCAGCACGGCAAGCAACTACCGCGTTGAGCACATCAACTTCTATGTCACCGACTTCAACACTGCCTATCACGCCATACTTGGTTGGCCAACTCTGGACAAGTTCATGGTTGTACCGCACTATGCTTATCTAGTGCTGAAGATGCCTTCGCCTATAGGAGTCCTGGCCTTGCGGGCCAACCTCTCCATCGCCTATGCCTATGAGATAGAGAGTCTCACCCTCGCTGAAGCCATCGACCTCTCCATCTAGATGGCCAGTGTGGTCACTGACACCAAGACGGTGCCCGCCGATGACCTAGAGATCCCATCGCTAGAGCCTCCTCGTGCCTCCACCAAGTCTAAGGAAACCAAGGAGGTTAGCCTCAGCCTCGACGACCCCTCCAAGACCATGAAGATTGGGGCTCACCTCGACCCCAAATAGGAAAGTGTGCTCGTCTCCTTCCTACATGCCAATGCCGACGTGTTTTCTTGGAAACCTATAGATAGGCCGGGGGTACCATGGGAGAAGATTGAGCACTCCTTGAATGTCTCACCGACCACCAAACCGATCAAGCAGAAACTCTGACGATTCACGCCAGACAAGAAGGAGGCTATTAGGGTAGAAATAAAATGGCTCCTAGATGCCGGATTCATAAAAGAAGTGTATCATCCTGAGTGGTTAGCAAATCCTATTCTCGTTCAGAAAAAGAATAATGAATGGAGAATGTGTGTTGATTACACTGATCTCAACAAACACTACCCTAAAGACCCCTTCGGTCTGCCTTGGATAGATGAGGTTGTACACTCCACCACAAGCTGTGAACTGCTCTCCTTCCTTGACTATTACTCCAGCTATCACCAGATCTCCCTCAAGGAAGAAGACTCGATCAAGACGTCATTCATCATGCCCTTCGGTGCGTATTGCTACACCACCATGTCCTTCAAACTCAAGAACGTTGGGGCGACCTATCAAAGGGCCATCTAGATGTGCCTCGATCAACAGATCAGCCACAACGTCGAAGCTTACATCGATGATGTGGTCGTCAAGTCTAAGACCACCGACAATCTTATCATTGACCTCGAGGAAACATTCGCTAACCTAAAAAGGTACCAATGGAAGTTGAACCCTTCAAAGTGCATCTTTGGAGTTCCATCTGGTATACTCATGGGCTACATCATCTGCGCATGTGGCATCGAGCCCAACCCCAACAAGGTCTCCGCCATCACCAACATGAAATGACCAACATGCATCAAGGATATACAGAAGCTTATAGGCTACATGGCTGCTTTAAGACGCTTCATATCGCGCCTCGGTGAAAAGGGACTATCATTCTTCAAACTCCTCAAGGCCTTCGAGCGCTTTTCCTTGTTGGAGGAGGCAGACACAACGTTTGAGCAGCTCAAGTTGTTCCTAACAAAGCCTCCGATCATGATGGCACCACGGCCAGATGAAACTCTCCTGATCTACATCGCCACCACTTCACGCGTCATTAGCATAGCTATTGTCGTCGAACGCGAGGAGGCCAGGCACACCTATAAGGTACAACATCTAGTTTACTTCATTAGTCAGGTCCTTAACGAGCCCAAAACTCGTTATCCTCAAGTTCAGAAATTGCTATATGCTATTTTGATCACATCACACAAGCGCCACCATTACTTTGAGTATTACAAGATCACCGTGGTCACTGAGTTCCCTCTGGGACATTCTCCACAACAAAGAGGCCAATGGCCACATCATCAAGTGGGCTGTCAGCTCGGCACTTACTCCATCAAATTCAGAAGCAAGCCTACCATCAAGTCATAAGCGCTCACTGATTTCGTCGCTGATTGGACCAAGATCCAAGAGCCCATCACCGCTACTTGTCCCGAGCATTAGGTGATGTACTTCAACGGCGCCCTCAACATCAATGGTGCTAGTGTGGGCATTCTGTTCATTACACCGACCAAGGATAAGCTCCGATACATTCTTCGAATACATTTTCCGGCTGCCAACAATGCCGCTGAATATAAAGCATGTCTCCACGGACTCTGAATAGCTATTGAGCTCGGCGTCAAACGCATCATGGTATATGGGGACTCTACGCTGGTCATCAACCAGCTCAATAAAGACTGGTCCTGCTCCAGTGAGAAGATGGATGCATACTGCACCGAAATCAGGAAGCTTGAAGGGAAGTTCTACGGTATCGAGTATCACCACGTGGTACGACATCAAAATCAGCTCACCGACCACCTATCCAAGTTAGGCTCCTCTCACATCGCGATTCTACTGGGGGTCTTCATTCAAGATCTTTTGGCACCATCCATTAAAGAAGAGAAGGAAGTTCAGGAAATCCCCCCCCCCCCCGAGCAGATGGTACTTACGGTATATTCATCGGCCGCCGATTGGAGGGAACAGTTCATCAAGTACCTCACCAGCACCAAAGTACCCTCCGACAAGACTAAAACCAAATGCCTAATCCATCGAAGCAAGCATTACGTGCTGGTGGACGGCAACTTGATGAGGAAAAGTGCCAAGGAAGGGATACTGTAGAAATGCATCACCCAAGAAGGAGTGAAGCTACTTCACAAAATTCACTCTGGTTCCTGCGGCAATCACGTGGCCTCGAGAAACTTGGTCAGCAAAGCTTTTTGAGCTAGTTTTTACTGGCCCACGGCCATCTTCAATGCAGAAGACCTCGTCCGACATTATGAAGGATGCCAATTTTTCGCCAAGCAAATACACGTGCCAGTACAAGAACTGCAGACCATCCTAGCTTCCTGGCCCTTCGCATGCTGGGGACTAGATATGATTGGGCCTTTCAAGCCAGCTCTAGGTGGTTTCCAGTATGTATATGTCGCCATCGACAAGTTCTCCAAGTGGATCAAGTATAAACCGCTCATCTTGGCTACTATAAAGAAAGCAGTCGAGCACTTTGAAGATATCATCCGTAGATTCGGTCTCCCGAATAGCATTATCACCGACCTCAGAACTATATTTACTAGCCATAATTTTTGGGACTTCTGCGAAGACCGATGCATCTCCATCAAATACATCTCCATTGCCCATCCTAGAGCCAACAGCCAGGTCGAATGGGCGAACAGCATGATTCTTGATGCCCTCAAAAAGATGCTATATCAGAAAGAAGAAAAGCACCCGGGTAGATGGCTCAAAGAGCTACCAGCTATGGTCTGGGGACTATGCACTCAAGCTAGTCGCAGCACCGGTGTATCTCCATATTTCTTGGTCTACGGCTCAGAAGCCATACTACCAACGAACATTGCCTTCCGAGCACCTAGGGTGGAAAATTATGATGAAGAGCAAGCCGTAGCTGTTCGGACAGAGGACATCGACAGGGCCAAGGAGGAACGCCTGATCACCTACATCCACATAGCCAAATATCTAGAAGGCTTGCGGAGATACTACAACCGCAACATCAAAGGTCATTCATTTGCTGTCGGCGACCTCGTTCTCCATAGAAAACAAAAAACCAAAGGGATGCACAAGCTCTCCTCCCCCTGGGAAGGGCCTTGCATCATTAAGGAGGTTACTCGACCAAGGTCTTATCGGCTATGTGACTTGGATAGAATCAATATCCCTAACTCATGGCACATCGAGCAACTTATACGTTTCTATCCTTGAAATGCTCTAGATATGTATTCTCCACTCCATGATGAATAAAGTTTTGGTCACCATAATTTGTCTCCATTATTTCTCCATTACTATTTAATCTCCACTTACGATCGCAGAGCTCTAAGCTACTCCATAATGACTCTAACATGTGATCGCCATAACTGCTCCACCACGTTTCTCCATATCTCCGACATGTGATCGCCATAAACAATCTGCCGCGTTTCTCCATATCTCCAAAATGTTTCGCCGACCACCGAGCAGCACATGTTCTATTTTGTGCTCTATAGAGAAGACCCAGTCTCCGATCTCTCCCTACACGTGCTACGGGCTCCGCGCTCTGCATTATGGGTGGTCGACTATGGTTCCTTGGTCATGCCTATTCCTCCTACATGTGCACGGGCTCCGCGCTCAATATTATGGACTATGGGCTAGTCTAGGCCGAGAGCTCAGTGAAGAACTAGCTGCTCTGATGCCACTTATACTATGTTTATCTCCAAGTTATTTCGCCAACCGCCGAGCAGCACATGTTCCGCTCTGTTCTCTATGGAGAAGACCCAGTCTCTGATCTCTCCCTACATGTGCTATAGGCTTTGCGCTCTACGTCATGGGTGGTTGGTTGTGGTTCCTTGCTCACGCCTATTCCTCCTACACATGCACGGGCTCCGTGCTCGATGTTATGGACTATGGGCTAGCTAAGGCCAAAGATTTTAGTAACAAACTAACTGCTCGGATGCTATTATACTACGTATAATTGCATTAGGGTTAATACTACAACGATTTTTTCACCGCAACACTACAGACTGCATAAACATGCACATGTCAACATTTATACATACACATAAATGTCTGTCTACACCCTTGCATGTTTTTAACTACTCTATTCAGTTATTATAGCACACTCTTTGAGCAGATCACCGAGCTTCGCCATCGCCGTTTGTCTTGCCGAATAGGTCGATGTCTCAGGCTAGCTTCTTCGCCGTGTCCTCCACCTCATCCTCTAGCTGCTAGTACTCCACCTCGCCCATCCCTTCAATGAATTTGGCCCCTATCACCTGAAGGTCAATGGCTGGGTAGTGGGACCGGACCACCGCTAGGGCGTGAGTAACGGTGGTAACAATGGCGTCGTGGTTGAAGCTCTTGAAGTTCTCCCACGCCGCCTTGCACCTCTTGATGATGGTGTTCGAACACGGCGGCCAGCCGTCGGGCTAAGGAGCAACCCCTAGGTCGATGTAGTTGACCACTGGTTTAACTCCGGCGACTACGGCATCGAACTTGTCCCTTTGGGTGCTGGCCTCCTGCACCAGCACATCAAACTGTGCCTTGACCCTCTGACGGTAGTCTGCAAACATTACAAGGTTCCATCAAGCAAGGAAGCTACTTCAATAGTAACTCCGACCAGGAAGTACTCACCCTTTAGCTCCTTGGCCAGTTTGTCTGCTCGCCCTAACTCCTTCGCCTTCTCCTCTCGGAGTTGCTCGACATTTTGGCGCAGCTGGCTGAGCTCTGCATCTTGCTCTACAAACACAATAGTCATCACCAAAAATATGGTTGCTCAACAATACAAAACACATTCGCCGATACGCCATACCTGCTCTCTGCTTAGAGACACTTCTAAGCTACTCATACTTCTACTCTAGTTGTATGGAAGCACTCGCCAGCTGCTCGGAGATAGTGGCTAGCTGCTCGGACTTGCCCCATAGCTGCTCGAACATGGCCACTAGCTGCTCAGATAGGACGCCCTTCTGGTATTCTAGGTCCTACACATTAGACTCAGTAAGGTCTCACTCGCGCTGGGCCCTTTGGATGTTTCTCTCCATAAGGTTCATTGCCTCCTTGAGTTTTTCATTCTCCTCGGTGAGGGGCTCCATCCTCTTTATCAGCTGGCACCGCTGCTTGGTAGTCCGAGTTATCCCATGCAGAAATGCCAAGATTATGAAGAAGAATAGTCTCCAACATCAAAGATGAACATTATAGATGCAATATTGACCTTGATTTGTTTCATCACTCCGGCAAGGGTAGAATCCAGTCTCCTAAGCTCCCTGGTGGTGTCCTCCTCCACAACAACCACCACCTCATCGCTATCTATAAAGGATTCAGATAGCTTGGGTCGAGACTCCTCATGTTCGATCACTTCCATATCATCCTCCTCTATCGTGGCTGGAGGCACCACCGAGGGGCTCTGTGGCCGGATAATGGGTCTGACCACACCCTGCGATGCCTCGGGGGCACCATTTGCTCCTCAAGCGCCATTGGCTTCACCACCCTAGACTCAGACGTGGCACTAGCATCTCCTTCATTTGCCGCTGAAGACCCGGCGGCTTCCGCCATTGCCCTGGGCACCGTCGCCGACCCATTCATCGTCGGCACCAACTGCTTGTCCTTGTCAAGTCCGGCAGCAGTGCCGGTTGACTCCTCTGCCTGCTGCTAAGCGCCTAGAGACTTCGGGATAGGAGCTGCTGACATTGCCTCTACCCTAGGACCAGCCCTGGGCTGCTCGTTAGCCTGGACGGGCGGGGTTGGATCCTCCATATGCCTCGCTCTGCATTAGAATAGCTCGTCAATCGCCAAAAAAGGTTAAGGATATGACAACCAAATAACTCCAAGATAAGGGTACTTACGTAGCGGCTTTCTAGAAGATTATTTTTGAACCAGCGCTGCCTGCCCAAGCCCCCAGCTGTGGCCTTGGGGTTAGTTCCTACGTCTTGGGGTGGAGGTCTCACAGTCTCCGCCGTCAACCCCTCCTCCGCCCACTGCTCTGGAACTCCCCTTGCCTGCTACTCAGGGATTCCCTTCGCTTGCTGCTCGAGGACTCCCGTCACCTACTGTCAGGGGGCTCCCTCCTTTCCCTTTGATTGTTCCTCTACATGCGTGCTGTGAGGAGGCGCCTTTGTGCTCGGTGGAGGAGCCACTAGAACTTCATCATCATCCGACCACTCGGACATCGTGGTACTCTACATCTAAGTGGTCTAGTCACCACCAAGCGAGATGTTGCCTGGCTTGAGGGGAGCGGCACCCATCATCTTTCTCTTCTTCTAGGTTGGCTCATCTGCCGCTGCCCTCTTCCCCTAGACTTTCTTCAATATCGGGGATGGACTCTCCGACGAGATGCTAATGGCCCCCTCCTCAAGCTGTGTCGGTGGCTGGGCATCTACTGCCTATGGCCAATCACCCCTCGGCACACCTAAGAAGTACACCGCTCTTTCCTATGAATGGATCTTCACATAAGTGAATCAGTCCACTGCTCGGCAACGACAAAAGATAAAAAGCGTTAGGAACACACAATTGAGATATTTACCTGAGGAGGCATATTCGGGCAGTGAAAGGGTCTTGTCTACTCTGGTAAGTTGAATGTGGCAAGTGGAGCAAATAGCTCTATCAGCACTACATCTTGGTTCCTCACCTCATTGGGGACTTTCACCTGTTCACTGTTGTTTTTGACCCTAGCACCACGTGACCACATCACCTATTGTCAGGCTCGAGGACTAAGTGGGCACACTTCACCTTGCGGTGAATGTGCTTTTTCTCACCTCGGGGCTACACCCGAGGATAGGCTGCCTGCTCGGCTATTTTTTTACTATTCTTCTACTTTGGACCCTGGCACCACATGACTACGTCATCTACTGTCAGGCTCAGGGACTAAGTGGGCACACTTTATCTTGAGGTGAGTGTGTTTGCTTTAATCTAGAAGACTCCACGCCTCTTGAAGCTGAAGAAGACTATCTCCCTTTCTCATGATCGGACTCTAAGTGGGCACACTTGGTCCACTGTGAAGAAATTTTTTATTCTGGACTTGAGCTCCTTACACTCTTATGGAAAGTTGTACTTGGGTTACACTGCTCGGCGATGGTTCACACTGCTCGGTGATGGCTTAGGCTGCTAGGCGATGGTTCACACTACTCGATAATGGTTCACACTGCTCAGCGACGGTTCGCGCTGCTCGGCGACGGTTCACACTGCTCGGCAACTGCTCACAACTACTCGGTAACTCATCACGGTGGTCGAAACATGAGTTTGACTGCTTTGCTTTGTCGCTCCTGCTCAGACAAGTTCCAGACGGCGTTGCACAATGGGTACAAGGTGCTCGGGGACTAGCTATGGGGGGCATGACCCCAGATACCCATGGCGGACCACATGGGCTGCGCCCCTAGGGGTCGCTCGGCCCACAAGATGAAGCCTTACGGGGCACGGCACTGCTCGGCGTCTCTCGCAAGACACCGAGAAGATATCCTAAAGATACTACAAGATCTATTAGGATACGTATGATCCCATGATTCCAGTAATCTGTTATTACTTTCTGGTTATCTCTTAGATCCAACCGACTTGTAACCCTGCTCCCCGGACTTATATAAGGCGGGCAGGGACCCCCTCCAAACACACGCGATATCATACAATAGCCAATACAAGCCAACAGACCACAGGAGTAGAGTATTACATCATATTGATGGCCTAAACCTGTCTAATTTGTGTGTCTTTGTTGCCTTCTTGTTCTTGATTACATGCCTCTCTGCTAATCAATCTACCTTCGTGGGATACCCCTAGGAGGATTGCCAATGATATTCTATCGACATCAGGAGTGGTGGGTGAAGGGTGGACGGGGTCCGCTAGGTCAGGCCGCAGCTGATGGTGGGGTCACCATTAGCAGCGGCTGCCCATGGTGGTGGTGGTGGCTCGATGGAGAGGTCACGATAGTGCGGTGAACCAGACTCATCCCTAGAGGCCCTAATCTACTCAACTATCTACGTGAATGTTGATGGTAGTTAACAACCAATATAAACCATCAATTAAACATATATAAGGGCATAAATATAATCACTAATGAAGGTTTAGGGGTTTAAACTAACAAATTCCACAAGTTTTGGTGAATTTGTGTTTCCAACAAGATTTAATCAGAAAACTGTCAAGGAGGACCTAATCGTCAAAGGAAATTACGGAATTCCATAGCGGTACCAACGTGGGAAAACTCTAGAAGGGTCCAGAAGGCAAATCACCAAAGCAAAGGCCAAGCCCCTGACATGTGGGGCCACCTGGCCTCTAGGTGGGGCCTTCTAGCCCCTATGGGTCCCACCTATCAGTCTATTTCATATGTCAATTCCCCACCGCCTCCTAGGATGCATCTGCACCATTGCTAAAGTCAATTTGATCTAAGGGCTCATGTTGGACCCTCAGGGCGATATACACTAGCCCCTGCCTCTCCTCCTAGGCATAACCCTTGTCATCAAGTCATTTGAGAAGACAGAAAGCCTAATCATCCTCAGAGCTCTTCCGATTTCTAGGGCATAGCTAGTTAGGATAGATCCAGAGGGAGGCAAGCAGGACTTCGCTTAGATTCCTGATCTTGTCAAGAGTGTGGTTTAGTATAAACTTTATACCCCTCTCTCTTTTGTTTCTCTATTATTTTATATGCTAGTTACGATTGTTATAACAATATTAGTATTCATGTTCTTCATTATGATGTTCAATGTTTACTTTGATTATATGCTTAGTATAGTTAGATTATTATCATATTCATGCATAAGTTCATATAGCGCTCACTCTAAGGATCCATGGGTGGGTGGTCGACATTGCATAGGCGTGGTGCT
This sequence comes from Miscanthus floridulus, assembly GCF_019320115.1. Lineage (NCBI taxonomy): Eukaryota > Viridiplantae > Streptophyta > Magnoliopsida > Poales > Poaceae > Miscanthus > Miscanthus floridulus. The sequence goes on from NC_089589.1 coordinate 89,998,591, forward strand.
TATACGTTGCTTACCTGTGGATACACCCTATATTCTAGGTCATGTGGTAGATCGTGGATGTGACACTCTCGTTGAGTCCTTTGTAGTCCACTCCCCGAATATACGCACACGTAGGGTCCGATTACGAAGGTAGAGCAAGCTCTGTTCTTAATCTTCCTTAGTAATATCCCTTATGTGTAGATATGAAGATGATATTAGCAATGATTACTAGGTGTAATTGCACTAATCAAATGTATGCTTTGACTTGTAATTAAGAATGACTTAGGAATTATTCCTCTAATATTCTACCTGACCATGCTAATGCCATAGAAAGGAGTGCTATGAGTGATTTATTATTATCATTACTTATTATATATATATATAATATATATATATATATATATATCTTATCCTATGACTTGCCCCTATTATGAGTAGAGTATTTGTTATGGTTTACTTCTCCTTCAATAGTATAAGTTATCAATACATGTCCATGCCAGACCTTTCCTGTGGTAAAAATATAAATAATGATACCTAGAATACTTTTGGGTAAAATGCTACAATGGTATATTATCTGTGTGCTTGTAGATACTTTTCATTCATAGATTTATATATATTCTCTCTAGTCATATACATTAATAAAGAACTGTTTAGTGTTACTCTAGTAGTAATACTATATAGTACCAACACATATCTCTGGCATCATCACTAGGGATGACAACCTAGTAAAGTTAGGAGATATAGGTTTATAATAGGTGGCTAAGTACTTCAAACAAGTGACACATTAATAAACACCAACAAGCATTTTTGGCGCCATTGCTAGGGAAGGTAACTAGGCAAAGGAAGTATTGATAAACGTATACTTATTGATATGATCGAGGAAAACCATTGACTTCTGCTCAAACAGGTTTACCCTTGTTTTGTCTACTTGTGTATCTTATGCAGGGTAATGTATGACTGGTTTTGACCTTTTGACAAACTATGTTGAAGATCCTGAAGCATTAATCAGGAGAACCAGAGCTAAGCTCAAGAAAGTCTTAGCTTTAAAGTCAGAAGATAACCATATAAGGCGAAGCTTAATACCAGAATTTGTAGCCATGGCTAAGAGGACTCTCCGTGAATTCTCTGCTATAACTACAACCAACATCCGTACTAGACCACTAGTCAATATTAGAGACAATGGATTCGAGCTCAAGCCAGCTCTCATCAACCTGGTGTAAGCAAACCAGTTTTATGGAAAGGCACATAAAGATGCGAGTGCACATCTCCAACACTTCTTAGAGATCTACAGCACCTTCACTGTCAAAGGAGTTGGCTACTCATGGGGAAGGCAAAGCAATGGTTCTATGCCAACAAAGATAGGAATACTACATAGGATAATTGCTCCACTGCCTTTCTAGCAAAGTTCTTTCCCATAGGCAAGACCAATGCTCTATGTGGGAGAATTTCAAGCTTTCAGTAACAACATGATGAATCTATCCCTAAGGCATGGGAACGCTTCCAAGATTACATTGCAAAATGTCCTCATCATGGGATGGAGAATTGGCTACTCTTGTAGACTTTCTACCATGGGTTGACCAATAGTACCTGTGAGACTATGGATGTTGCTGCTGGAGGTGCATTCCTGTCATTCAGCATTCTAGATGCAAAGCTCTTGTGGAGAAGATGGCCTCCAATCAAGGTTGGAATGAATAACGTGCTCAAACCCACAAAAGAGGTGGAAGTATACATTAACTCAAGGAAGTAGACATGTTGTCTGCCAAGATGGACCTGCTGATGAATAAGCTTAAAGATCGAGCCAATGAGAAACAAGAAGTCATGCATATTCATAATTCTTGCATGACATGTGAAGTGTGTGGAAGCACTGGCATTCATGGAATAGCTGCCCTAAGACCCATGAGGATGTGAACCTTGTCAACAACAATAACAACTTTCGTCCTAAGCAGAATCAAGGATGGAACCAACAACAAAGGCAAAACTACCAAGGTAATTATCAAGGTAACTATAAAGGTAATAATTTCAATCAGCCACACTTGAGAGAATTAATTGCTGGCCAATCTAAACTTATGGAGGGATTATCTAGAAAGGTAGCTTCAAATGATAAAATTTTAGAGAACATAAATAATAGAATGGATAGCTTTGCTTCTACCATTAAGAACTAGTATAGCTTTAATAAGATGATAGAATCACAAATAGCTCTGTTGGCGGTTGTTGTTCCTCTGTCCGATAAAGGTAAGATTCCAGGGCAATCGAAAGATCTACAAACTGTAAATCTTGTTGATATTCACAATGCAGCTTACTACTACATGGAACCATCGATGAGAAGGTGTTTAGATTATACCTTGCCTGAGAAGAAGAGTGATCCAGGGAGACCTATCATCCCTATTGCTATTGGACTGCACATTTTTTAAGAAGTTGTTTGTGACTTTATAGCAAGTGTTAACATCATGCCTAAGGTAATCTATGATCAAATTAATGGAGATACTTTGTTGTACACAAATATGCGTTTGCAGCTTGTAGATCAGTCACTCTTTTACCCTAAGGGAGTTCTTGAAGAAGAAGTTGATACACCCATCATTCTGGGAAAACTGTTCCTCAACACCACCAACGCGATCATCTACGTTGGATCTAGACAAGTTCACTTCCAATTTCCTAGAGAAAAGGTACGTTGTTATTTCAATTGTTATACCACTTATGAATAGCCCAAGCAGTCCCACTCCAGGAGGAGACATCGATCACCCAAAACCAAAAGAATCAATCTCCAAAGATTGAGATAAGGAACCTAAAGAAGTTGTAAAAGATGAACCCGCTCCACCAAAGTAAAGTCCATAGACCAAGTAGATATAGAAAGAATTAGTAACAAAATCACTAGAGTCACAAGAGGTGCAACCATCAAGGTATATATCCCTAGGACCGACTGATGCACCCAAGGAATGAACAAGATAGGAAAAAGTGTTGTTTGGAGGACTTAAAAATCTGAACCCTGGCTGTGAGGTAACATCGGTAGTTATCCATATTTACTTTTTAGTATTGCATTAATTATTTTTTACTTTAGCATATTTACTTTTCTGCACTAGCATTGCATTTAGAAAAGGAAAATAAAAGGTTTCGTTATTATATCATTGCATCATAAAGCCTAAAGCCCCATGTGCAAATTTTCTTAGTGTGTAAAAGCCTAAGGAAATATTCACTGTGCTGGCATAAAAATAAAAATATCATACATATTTTCTTTCTACATTATATAAATAAGAAAATCCAAAAATATTAAACAGACATCCTGCTAAGAACTTTGTCAATTAGGAAATCTGTCTAAAACCCACAAGGATAACAAATCTCTGAATAGCTGACCGCTAACCCCTTATCTTAATCTATGCGACGAGTTTTGGTGTTCTTGTTGGAGTATTTTGTAGGATGGTCAAGAGTAAAGCCATCCATCCGAAGTATGTTTTTTCAAACTATTGCTACACCCGCTGCATGAGGGAAACAACTTCTAGAAGGATGAGAGAGACTTTAAGAATGACCACGACATCATCCAGCTTGGGGGAAAAGCATCCCCCGTGTATCTATCTAAGTATTTCTTTCCCTTTTATTTCTAAGTTTACTATATACTAGTTAAAATAAAATGATGCATAACTAAAAGCAAAATAAAAATTTATCTTTGTCTTATATATATATATATTAGTAAGGTGTGATCTTAAATTTTGAAAACAAAATAAAAAGTGTGTCTAGTTTTCTATTTTTAAGAGTTAAATAAATGAGCTCTGAGGATAATCTCTTGCAATGGAAATGATGAATAGTTGCTCTATCATAATTCCTTTCAAGTACCTAATTTTCAGCCTTGAATTCTCCTGAGTTTTGGAT